>NC_052307.1:43233124-43553654 GCF_016432855.1 Salvelinus namaycush | reverse complement strand
TTTGACCCTTTCGAACATTTTTAAGAAAATAATGTCTGCTATATAAAGTCTTCCCCCTACTTGTCTGCTTTTCAAGTACGAATCGGATTTCAATCGGGCTACCAATCTGTAACTAGAGCTATTTTCGTAACCCATCGTCGTCTTTCAGCCTTTGTAAACATGTCAGAACTTAGCAGATTCCTTCAATTCCAAACAACTATCATTTTGACCACTAAACAGAGTTAGAAAAAATATTTTGGATTAAATCCTTCCTCTACTTTTGCTTGTCAAATGTGGAAACAGTTTATTCAGTATGGAACTTACGTTACAGCAGTTTTACTAATGCTACCACACGTTTTTTCAAACTTTCCCAAAAAACTGCTGTTTTGACCCCTTTCGGAACATTTTAGAAAATAATGTCTCTATATAAAGTCTTCCCCTACTTGTCTGCTTTTCAAGTACGAAGTCGGATTTCAAATCGGGGCTACCAATCTGTAACTAGAGCTATTTTCGTAACCCATCGTCTGTCTTTCAAGCCTTTGTAAACATGTCAGAACTTAGCAAATTCTTCAATTCAAACAACTATCATTTTGACCACTAACCAAAGAGTTAGACAAAAATTTTGGATTAAATCCTTCCTCTACTTTTGCTTGTCAAATGTGAAACAGTTTATTCAGTATGGAACTTACGTTACAGCAGTTTTCTAATGCTACCACTTTTTTTTTTTCAAACTTTCCCAAAAAACTGCTGTTTTGACCCCTTTCGCAACATTTTAAGAAAAAATGTCTGCTTATATAAGTCTTCCCCTACTTGTCTGCTTTTCAAGTACGAAGTCGGATTTCAAATCGGGGCTACCAATCTGTAACTACAGCTATTTTCGACCCATCGTCTGTCTTTCAAGCCTTTGTAAAACATGTCAGAACTTAGCAATTCCTTCAATTCCAAACAACTATCATTTTGACCACTAAACCAAAGAGTTAGACAAAAATATTTTGGATAAATCCTTCCTCTACTTTTGCTTGTCAAATGTGAAACAGTTTATTCAGTATGGAACTTACGTTACAGCAGTTTTACTATGCACCACGTTTTTTTCAAACTTTCCCAAAAAACTGCTGTTTTGACCTTCGCAATTTTTTTGAAAAATGTCTGCTATATAAATCTTCCCCTACTTGTCTGCTTTCACAGTACGAATTCGGATTTCAAATCGGGGCTACCAATCTGTAACTAAGCTATTTTCGTAACCCATCGTTGTCTTTCAAGCCTTTGTAAAACATGTCAGAACTTAGCAGATTCCTTCAATTCCAAACAACTATCATTTTGACCACTAACCAAAAGGTTAGAAAAAATTTTTGGATTAAATCCTCCTCTACTTTTGCTTGTCAAATGTGGAAACAGTTTATTAGTATGGAACTTACGTTACAGCAGTTTTTACTATGCTACCACGTTTTTTTCAAACTTTCCCAAAAAACTGCTATTTGACCCCTTTCGCAACATTTTTAAGAAAATAATTTCTGCTATATAAAATCTTCCCCTACTTGTCTGCTTTTCAAGTACGAAGTCGGATTTCAAATCGGGGCTACCAATCTGTAATTGAGCTATTTTCGTAACCCATCGTCTGTCTTTCAAGCCTTTGTAAAACATGTCAGAACTTAGCAGATTCCTTCAATTCCAAACTATCATTTTGACCACTAAACCAAAGAGTTAGACAAAAATATTTTGGATTAAATCCTTCCTCTACTTTTGCTTGTCAAATGTGGAAACAGTTTATTCAGTATGATCTTACGTTACAGCAGTTTTTCTAATGCTACCACGTTTTTTTCAAACTTTCCCAAAAAACTGCTGTTTTGACCCTTCTTTCGCACATTTTAAGAAAAAATGTCTGCTATATAAAGTCTTCCCCTACTTGTCTGCTTTTCAAGTACGAAGTCGGATTTCAAATCGGGCTACCAATCTGTAACTAGAGCTATTTTCGTACCCATCGTCTGTCTTTCAAGCTTTTGTAAAACATGTCAGAACTTAGCAGATTCCTTACTTCCAAACAACTATCATTTGACCACTAAACCAAAGAGTTAGACAAAAATATTTTGGATTAAATCCTTCCTCTACTTTTGCTTGTCAAATGTGGAACAGTTTATTCAGTATGGAACTTACGTTACAGCAGTTTATCTAATGCTACCACGTTTTTTTTCAAACTTTCCCAAAAAACTGCTGTTTTGACCCCTTTCGCACATTTTATAGAAAAAATGTCTGCTATATAAAGTCTTCCCCTACTTGTCTGCTTTTCAAGTACGAAGTCGGATTTCAAATCGGGCTACCAATCTGTAACTAAGCTATTTTCGTAACCCATCGTCTGTCTTTCAAGCCTTTGTAAACATGTCGAACTTAGCAGATTCCTTCAATTCCAAACAACTATCATTTTGACCACTAACCAAAGAGTTAGACAAAAATATTTTGGATTAAATCCTTCCTCTACTTTTGCTTGTCAATGTGGAACAGTTTATTCAGTATGGAACTTACGTACAGCTTTTCTAATGCTACCACGTTTTTTTTCAAACTTTCCCAAAAAACTGCTGTTTTTGACCCCTTTCGAACATTTTTAGAAAAAAATGTCTGCTATATAAAGTCTTCCCCTCTTGTCTGCTTTCAAGTACGAAGTGGATTTCAAATCGGGGCTACCAATCTGTAACTAAGCTATTTTCGTAACCATCGTCTGTCTTTCAACCTTGGTAAAACATGTCAGAAGTTAGCAGATTCCTTCAATTCCAAACAACTATCATTTTGACCACTAAACCAAAGAGTTAGACAAAAATATTTTGGATTAAATCCTTCCTCTACTTTTGCTTGTCAAATGTGGAAACAGTTTATTCAGTATGGAACTTACGTTACAGCAGTTGTAATGCTACCACGTTTTTTTCAAACTTTCACAAAAAACTGCTGTTTTGACCCCTTTCGAACATTTTTAAGAAAAAACGTCGCTATATAAAGTCTTCCCCTACTTGTCTGCTTTTCAAGTACGATAGTCGGATTTCAAATCGGGGCTACCAATCTGTAACTACAGCTATTTTCGTAACCCATCGTCTGTCTTTCAAGCCTTGTAAATGTCAGAACTTAGCAGATTCCTTCAATTCCAAACAACTATCATTTTGACCACTAAACCAAGAGTTAGACAAAAATATTTTGGATTAATCCTTCCTCTACTTTTGCTTTGTCAAATGTGAAACAGTTTATTCAGTATGGAACTTACGTTACAGCAGTTTATCTAATGCTACCACGTTTTTTTCAAACTTTCCCAAAAAACTGCTGTTTTGACCCTTTCGAACATTTTAAGAAAAAATGTCTGCTATATAAAGTCTTCCCCGACTTGTCTGCTTTCAAGTACGAAGTCGGATTTCAAATCGGGGGCTACCAATCTGTAACTAGAGCTATTTTCGTAACCCATCGTCTGTCTTTCAAGCCTTTGTAAAACATGTCAGAACTTAGCATTCCTCTAATTCCAAACCCTATCATTTTGACCACTCACCAAAGATTTGTAGACAAAAATATTTTGGATTAAATCCTTCCTCTACTTTTGCTTGTCAAATGTGGAAACAGTTTATTCAGTATGGAACTTACGTTACAGCAGTTTTTCTAATGCTACCACGTTTTTTTCAAACTTTCCCAAAAAACTGCTGTTTTGACCCCTTTCGCAACATTTTATAGAAAAAAATGTCTGCTATATAAAGTCTTCCCCTACTTGTCTGCTTTTCAAGTACGAAGTCGGATTTCAAATCGGGGCTACCAATCTGTAACTACAGCTATTTTCGTAACCCATCGTCTGTCTTTCAAGCCTTTGTAAAACATGTCAGAACTTAGCAGATTCCTTCAATTCCAAACAACTATCATTTTGACCACTAAACCAAAGAGTTAGACAAAAATATTTTGGATTAAATCCTTCCTCTACTTTTGCTTGTCAAATGTGGAAACAGTTTATTCAGTATGGAACTTACGTTACAGCAGTTTTTCTAATGCTACCACGTTTTTTTCAAACTTTCCCAAAAAACTGCTGTTTTGACCCCTTTCGCAACATTTTTAAGAAAATAATGTCTGCTATATAAAGTCTTCCCCTACTTGTCTGCTTTTCAAGTACGAAGTCGGATTTCAAATCGGGGCTACCAATCTGTAACTACAGCTATTTTCGTAACCCATCGTCTGTCTTTCAAGCCTTTGTAAAACATGTCAGAACTTAGCAGATTCCTTCAATTCCAAACAACTATCATTTTGACCACTAAACCAAAGAGTTAGACAAAAATATTTTGGATTAAATCCTTCCTCTACTTTTGCTTGTCAAATGTGGAAACAGTTTATTCAGTATGGAACTTACGTTACAGCAGTTTTACTAATGCTACCACGTTTTTTTCAAACTTTCCCAAAAAACTGCTGTTTTGACCCCTTTCGGAACATTTTTAAGAAAATAATGTCTGCTATATAAAGTCTTCCCCTACTTGTCTGCTTTTCAAGTACGAAGTCGGATTTCAAATCGGGGCTACCAATCTGTAACTACAGCTATTTTCGTAACCCATCGTCTGTCTTTCAAGCCTTTGTAAAACATGTCAGAACTTAGCAGATTCCTTCAATTCCAAACAACTATCATTTTGACCACTAAACCAAAGAGTTAGACAAAAATATTTTGGATTAAATCCTTCCTCTACTTTTGCTTGTCAAATGTGGAAACAGTTTATTCAGTATGGAACTTACGTTACAGCAGTTTTACTAATGCTACCACGTTTTTTTCAAACTTTCCCAAAAAACTGCTGTTTTGACCCCTTTCGGAACATTTTTAAGAAAATAATGTCTGCTATATAAAGTCTTCCCCTACTTGTCTGCTTTTCAAGTACGAAGTCGGATTTCAAATCGGGGCTACCAATCTGTAACTAGAGCTATTTTCGTAACCCATCGTCTGTCTTTCAAGCCTTTGTAAAACATGTCAGAACTTAGCAGATTCCTTCAATTCCAAACAACTATCATTTTGACCACTAAACCAAAGAGTTAGACAAAAATATTTTGGATTAAATCCTTCCTCTACTTTTGCTTGTCAAATGTGGAAACAGTTTATTCAGTATGGAACTTACGTTACAGCAGTTTTACTAATGCTACCACGTTTTTTTCAAACTTTCCCAAAAAACTGCTGTTTTGACCCCTTTCGGAACATTTTTAAGAAAATAATGTCTGCTATATAAAGTCTTCCCCTACTTGTCTGCTTTTCAAGTACGAAGTCGGATTTCAAATCGGGGCTACCAATCTGTAACTAGAGCTATTTTCGTAACCCATCGTCTGTCTTTCAAGCCTTTGTAAAACATGTCAGAACTTAGCAGATTCCTTCAATTCCAAACAACTATCATTTTGACCACTAAACCAAAGAGTTAGACAAAAATATTTTGGATTAAATCCTTCCTCTACTTTTGCTTGTCAAATGTGGAAACAGTTTATTCAGTATGGAACTTACGTTACAGCAGTTTTACTAATGCTACCACGTTTTTTTCAAACTTTCCCAAAAAACTGCTGTTTTGACCCCTTTCGCAACATTTTTAAGAAAATAACGTCTGCTATATAAAGTCTTCCCCTACTTGTCTGCTTTTCAAGTACGAAGTCGGATTTCAAATCGGGGCTACCAATCTGTAACTACAGCTATTTTCGTAACCCATCGTCTGTCTTTCAAGCCTTTGTAAAACATGTCAGAACTTAGCAGATTCCTTCAATTCCAAACAACTATCATTTTGACCACTAAACCAAAGAGTTAGACAAAAATATTTTGGATTAAATCCTTCCTCTACTTTTGCTTGTCAAATGTGGAAACAGTTTATTCAGTATGGAACTTACGTTACAGCAGTTTTACTAATGCTACCACGTTTTTTTCAAACTTTCCCAAAAAACTGCTGTTTTGACCCCTTTCGGAACATTTTTAAGAAAATAATGTCTGCTATATAAAGTCTTCCCCTACTTGTCTGCTTTTCAAGTACGAAGTCGGATTTCAAATCGGGGCTACCAATCTGTAACTAGAGCTATTTTCGTAACCCATCGTCTGTCTTTCAAGCCTTTGTAAAACATGTCAGAACTTAGCAGATTCCTTCAATTCCAAACAACTATCATTTTGACCACTAAACCAAAGAGTTAGACAAAAATATTTTGGATTAAATCCTTCCTCTACTTTTGCTTGTCAAATGTGGAAACAGTTTATTCAGTATGGAACTTACGTTACAGCAGTTTTTCTAATGCTACCACGTTTTTTTCAAACTTTCCCAAAAAACTGCTGTTTTGACCCCTTTCGCCAAATTTTATAGAAAAAAATGTCTGCTATATAAAGTCTTCCCCTACATACATAAGGGAAGTGTGAGACGGGAGCCATATGATCGGTGAAGATTCTCCCATTGCGAATGTACGGTCCCTTACTAGACGTCCGACTTCGTCTCGGAAAATCGCGGACGGCGTCGGGCCGAGGGCGGGGGGGAGCTCTTTCAGGAAGTCATCGAAGAAATCGTCTCGGACGTTCGGTCACCGTTTTATAAAAATAACAAATTTTTGACTTGGACTCTGCATTCTCGAAAATTCCCACCAGGGGGCAAATAAATCATATTGCAGGCGCACGAACACGGGGCAAACGAGCGCGGCCTTTTCTCCTAAACGGAAAATATTTCGAAGCCGAAACTCGGCGAGCGTAGGTTTGGAGTAAAGGGAAGTAAAGGGAAGTTGGCCCCGAACAAGATGGCGTCGAGGCCTCTGCGCTTTTTGAGTTATGGCCATTTTTCTGGGATTAAAGGTCAAAAACGCAAAGTAGGGTGCAATTTGACCGCTTCACGTCAAAGTACATAAGCATACGGTGTCAGGAAAAAAAGAACCAGCCGTTTATCTATCGTAATTTAAGAGAAATCGTACATTGTCCATTTGGTGATGTTCACGAAGAGGAATTTTTTTTCAAAAAATTCACAGATCCAGTTGCAGTTTGTTCACACGAACATTTTTAAAGTGGGTCTCGAAGCTCTGCGAGAATTCTGTGATTTTATGTGATTTTATGAAGTAACACACTCATTTAACCCTCTGTTAATAAGTCAGTTCTTAACATAAAGACTTAAAACTCAATATTAAATAAGAGCCTACCCCAAGGAGGGTATGTGTTCACGTTCAGCTTCCTATGTCAACTGGAAGTACCTTAAAATGGTGCATAGGGTCAGGTTTGAAGGGTAATAAAGGTCAGATCTTTTCAAAACTTCACTTGTGTGATTAGACAACCCTCATGAAGTGTAATCAGTCATTTTTCCCAACAGATGTCAAAGAAAAGCTCTCTCACACAAACACACACACACACAAAAAGGAAGGATGGAGTGAAAAAGTACGGTGCTTAAAGACACACAAAGCCTGCAATGGCATGACTATTATCTCCAGGCCGTGCCGAGTTCAACGAGATGCCCCACTTGACCGTAGCTCACTCGGTCTGAGCGCAGCGACCGTTACAAGAAGACGGGCCCAAATGACCCTTTGACCTCAATGTCAATTTTATTTGCTTTTGGGAGACAGAGAGAGAACCGTTAAGGTTAGAAGCACAATTTAACCTCAGGAATGTTCTTAAGGTCCTCCCGATCTGTGCAAGCCTAACATTGACCGTGTGGCATTAACCCTTAACAGTTAAAAGAAGGTGTTTAGATCAAACAGTTTACAATGACATTTCGCCCCATAGGAATAGATTGACTGCACCTCCAAATTCAACCTGAAGCCTATGTGGGTTATGAAGGTCTTATGAACCTGTCTTTGATAACAATCCATCAGGCCACTATGAGGTCTACCTGTGTTGATTTTAAGCTACCTGGACCAACCGGAAGTGGTTAAAACCACCCTAAAAGGTGTCCTGATATACATGACTTGCAATTTTGAAAATCACTGCATTCAACCCTATGTAGATCAGTCAATTCTTAACGTATAGACTTAAAACTCAAGATTCTGTAACAGCATACCCCAATCAAGATATGTGTTTACCTATAGCTTCCTGTGCCAACCGGAAGTGCCTTAAAATGGTGTCATGGTTGCTGTTTCGAAGGGTTAAAAAAGTCAGATCTTTCCAAAACTTTAAGTGTGTGATTAGGCAACCTTCATGAAGTGTAAATCAGTCATTTCTCTAAACAGATGTCAAAGAAAAGCTCTCACACACACACACAGCAGGGATGGAGTGAAAAAGTACGGTGCTTAAAGACACACAAAGCCGACAATGGCATGACCATTATCTCTAGGCCGTGCCGAGTTCAACGAGATGCCCCGCTTGACCGTAGCTCACTCGGTCTGGCCACAGCGACAGTGACAAGAAGACAGAGCAAAATGACCTTTTGACCTCAATGTCAATTTTATTTGCTTTTGGGAGACAGAGAGAGAACCGTTAAGGTTAGAAACACAATTTCACCTCAGGAATGTTCTTAAGGTCCTCCCGATCTGTGCAAGCCTAACCTTGACCTTGTGGCATTAACCCTTAACAGTGAAAACAGGTTTTTACATCTCACAGTTTACATTGACATCTCTCTCCATAGGAATACATTGACTGCACCTCCAAATTCAACCTGAAGCCTATGTGGGTTATGAAGGTCTTATGAACCTGTCTTTGATGTCAGTCCATCAAGCCACCATAAGGTCTACCTGTGTTGATTCTAAGCTTCCTGGAGCAACCGGAAGTGGTTAAAATCACCCTAAAAGTGTTTGCAATACTCAACCTGCAGTTTGAGAGAAATAGTGCATTCAGCCCTATGTAAATCACTGAGTTCTTAACGTATAGACTTAAAACTCAGGATTCTGTAAAAGCCTACTCCAATGAGGATATGTGTTTACGTTCAGTTACCTGTGCAAACCGGAAGTGCCATAATTGGTGTCAAAAGAGCTGTTTCGAAGGGTTAAAAAAGTCAAATCTTTCCAAAACTTCATATTTGTGATTAGGCAACCTTCCTGAACTGTAAATCAGTCATTAGTCCCATCAGATTTCAAAGAAAAATTTACACACCCAAACAGAAATGATGGAGGGACACACTGAGGGGCTAAGAGGCAGACAGTGCCTGTGGTAGTTACTTTTGTTCCAACTTTTAAAGAACCGTCAGACCTAGAGTTCTGAAAATTTACAAACCTGTTCTAGACCTCAGGTCGATTGTGCACGGTGAATTATGTGGCTCTAGAAGGTTCTCGGATCGATAAAAAGCCTTGTGTATTTGCCATGTTTTCAATTCATTTTGAGCTCAACGAAACTGGCGACATTTAGAAAAGTCCCAGAGTCTCAAGACTAGGTGCATTGAAACCGGCTCGGCCCATAGAGACAGACCCCAACAAGCCTGTTCGATTTTGTATTTCTAAAGTATTTAAAGAATTTAAAGAATGCACGCTACATTTGCAATATGATTCAACACATCATATTGCAAAAGTAACAGTGTGTGTTATGTTTGCAATATGATTCAACACATCATATTGCAAACGTAACAGTGTGTGTTACATTTGCAATATGATGTGTCGAATCATATTGCAAACGTAACAGTGTGTGTTACTTTTGCAATATGATGTGTTGAATCATATTGCAAACATAACACACACTGTTACTTTTGCAATATGATGTGTTGAATCATATTGCAAATGTAACGTGCATTCTTTAAATAAACCCTATGTGGGTTATGAAGGTCTTATGAACCTGTCTTTGATGTCAGTCCATCAAGCCACCATAAGGTCTACCTGTGTCGATTCTAAGCTTCCTGGAGCAACCGGAAGTGATAAAATCACCCTAAAAGTGTTTTGCCATACCCAACCAGCAGTTTGTGACTTATAGTGCATTCAACCCTGTGTAAATCAGTCAGTTCTTAACGTATAGACTTAAAACTCAGGATTCTGTAAAAGCATACCACGATCAGGATAGGTATTTACTTATAGCTTCCTGTGACAACCGGAAGTGCCTTAAAATGGGGTCATAGGTGCTGTTTCAAAGGGTTAAAAAAGTCAGATCTTTCCAAAACTTTAAGTATGTGATTAGGCAACCTTCATGAACTGTAAATCCGTCATTTCTCTAAACAGATGTCAAAGAAAAGATCACACACACAAGTCCAAACTGTTCGTGCACCTGGTATTTTTTTGGGGTTACCAGGTGCCATGTTTCAAGATGGTTGAAATTGCGTTTAGGGGGCATCCAGACCTCCATACCCGCTCTGGGAGCACTATTCTACGGACAAAAATCAATGGGTGTTGGCCTGAGTGATTTATGGAGGTTTTCCAAAAAAGTCAGAAAATATTGTTTTTTTTTCTGAAAAATATTTTTTGTTTTTTATTCTCGAGTCAATGGCCTGAGTGATTTATGGAGTTTTTCCAAAAAACTCGAAAAATATTCTAAGTCCAAACTTTTCGTGCACCTGGTATTTTTTTTAGGTTACCAGGTGCCAATGTTCAAGATGGTTGAAATTGCGTTTAGGGGGCATCCAGACTTCCATACCCGCTCTGGGAGCACTATTCTACGGACAAAAATCAATGGGTGTTGGCCTGAGTGATTTATGGAGGTTTTCCAAAAAAGTCTCTCCTACAAATATTGATATTAGCCTCTGAGGAAGTACAGTTCCCGCTCAGCCCAGTCAAAACTGTTCGCTGCTCTGGCACCCCAATGGTGGAACAAACTCCCTCACGACGCCAGGTCAGCGGAGTCAATCACCACCTTCCGGAGACACCTGAAACCCCACCTCTTTAAGGAATACCTAGGATAGGATAAAGTAATCCTTCTAACCCCCCCCCCCCCTTAAAAGAGTTAGATGCACTATTGTAAAGTGGTTGTTCCACTGGATATCATAAGGTGAATGCACCAATTTGTAAGTCGCTCTGGATAAGAGCGTCTGCTAAATGACTTAAATGTAATGTAAATGTAAGTCAGAAAATATTCTGTTTTTTTTCCTGGAAAATATTTTATGTTTTTTCTTCTCGAGTCAATGGGGTCCGGCCTGAGTGATTTATGGAGGTTTCCAAACAAAGTCAAAAAATATTCTATGTTTCATGTTTTGGGTTACCAGGCGTCATTTTTCAAAACGGTTTTAAATGCTTTTAGGTGTCATCCAGACGTCCATGGGAGCACTATACTACGGCCCCAAATCAATGGGTGCTGGCCTGAGTGATTTATGGAGGTTTGGGGGGTGATAAGTTTTTTCTAATTTATTCACATTTTTGACTTCGTATTAAATCAGATTGCAAATGCACAAAACATATTCCTTAAGTACAAGTAAACATTTATAAAAAATGATGATAGTAAAATGTGACTAAAGTATTTTCATACAGTTCTTATACATGTGTAATTGACGTAAAAATCGAAAGAATTTCAAAAAACGGTCCAGAAAGCACTTTTTTAAAGGGGGTGATACATTTTTTCCAAATATTTGACATTTTTGACTTTTGACTTTTGACTTCCTATGAAATCACATTCCAAATGCACAAAACAAATTCCTTAAGTCCAAATAAAAATGTCCCAAAAATTATGTTAATAAAATTTGACAAAAGTATTTTCATACAGTTCTTACACATGTGTAATTGACATAAAAATCGAAAGAATTTCAAAAAACGGTCCAGAAAGCACTTTTTTAAAGGGGGTGATACATTTTTTCCAAATATTTGACATTTTTGACTTTTGACTTCCTATGAAATCACATTCCAAATGCACAAAACAAATTCCTTAAGTCCAAATAAAAATGTCCAAAAAATGATGTTAATAAAATTTGACAAAAGTATTTTCATACAGCTCTTACACATGTGTAATTGACATAAAAATCGAAAGAATTTCGAAAAACGGTCCAGAAAGCACTTTTTTAAAGGGGGTGATACGTTTTTTCCAAATTTTTGACATTTTTGACTTTTGACTTTTGACTTCCTATGAAATCACTTTCCAAATGCACAAAACATATTCCTTAAGTCCAAATAAAAATGTCCAAAAAATTATGTTAATAAAAGTTGACAAAAGTATTTTCATACAGTTCTTACACATGCGTAATTGACATAAAAATCGAAAGAATTTCGAAACACGGTTAAGAAAGCACTTTTTTAAGGGGGTGATAAGTTTTAGCCAAAACTTTCAAAATTTTAAAATTTGGCTCTTGGGTCTTGACTTGCGTTACAGTAAGCCTATGAAAAATTAAGATAGAACTCACTCGCCCACTATAGGATTTTTGGGGTGTTACACAGCTCATTTACAATATGGCATTTGCCATCAACTTTAGCTGAAACACCGCCAGAAATAGTGTGATATCCCACACATTTCCATCGTGTGTATGGTTCGCTCTCTGCCAATAAGTTGCCATGTTATTTTGTACAATTGAGGGGGGAGTTCCCTTACTCTTCTTTTGCTTGTCAAATGTGGAAACAGTTTATTCAGTATGGAACTTACGTTACAGCAGTTTTACTAATGCTACCACGTTTTTTTCAAACTTTCCCAAAAAACTGCTGTTTTGACCCCTTTCGCAACATTTTAAAGAAAAAAATGTCTGCTATATAAAATCTTCCCCTACTTGTCAAGTAGGAAGTCGGATTTTAAATCGGGGCTACCAATCTGTAACTAGAGCTATTTTCGTAACCCATCGTATGTCTTTCAAGCCTCTGTAAAACATGTCAGAAGTTAGCAGATTCCTTCAATTCCAAACAACTATCATTTTGACCACTAAACCAAAGAGTTAGACAAAAATATTTTGGATAAAATCCTTCCTCTACTTTTGCTTGTCAAATGTGGAAACAGTTTATTCAGTATGGAACTTACGTTACAGCAGTTTTACTAATGCTACCACGTTTTTTTCAAACTTTCCCAAAAAACTGCTGTTTTGACCCATTTCGCAACATTTTAAAGAAAAAAATGTCTGCTATATAAAGTCTTCCCCTACTTGTCAAGTAGGAAGTCGGATTTTAAATCGGGGCTACCAATCTGTAACTAGAGCTATTTTCGTAACCCATCGTATGTCTTTCAAGCCTCTGTAAAACATGTCAGAAGTTAGCAGATTCCTTCAATTCCAAACAACTATCATTTTGACCACTAAACCAAAGAGTTAGACAAAAATATTTTGGATAAAATCCTTCCTCTACTTTTGCTTGTCAAATGTGGAAACAGTTTATTCAGTATGGAACTTACGTTACAGCAGTTTTACTAATGCTACCACGTTTTTTTCAAACTTTCCCAAAAACTGCTGTTTTGACCCCTTTTGCAACATTTTAAAGAAAAAAATGTCTGCTATATAAAATCTTCCCCTACTTGTCTGCTTGTCAAGTACGTAGTCGGATTTCAAATCGGGGCTACCAATCTGTAACTACAGCTATTTTCGTAACCCATCGTCTGTCTTTCAAGCCTCTGTAAAACATGTCAGAAGATAGCAGATTCATTTAATTCCAAACAACTATCATTTTGACCACTAAACCAAAGAGTTAGACAAAAATATTTTGGATTAAATCCTTCCTCTTCTTTTGCTTGTCAAATGTGGAAACAGTTTATTCAGTATGGAACTTACGTTACAGCAGTTTTACTAATGCTACCACGTTTTTTTCAAACTTTCCCAAAAAACTGCTGTTTTGACCCCTTTCGCAACATTTTTAAGAAAAAAATGTCTGCTATATAAAGTCTACCCCTACTTGTCTCCTTGTCAAGTAGGAAGTCGGATTTCAAATCGGGGCTACCAATCTGTAACTAGAGCTATTTTCGTAACCCATCGTATTTACATTTAAGTCATTTAGCAGACGCTCTTATCCAGAGCGACTTACAAATTGGTGCATTCACCTTATGATATCCAGTGGAACAACGACTTTACAATAGTGCATCTAACTCTTTTAAGGGGGGGTAGAAGGATTACTTTATCCTATCCTAGGTATTCCTTAAAGAGGTGGGGTTTCAGGTGTCTCCGGAAGGTGGTGATTGACTCCGCTGACCTGGCGTCGTGAGGGAGTTTGTTCCACCATTGGGGTGCCAGAGCAGCGAACAGTTTTGACTGGGCTGAGCGGGAACTGTACTTCCTCAGAGGTAGGGAGGCGAGCAGGCCAGAGGTGGATGAACGCAGTGCCCTTGTTTGGGTGTAGGGCCTGATCAGAGCCTGAAGGTACGGAGGTGCCGTTCCCCTCACAGCTCCGTAGGCAAGCACCATGGTCTTGTAGCGGATGCGAGCTTCAACTGGAAGCCAGTGGAGAGAGCGGAGGAGCGGGGTGACGTGAGAGAACTTGGGAAGGTTGAACACCAGACAGGCTGCGGCTTTCTGGATGAGTTGTAGGGGTTTAATGGCACAGGCAGGGAGCCCAGCCAACAGCGAGTTGCAGTAATCCAGACGGGAGATGACAAGTGCCTGGATTAGGACCTGCGCCGCTTCCTGTGTGAGGCAGGGTCGTACTCTGCGAATGTTGTAGAGCATGAACCTACAGGAACGGGTCACCGCCTTGATGTTAGTTGAGAACGACAGGGTGTTGTCCAGGATCACGCCAAGGTTCTTAGCACTCTGGGAGGAGGACACAATGGAGTTGTCAACCGTGATGGCTAGATCATGGAACGGGCAGTCCTTCCCCGGGAGGAAGAGCAGCTCCGTCTTGCCGAGGTTCAGCTTGAGGTGGTGATCCGTCATCCACACTGATATGTCTGCCAGACATGCAGAGATGCGATTCGCCACCTGGTTATCAGAGGGGGGAAAGGAGAAGATTAATTTTGTGTCGTCTGCATAGCAATGATAGGAGAGACCATGTGAGGATATGACAGAGCCGAGTGACTTGGTGTATAGCGAGAATAGGAGAGGGCCTAGAACAGAGCCCTGGGGGACACCAGTGGTGAGAGCACGTGGTGCGGAGACAGATTCTCGCCACGCCACCTGGTAGGAGCGACCTGTCAGGTAGGACGCAATCCAAGCGTGGGCCGCGCCGGAGATGCCCAACTTGGAGAGGGTGGAGAGGAGGATCTGATGGTTCACAGTATCAAAGGCAGCCGATAGGTCTAGAAGGATGAGAGCAGAGGAGAGAGAGTTAGCATTAGCAGTGCAGAGCGCCTCCTTGACACAGAGAAGAGCAGTCTCAGTTGAATGACTAGTCTTGAAACCTGACTGATTTGGATCAAGAAGGTCATTCTGAGAGAGATAGCAGGAGAGCTGGCCAAGGACGGCACGTTCAAGAGTTTTGGAGAGAAAAGAAAGAAGGGATACTGGTCTGTAGTTGTTGACATCGGAGGGATCGAGTGTAGGTTTTTTCAGAAGGGGTGCAACTCTCGCTCTCTTGAAGACGGAAGGGACGTAGCCAGCGGTCAAGGATGAGTTGATGAGCGAGGTGAGGTAAGGGAGAAGATCTCCGGAAATGGTCTGGAGAAGAGAGGAGGGGATAGGGTCAAGCGAGCAGGTTGTTGGGCGGCCGGCCGTCACAAGACGCGAGATTTCATCTGGAGAGAGAGGGGAGAAAGAGGTCAAAGCACAGGGTAGGGCAGTGTGAGCAGAACCAGCGGTGTCGTTTGACTTAGCAAACGAGGATCGGATGTCGTCGACCTTCTTTTCAAAATGGTTGACGAAGTCATCCGCAGAGAGGGGGGAGGGGGAGGAGGATTCAGGAGGGAGGAGAAGGTGGCAAAGAGCTTCCTAGGGTTAGAGGCAGATGCTTGGAATTTAGAGTGGTAGAAAGTGGCTTTAGCAGCAGAGACAGAAGAGGAGAATGTAGATAGGAGGGAGTGAAAGGATGCCAGGTCCGCAGGGAGAAGAGTTTTCCTCCATTTCCACTCGGCTGCCCGGAGCCCTGTTCTGTGAGCTCGCAATGAGTCGTCGAGCCACGGAGCAGGAGGGGAGGACCGAGCCGGCCTGGAGGATAGGGGACATAGAGAGTCAAAGGATGCAGAAAGGGAGGAGAGGAGGGTTGAGGAGGCAGAATCAGGAGATAGGTTGGAGAAGGTTTGAGCAGAGGGAAGAGATGATAGGATGGAAGAGGAGAGAGTAGCGGGGGAGAGAGAGCGAAGGTTGGGACGGCGCGATACCATCCGAGTAGGGGCAGTGTGGGAAGTGTTGGATGAGAGCGAGAGGGAAAAGGATACAAGGTAGTGGTCGGAGACTTGGAGGGGAGTTGCAATGAGATTAGTGGAAGAACAGCATCTAGTAAAGATGAGGTCAAGCGTATTGCCTGCCTTGTGAGTAGGGGGGAAGGTGAGAGGGTGAGGTCAAAAGAGGAGAGGAGTGGAAAGAAGGAAGCAGAGAGGAATGAGTCAAAGGTAGACGTGGGGAGGTTAAAGTCACCCAGAACTGTGAGAGGTGAGCCATCCTCAGGAAAGGAACTTATCAGGGCGTCAAGCTCATTGATGAACTCTCCAAGGGAACCTGGAGGGCGATAAATTATAAGGATGTTAAGCTTGAAAGGGCTGGTAACTGTGACAGCATGGAATTCAAAGGAGGCGATAGACAGATGGGTCAGGGGAGAAAGAGAGAATGTCCACTTGGGAGAGATGAGGATCCCAGTGCCACCACCCCGCTGACCAGAAGCTCTCGGGGTGTGCGAGAACACGTGGGCAGACGAGGAGAGAGCAGTAGGAGTAGCAGTGTTATCAGTGGTAATCCATGTTTCCGTCAGTGCCAAGAAGTCGAGAGACTGGAGGGAAGCATAGGCTGAGATGAACTCTGCCTTGTTGGCCGCAGATCGGCAGTTCCAGAGGCTGCCGGAGACCTGGAACTCCACGTGGGTCGTGCGCGCTGGGACCACCAGGTTAGAGTGGCGGCGGCCACGCGGTGTGAAGCGTTTGTATGGTCTGTGCAGAGAGGAGAGAAGAGGGATAGACAGACACATAGTTGACAGGCTACAGAAGAGGCTACGCTAATGCAAAGGAGATTGGAATGACAAGTGGACTACACGTCTCGAATGTTCAGAAAGTTAAGCTTACGTTGCAAAAAATCTTATTGACTAAAATGATATAGTACTGCTGGCTGGTGAAGTAGGCTAGCTAGCAGTGGCTGCGTTGTTGACTTTGTTTGAAAGTGTAGCTGGCTAGGTAACCTCGATAATTACTCTAAACTACACAATTATCTTGGATACAAAGACAGCAAAGACAACTATGTAGCTAGCTAACACTATGCTAATCAAGTCGTTCCGTTGTAATGTAATAGTTTCTACTATTCGGTAGAAGTTGGCTAGCTAGCAGTGTTGACTAGGTAGGAGAACGGCAGCGCGGCGGACGAAAATAGCTGGCTAGCTAACCGATAATTACCGATAATTACTCTAAACTACACAATTATCTTAGATACAAAGACAGCAAAGACAACTATGTAGCTAGCTAACCCTACACTAATCAAGTCGTTCCGTTGTTCCGTTGTAATGTAATAGTTTCTAATAGTTTCTACAGTGCTGCTATTCGGTGAATAGCTGGCTAGCTGGCTAGCAGTGTTGACTACGTTACGTTACGTTAGAAGGACGAAAATAGCTGGCTAGCGAACCTCGATAATTACTCTAAACTACACAATTATCTTTGATACAAAGACGGCTATGAAGCTAGCTAAGATCAAACAAATCAAACCGTTGTACTGTAATGAAATGAAATGAAATGTAATACTACCTGTGGAGCGAAGCGGAATGCGACTACTCGCTCCAACCCGGAAGTATGTCTTTCAAGCCTTTGTAAAACATGTCAGAACTTAGCAGATTCATTCAATTCCAAACAACTATCATTTTGACCACTAAACCAAAGAGTTAGACCAAAATATTTTGGATTAAATCCTTCCTCTACTTTTGCTTGTCAAATGTGGAAACAGTTTATTCAGTATGGAACTTACGTTACAGCAGTTTTACTAATGCTACCACGTTTTTTTCAAACTTTCACAATAAACTGCTATTTGACCCCTTTCGCAACATTTTTAAGAAAAAAATGTCTGCTATATAAAGTCTTCCCCTACTTGTCTGCTTTTCAAGTACGAAGTCGGATTTCAAATCGGGGCTACCAATCTGTAACTACAGCTATTTTCGTAACCCATCGTCTGTCTTTCAAGCCTTTGTAAAACATGTCAGAAGTTAGCAGATTCATTCAATTCCAAACAACTATCATTTTGACCACTAAACCAAAGAGTTAGACAAAAAATGTTTTGATTAAATTCTTCCTCGACTTTTGCTTGTCAAATGTGGAAACAGTTTATTCAGTATGGAACTTACGTTACAGCAGTTTTACTAATTCTACCACTTTTTTTTCAAACAACTGCTTTTTTGACCCCTATCTCAACATTTTAAAGAAAAATGTATGCTTGAAAAGCAGACAAGTAGGAGAAGATTTTATATATCTTACATTTTTTTCTTAAAAATGTTGCGAAAGGGGTCAAAAAAGCAGTTGTTTGGGAAAGTTTGAAAAAAACGTGGTAGCATTAGTAAAACTGCTGTAATGTAAGTTCAATACTGAATATACTGTTTCCACATTTGACAAGCAAAAGTAGAGGAAGGATTTAATCCAAAATATTTTTGTCTAAATCTTTGGTTTAGTTGTCAAATTGATAGTTGCTTTGAATTGAATGAATCTGCTAACTTCTGTCATGTTTTACAGAGGCTTGAAAGACAGGTGATGGGTTACGAAAATAGCTCTAGTTACAGATTGGTTGACCCGTTTTGAAATCCGACTTCGTACTTGAAAAGCAGACAAGTAGGGGAAGATTTTATATCGCATACATTTTTTCTTTAAAATGTTGCGAAAGGTGTCAAAACAGCAGTTGTTTGGGAAAGTTAAAAAAAACATGGTAGCATTAGTAAAACTGCTGTAACGTAAGTTCAATACTGAATAAACTGTTTCCACATTTGACAAGCAAAAGTAGAGGAAGAATTTAATCCAAAATATTTTTGTCTAACTCTTTGGTTTAGTGGTGAAATTGATAGTTGTTTTGAAATGAATGAATCTGCTAACTTCTGACATGTTTTAGAGAGGCTTGAAAGACAGGCGATGGGTTACGAAAATAGCTCTAGTTACAGATTGGTAGACCCGATTTGAAATCCGACTTCGTACTTGAAAAGCAGACAAGTAGGAGAAGATTTTATATATCTTACATTTTTTTCTTTAAAATGTTGCGAAAGGGGTCAAAACAGCAGTTGTTTGAAAAAAAAGTGGTAGAATTAGTAAAACTGCTGTAACGTAAGTTCCATACTGAATAAACTGTTTCCACATTTGACAAGCAAAAGTAGAGGAAGAATTTAATCCAAAATATTTTTGTCTAACTCTTTGGTTTAGTGGTCAAATTGATAGTTGTTTTGAAATGAATGAATCTGCTAACTTCTGACATGTTTTACAGAGTCTTGAAAGACTGACGATGTGTTACAAAAATAGCTCTAGTTATAGATTGGTAGCCCCGATTTGAAATCCGACTTAGATTTCAAGACAGGCGAAGGGTTACGAAAATAGCTCTAGTTACAGATTGGTAGACCCGATTTGAAATCCGACTTCGTACTTGAAAAGCAGACAAGTCGGGGAAGATTTTATATAGCAATCATTTTTTTCTTTAAAATGTTGAGATATGGGTCAAAACAGCAGTTGTTTGGGAAAGTTTGAAAAAAACATGGTAGCATTAGTAAAACTGCTGTAACGTAAGTTCAATACTGAATATACTGTTTCCACATTTGACAAGCAAAAGTAGAGGAAGGATTTAATCCAAAATATTTTTGTCTAACTCTTTGGTTTAGTTGTCAAATTGATAGTTGCTTTGAATTGAATGAATCTGCTAACTTCTGTCATGTTTTACAGAGGCTTGAAAGACAGGTGATGGGTTACGAAAATAGCTCTAGTTACAGATTGGTTGACCCGTTTTGAAATCCGACTTCGTACTTGAAAAGCAGACAAGTAGGGGAAGATTTTATATCGCATACATTTTTTCTTTAAAATGTTGCGAAAGTGGTCAAAAAAGCAGTTGTTTGGGAAAGTTTGAAAAAAACGTGGTAGCATTAGTAAAACTGCTGTAACGTCAGTTCCATACTGAATAAACTGTTTCCACATTTGACCAGCAGAAGTAGAGGAAGGATTTAATCCAAAATATTTTTGTCTAACTCTTTGGTTTAGTGGTCAAATTGATAGTTGTTTTGAAATGAATGAATCTGCTAACTTCTGACATGTTTTACAGAGTCTTGAAAGACTGACGATGTGTTACAAAAATAGCTCTAGTTACAGATTGGTAGCCCCGATTTGAAATCCAACTTCGTACTTGAAAAGCAGACAAGTAGGGGAAGATTTTATATAGCAGACATTTTTTTCTTTAAAATGTTGCGAAAGGGGTCAAAAAAGCAGTTGTTTGGGAAAGTTTGAAAAAAACGTGATAGCATTAGTAAAACTGCTGTAACGTAAGTTCCATACTGAATAAACTGTTTCCACATTTGACAAGCAAAAGTAGAGGAAGGATTTAATCCAAAATATTTTTGTCTAACTCTTTGGTTTAGTGGTCAAATTGATAGTTGTTTTGAAATGAATGAATCTGCTAACTTCTGACATGTTTTACAGAGTCTTGAAAGACTGACGATGTGTTACAAAAATAGCTCTAGTTACAGATTGGTAGCCCCGATTTGAAATCCGACTTTGATTTCAAGACAGGCGAAGGGTTACGAAAATAGCTCTAGTTACAGATTGGTAGACCCGATTTGAAATCCGACTTCGTACTTGAAAAGCAGACAAGTCGGGGAAGATTTTATATAGCAATCATTTTTTTCTTTAAAATGTTGAGATATGGGTCAAAACAGCAGTTGTTTGGGAAAGTTTGAAAAAAACATGGTAGCATTAGTAAAACTGCTGTAACGTAAGTTCAATACTGAATATACTGTTTCCACATTTGACAAGCAAAAGTAGAGGAAGGATTTAATCCAAAATATTTTTGTCTAACTCTTTGGTTTAGTTGTCAAATTGATAGTTGCTTTGAATTGAATGAATCTGCTAACTTCTGTCATGTTTTACAGAGGCTTGAAAGACAGGTGATGGGTTACGAAAATAGCTCTAGTTACAGATTGGTTGACCCGTTTTGAAATCCGACTTCGTACTTGAAAAGCAGACAAGTAGGGGAAGATTTTATATCGCATACATTTTTTCTTTAAAATGTTGCGAAAGTGGTCAAAAAAGCAGTTGTTTGGGAAAGTTTGAAAAAAACGTGGTAGCATTAGTAAAACTGCTGTAACGTCAGTTCCATACTGAATAAACTGTTTCCACATTTGACCAGCAGAAGTAGAGGAAGGATTTAATCCAAAATATTTTTGTCTAACTCTTTGGTTTAGTGGTCAAATTGATAGTTGTTTTGAAATGAATGAATCTGCTAACTTCTGACATGTTTTACAGAGTCTTGAAAGACTGACGATGTGTTACAAAAATAGCTCTAGTTACAGATTGGTAGCCCCGATTTGAAATCCAACTTCGTACTTGAAAAGCAGACAAGTAGGGGAAGATTTTATATAGCAGACATTTTTTTCTTTAAAATGTTGCGAAAGGGGTCAAAAAAGCAGTTGTTTGGGAAAGTTTGAAAAAAACGTGATAGCATTAGTAAAACTGCTGTAACGTAAGTTCCATACTGAATAAACTGTTTCCACATTTGACAAGCAAAAGTAGAGGAAGGATTTAATCCAAAATATTTTTGTCTAACTCTTTGGTTTAGTGGTCAAATTGATAGTTGTTTTGAAATGAATGAATCTGCTAACTTCTGACATGTTTTACAGAGTCTTGAAAGACTGACGATGTGTTACAAAAATAGCTCTAGTTACAGATTGGTAGCCCCGATTTGAAATCCGACTTTGATTTCAAGACAGGCGAAGGGTTACGAAAATAGCTCTAGTTACAGATTGGTAGACCCGATTTGAAATCCGACTTCGTACTTGAAAAGCAGACAAGTCGGGGAAGATTTTATATAGCAATCATTTTTTTCTTTAAAATGTTGAGATAGGGGTCAAAACAGCAGTTGTTTGAAAAAAAAGTGGTAGAATTAGTAAAACTGCGGTAACGTAAGTTCCATACTGAATAAACAGTTTCCACATTTTACAAGCAAAAGTAGAGGAAGAATTTAATCCAAAATATTTTTGTCTAACTCTTTGGTTTAGTGGTCAAATCGATAGTTGTTTTGAAATGAATGAATCTGCTAACTTCTGACATGTTTTAGAGAGGCTTGAAAGACAGGCGATGGGTTACGAAAATAGCTCTAGTTACAGATTGGTAGCCCCGATTTGAAATCCGACTTCGTACTTGAAAAGCAGACAAGTAGGGGAAGATTTTATATAGCAGACATTTTTTTCTTTAAAATGTTGCGAAAGGGGTCAAAAAAGCAGTTGTTTGGGAAAGTTTGAAAAAAACGTGGTAGCATTAGTAAAACTGCTGTAACGTAAGTTCCATACTGAATAAACTGTTTCCACATTTGACAAGCAAAAGTAGAGGAAGGATTTAATCCAAAATATTTTTGTCTAACTCTTTGGTTTAGTGGTCAAATTGATAGTTGTTTTGAAATGAATGAATCTGCTAACTTCTGACATGTTTTACAGAGTCTTGAAAGACTGACGATGTGTTACAAAAATAGCTCTAGTTACAGATTGGTAGCCTCGATTTGAAATCCGACTTTGATTTCAAGACAGGCGAAGGGTTACGAAAATAGCTCTAGTTACAGATTGGTAGACCCGATTTGAAATCCGACTTCGTACTTGAAAAGCAGACAAGTCGGGGAAGATTTTATATAGCAATCATTTTTTTCTTTAAAATGTTGAGATATGGGTCAAAACAGCAGTTGTTTGAAAAAAAAGTGGTAGAATTAGTAAAACTGCGGTAACGTAAGTTCCATACTGAATAAACTGTTTCCACATTTGACAAGCAAAAGTAGAGGAAGAATTTAATCCAAAATATTTTTGTCTAACTCTTTGGTTTAGTTGTCAAATTGATAGTTGCTTTGAATTGAATGAATCTGCTAACTTCTGTCATGTTTTACAGAGGCTTGAAAGACAGGTGATGGGTTACGAAAATAGCTCTAGTTACAGATTGGTTGACCCGTTTTGAAATCCGACTTCGTACTTGAAAAGCAGACAAGTAGGGGAAGATTTTATATCGCATACATTTTTTCTTTAAAATGTTGCGAAAGTGGTCAAAAAAGCAGTTGTTTGGGAAAGTTTGAAAAAAACGTGGTAGCATTAGTAAAACTGCTGTAACGTAAGTTCCATACTGAATAAACTGTTTCCACATTTGACCAGCAGAAGTAGAGGAAGGATTTAATCCAAAATATTTTTGTCTAACTCTTTGGTTTAGTGGTCAAATTGATAGTTGTTTTGAAATGAATGAATCTGCTAACTTCTGACATGTTTTACAGAGTCTTGAAAGACTGACGATGTGTTACGAAAATAGCTCTAGTTACAGATTGGTAGACCCGATTTGAAATCCGACTTCGTACTTGAAAAGCAGACAAGTAGGAGAAGATTTTATATAGCTTATATTTTTTTCTTTAAAATGTTGCGAAAGGTGTCAAAACAGCAGTTGTTTGGGAAAGTTTGAAAAAAACATGGTAGCATTAGTAAAACTGCTGTAACGTAAGTTCCATACTGAATATACTGTTTCCACATTTGACAAGCAAAAGTAGAGGAAGGATTTAATCCAAAATATTTTTGTCTAACTCTTTGGTTTAGTGGTCAAATTGATAGTTGTTTTGAAATGAATGAATCTGCTAACTTCTGACATGTTTTACAGAGTCTTATAAGACTGACGATGTGTTACACAAATAGCTCTAGTTACAGATTGGTAGCCCCGATTTGAAATCCGACTTCATACTTGAAAAGCAGACAAGTAGGGGGGGACTTTATATAGCAGACATTTTTTTCTTTAAAATGTTGCGAAAGGGGTCAAAAAAGCAGCTGTTTGGGAAAGTTTGAAAAAAACGTGGTAGCATTAGTAAAACTGCTGTAACGTAAGTTCAATATTGAATATACTGTTTCCACATTTGACAAGCAAAAGTAGAGGAAGGATTTAATCCAAAATATTTTTGTCTAACTCTTTGGTTTAGTGGTCAAATTGATAGTTGTTTTGAAATGAATGAATCTGCTAACTTCTGACATGTTTTACAGAGTCTTGAAAGACTGACGATGTGTTACAAAAATAGCTCTAGTTACAGATTGGTAGCCTCGATTTGAAATCCGACTTTGATTTCAAGACAGGCGAAGGGTTACGAAAATAGCTCTAGTTACAGATTGGTAGACCCGATTTGAAATCCGACTTCGTACTTGAAAAGCAGACAAGTCGGGGAAGATTTTATATAGCAATCATTTTTTTCTTTAAAATGTTGAGATAGGGGTCAAAACAGCAGTTGTTTGAAAAAAAAGTGGTAGAATTAGTAAAACTGCGGTAACGTAAGTTCCATACTGAATAAACTGTTTCCACATTTTGCAAGCAAAAGTAGAGGAAGAATTTAGTCCAAAATATTTTTGTCTAACTCTTTGGTTTAGTGGTCAAATCGATAGTTGTTTTGAAATGAATGAATCTGCTAACTTCTGTCATGTTTTACAGAGGCTTGAAAGACAGGTGATGGGTTACGAAAATAGCTCTAGTTACAGATTGGTTGACCCGTTTTGAAATCCGACTTCGTACTTGAAAAGCAGACAAGTAGGGGAAGATTTTATATCGCATACATTTTTTCTTTAAAATGTTGCGAAAGTGGTCAAAAAAGCAGTTGTTTGGGAAAGTTTGAAAAAAACGTGGTAGCATTAGTAAAACTGCTGTAACGTAAGTTCCATACTGAATAAACTGTTTCCACATTTGACCAGCAGAAGTAGAGGAAGGATTTAATCCAAAATATTTTTGTCTAACTCTTTGGTTTAGTGGTCAAATTGATAGTTGTTTTGAAATGAATGAATCTGCTAACTTCTGACATGTTTTACAGAGTCTTGAAAGACTGACGATGTGTTACGAAAATAGCTCTAGTTACAGATTGGTAGACCCGATTTGAAATCCGACTTCGTACTTGAAAAGCAGACAAGTAGGAGAAGATTTTATATAGCTTATATTTTTTTCTTTAAAATGTTGCGAAAGGTGTCAAAACAGCAGTTGTTTGGGAAAGTTTGAAAAAAACATGGTAGCATTAGTAAAACTGCTGTAACGTAAGTTCCATACTGAATATACTGTTTCCACATTTGACAAGCAAAAGTAGAGGAAGGATTTAATCCAAAATATTTTTGTCTAACTCTTTGGTTTAGTGGTCAAATTGATAGTTGTTTTGAAATGAATGAATCTGCTAACTTCTGACATGTTTTACAGAGTCTTATAAGACTGACGATGTGTTACACAAATAGCTCTAGTTACAGATTGGTAGCCCCGATTTGAAATCCGACTTCATACTTGAAAAGCAGACAAGTAGGGGGGGACTTTATATAGCAGACATTTTTTTCTTTAAAATGTTGCGAAAGGGGTCAAAAAAGCAGCTGTTTGGGAAAGTTTGAAAAAAACGTGGTAGCATTAGTAAAACTGCTGTAACGTAAGTTCAATATTGAATATACTGTTTCCACATTTGACAAGCAAAAGTAGAGGAAGGAGTTAATCCAAAATATTTTTGTCTAACTCTTTGGTTTAGTGGTCAAATTGATAGTTGTTTTGAAATGAATGAATCTGCTAACTTCTGACATGTTTTACAGAGTCTTGAAAGACTGACGATGTGTTACAAAAATAGCTCTAGTTACAGATTGGTAGCCTCGATTTGAAATCCGACTTTGATTTCAAGACAGGCGAAGGGTTACGAAAATAGCTCTAGTTACAGATTGGTAGACCCGATTTGAAATCCGACTTCGTACTTGAAAAGCAGACAAGTCGGGGAAGATTTTATATAGCAATCATTTTTTTCTTTAAAATGTTGAGATAGGGGTCAAAACAGCAGTTGTTTGAAAAAAAAGTGGTAGAATTAGTAAAACTGCGGTAACGTAAGTTCCATACTGAATAAACTGTTTCCACATTTTGCAAGCAAAAGTAGAGGAAGAATTTAGTCCAAAATATTTTTGTCTAACTCTTTGGTTTAGTGGTCAAATCGATAGTTGTTTTGAAATGAATGAATCTGCTAACTTCTGACATGTTTTAGAGAGGCTTGAAAGACAGGCGATGGGTTACGAAAATAGCTCTAGTTACAGATTGGTAGACCCGATTTGAAATCCGACTTCGTACTTGAAAAGCAGACAAGTAGGAGAAGATTTTATATAGCTTATATTTTTTTCTTTAAAATGTTGCGAAAGGTGTCAAAACAGCAGTTGTTTGGGAAAGTTTGAAAAAAACATGGTAGCATTAGTAAAACTGCTGTAACGTAAGTTCCATACTGAATATACTGTTTCCACATTTGACAAGCAAAAGTAGAGGAAGGATTTAATCCAAAATATTTTTGTCTAACTCTTTGGTTTAGTGGTCAAATTGATAGTTGTTTTGAAATGAATGAATCTGCTAACTTCTGACATGTTTTACAGAGTCTTATAAGACTGACGATGTGTTACACAAATAGCTCTAGTTACAGATTGGTAGCCCCGATTTGAAATCCGACTTCATACTTGAAAAGCAGACAAGTAGGGGGGGACTTTATATAGCAGACATTTTTTTCTTTAAAATGTTGCGAAAGGGGTCAAAAAAGCAGCTGTTTGGGAAAGTTTGAAAAAAACGTGGTAGCATTAGTAAAACTGCTGTAACGTAAGTTCAATATTGAATATACTGTTTCCACATTTGACAAGCAAAAGTAGAGGAAGGATTTAATCCAAAATATTTTTGTCTAACTCTTTGGTTTAGTGGTCAAATTGATAGTTGTTTTGAAATGAATGAATCTGCTAACTTCTGACATGTTTTACAGAGTCTTGAAAGACTGACGATGTGTTACAAAAATAGCTCTAGTTACAGATTGGTAGCCTCGATTTGAAATCCGACTTTGATTTCAAGACAGGCGAAGGGTTACGAAAATAGCTCTAGTTACAGATTGGTAGACCCGATTTGAAATCCGACTTCGTACTTGAAAAGCAGACAAGTCGGGGAAGATTTTATATAGCAATCATTTTTTTCTTTAAAATGTTGAGATATGGGTCAAAACAGCAGTTGTTTGAAAAAAAAGTGGTAGAATTAGTAAAACTGCGGTAACGTAAGTTCCATACTGAATAAACTGTTTCCACATTTGACCAGCAGAAGTAGAGGAAGGATTTAATCCAAAATATTTTTGTCTAACTCTTTGGTTTAGTGGTCAAATTGATAGTTGTTTTGAAATGAATGAATCTGCTAACTTCTGACATGTTTTACAGAGTCTTGAAAGACTGACGATGTGTTACAAAAATAGCTCTAGTTACAGATTGGTAGCCCCGATTTGAAATCCGACTTCGTACTTGAAAAGCAGACAAGTAGGGGAAGATTTTATATAGCAGACATTTTTTTCTTTAAAATGTTGCGAAAGGGGTCAAAAAAGCAGTTGTTTGGGAAAGTTTGAAAAAAACGTGGTAGCATTAGTAAAACTGCTGTAACGTAAGTTCCATACTGAATAAACTGTTTCCACATTTGACAAGCAAAAGTAGAGGAAGGATTTAATCCAAAATATTTTTGTCTAACTCTTTGGTTTAGTGGTCAAATTGATAGTTGTTTTGAAATGAATGAATCTGCTAACTTCTGACATGTTTTACAGAGTCTTGAAAGACTGACGATGTGTTACAAAAATAGCTCTAGTTACAGATTGGTAGCCTCGATTTGAAATCCAACTTCGTACTTGAAAAGCAGACAAGTAGGAGAAGATTTTATATATCTTACATTTTTTTCTTTAAAATGTTGCGAAAGGGGTCAAAACAGCAGTTTTTTGGGAAAGTTTGAAAAAAACATGGTAGCATTAGTAAAACTGCTGTAACGTAAGTTCAATACTGAATATACTGTTTCCACATTTGACAAGCAAAAGTAGAGGAAGGATTTAATCCAAAATATTTTTGTCTAACTCTTTGGTTTAGTTGTCAAATTGATAGTTGCTTTGAATTGAATGAATCTGCTAACTTCTGTCATGTTTTACAGAGGCTTGAAAGACAGGTGATGGGTTACGAAAATAGCTCTAGTTACAGATTGGTTGACCCGTTTTGAAATCCGACTTCGTACTTGAAAAGCAGACAAGTAGGGGGAGATTTTATATAGCAGACATTTTTTTCTTTAAAATGTTGCGAAAGGGGTCAAAAAAGCAGTTGTTTGGGAAAGTTTTTAAAAAACGTGGTAGAATTAGTAAAACTGCTGTAACGTAAGTTCCATACTGAATAAACTGTTTCCACATTTGACCAGCAGAAGTAGAGGAAGGATTTAATCCAAAATATTTTTGTCTAACTCTTTGGTTTAGTGGTCAAATTGATAGTTGTTTTGAAATGAATGAATCTGCTAACTTCTGACATGTTTTACAGAGTCTTGAAAGACTGACGATGTGTTACAAAAATAGCTCTAGTTACAGATTGGTAGCCCCGATTTGAAATCCGACTTCGTACTTGAAAAGCAGACAAGTAGGGGAAGACTTTATATAGCAGACATTTTTTTCTTTAAAATGTTGCGAAAGGGGTCAAAACAGCAGTTGTTTGGGAAAGTTTGAAAAAAACATGGTAGCATTAGTAAAACTGCTGTAACGTAAGTTCAATACTGAATATACTGTTTCCACATTTGACAAGCAAAAGTAGAGGAAGGATTTAATCCAAAATATTTTTGTCTAACTCTTTGGTTTAGTGGTCAAATTGATAGTTGTTTTGAAATGAATGAATCTGCTAACTTCTGACATGTTTTACAGAGTCTTGAAAGACTGACGATGGGTTACGAAAATAGCTCTAGTTACAGATTGGCAGCCCCGATTTGAAATTCGACTTTGCTTTCAAGACAGGCGAAGGGTTACGAAAATAGCTCTTGGTAGCCCCGATTTGAAATCCGACTTCGTACTTGAAAAGCAGACAAGTAGGGGAAGATTTTATATAGCAGACCTTTTTTTCTTTAAAATGTTGCAAAAGGGGTCAAAACAGCAGTTTTTTGGGAAAGTTTGAAAAAAACGTGGTAGATTTAGAAAAACTGCTGTGATGTAAGTTCCATACTGATACTGAATAAACTGTTTCCACATTTGACAAGTAAAAGTAAAGTAAAATATTTTTGTCTAACTCTTTGGTTTAGTGGTCAAAATGATAGTTGTTTGGAATTGAATGAATCTGCTAACTTTTGATGTTTTACAGAGGCTTAAAATACTGACGATGAGTTATGAAAATAGCTCTAGTTACAGATTGGTAGCCCCGATTTGAAATCCGACTTCGTACTTGAAAAGCAGACAAGTAGGGGAAGATTTTATATAGCAGACATTATTTTCTTAAAAATGTTGCGAAAGGGGTCAAAACAGCAGTTTTTTGGGAAAGTTTGAAAAAAAACGTAGGAGATTTAGAAAAACTGCTGTGATGTAAGTTCCATACTGAATAAACTGTTTCCACATTTGACAAGTAAAAGTAAAGTAAAATATTTTTGTCTAACTCTTTGGTTTAGTGGTCAAATTGATAGTTGTTTTGAAATGAATGAATCTGCTAACTTTTGACGTGTTTTACAGAGGCTTGAAATACTGACGATGAGTTACGAAAATAGCTCTAGTTACAGATTGGTAGCCCCGATTTGAAATCCGACTTCGTACTTGAAAAGCAGACAAGTAGGGGAAGATTTTATATAGCAGACATTATTTTCTTTAAAATGTTGCGAAAGGGGTCAAAACAGCAGTTTTTTGGGAAAGTTTGAAAAAAACGTGGTAGCATTAAGTAAAACTGCTGTAACGTAAGTTCCATACTGAATAAACTGTTTCCACATTTGACAAGCAAAAGTAGAGGAAGGATTTAATCCAAAATATTTTTGTCTAACTCTTTGGTTTAGTGTCAAATTGATAGTTGTTTTGAAATGAATGAATCTGCTAACTTTTGACGTGTTTTACAGAGGCTTGAAAGACTGATGATGAGTTACGAAAATAGCTCTAGTTACAGATTGGTAGCCCCGATTTGAAATCTGACTTCGTATTTGAAAAGCAGAGAAATGTAGGAAAAGATTTTATATAGCATACATGTTATTCTTTAAAATGTTATGAAATGGGTCAGAACAGCAGTTGTTTGGGAAAGTTTGAAAAAAACGTGGTAGCATTAGTGTAACTGCTGTAACATGAGTTCCATACTGAATAAACTGTTTCCACATTTGACAAGCCAAAGAAGAGGAAGGATTTAATCCAAAATATTTTAGTCTAACTCTTTGGTTTAGTGTCAAATTGATAGTTGTTTTGAAATGAATGAATCTGCTAACTTTTGACGTGTTTTACAGAGGCTTGAAAGATTGACGATGAGTTACGAAAATAGCTCTAGTTACAGATTGGTAGCCCCGATTTGAAATCCGACTTCGTACTTGAAAGCAGACAATTAGGGGAATATTTTATATCGCAGACATTATTTTCTTTAAAATGTTGCGAAAGAGGTCAAAACAGCAGTTGTTTGGGAAAGTTTGAGAAAAACGTGGTAGTGCATTTAGAAAAACTGCTGTAACGTAAGTTCTATACTGGATAAACTGTTTCCGCATTTGACAAGCAGAAGTAGAGGAAGGATTTAACCTGTCTAGCCCCGGGGTTCCGCTAGCGGAACTCCTCCCACATTCCACTGAAAAGGCATAGCGCGAAATTCAAAAAATATTTTTGAGAAATATTTAACTTTCACACATTAACAAGTCCAATACAGCAAATGAAAGATAAACATCTTGTGAATCCAGTCAACATGTCCGATTTTTAAAATGTTTTACAGCGAAAACACCACGTATATTTATGTTAGCTCACCACCAAATACAAAAAAGCACAGACATTTCTTTCACAGCACAGGTAGCTTGCACAAAACCAACCAAGAAACAACTTCATCAGATGACAGTCTTATAACATGTTACACAATAAATCTATGTTTTGTTCGAAAAATGTGCATATTTGAGCTATAAATCAGTTTTACATTGCAGCTACCATCACAGCTACCGTCACAAATAGCACAGAAGCAGCCAGAGTAATTATAGAGACCAACGTGGAATACCTAAATACTCATCATAAAACATTTCTGAAAAATGCATGGTGTACAGCAAATGAAAGACAAGCATCTTGTGAATCCAGCCAATATTTCAGATTTTTTAAGTGTTTTACAGCGAAAACACAATATAGCATTATATTAGCTTACCACAATAGCCAGAAACACAAGCCATTTACCAGCAGCAAAAGTTAGCGATCGTAACAAACCAGCAAAAGATATATAATTTTTGACTAACCTTGATAAGCTTCATCAGATGACAGTCCTATAACATCAGGTTATACATACACTTATGTTTTGTTCGAAAATGTGCATATTTAGAGCTGAAATCAGTGGTTATACATTGTGCTAACGTAGCATCTTTTTCCCAGAATGTGCGGATATTTTTCTAAAACTCACCTATTCTGACCAAATAACTATTCATAAACATGACAAAAAAATACATGTTGTATAGGAAATGATAGATACACTAGTTCTTAATGCAATCGCAGTGTTAGAATTCTAAAAATAACTTCATTACGACATCCAGCTTACGTTATAGCGAGAGCGAGCCCAAAATCTGGGCGCTACCTAATAGTACACATGTTCGACAGATATATGAAATAGCATCATAAAATGGGTCCTACTTTTGATGATCTTCCATCAGAATGTTGTACAAGGGGTCCTTTGTCGGGAACAATCGTTGTTTGGTTTTAGAATGGCCTTTTTCCCTCGCGAATTAGCAAGCAAAACTAGCCAAGTGGCGCTAAGCTGTCCATCTTCACCAAACGCAAAGAACGCAACACGTCTAAACTCCCGAAAAAAATTCAATGATCTAATAAAACTATATTGAAAAAACATACTTTACGATGATATCTTCACATTTATCAAATAAAATCAAAGCCGGAGATATAAGACGTCTATAACGATTGCTTTTCAGAAGCCAATACTGGTGACCTTTATGCGCTTCCTGAACAAACGAATTCTAGGGTCATGTCATTCCAAGCTGTCTCTTTTGACCATAGAAAGAGATTGAGACCCCATTTCACCTCTCACAGCTAGTGGAAGGCGTATGAAGTGCATGTATAGTCATAAATCTCAAGCAAAATGATAGGAAGGCCCTGGAACAGAGCCTCGATTTGAGATTTTTCCCTTTCTGACAGGAAGTTTGCTGCAAAATGAGTTCTGTTTTACTCACAGATATAATTCAAACGGTTTTAGAAAGTTGAGAGTGTTTTCTATCCAATAGTAATAATAATATGCATATTGTACGAGCAAGAATAGAGTACGAGGCCGTTTAAATTGGGCACGATTTTCCCCCAAAGTGTAAATAGCGCCCTCTATCCTCAACAGGTTAATCCAAAATATTTTTGTCTAACTCTTTGGTTTAGTGGTCAAAATGATAGTTGTTTGGAATTGAAGGAATCTGCTAACTTCTGACATGTTTTACAGAGGCTTGAAAGACAGGCGATGGGTTACAAAAATAGCTCTAGTTACAGATTGGTAGCTCCGATTTGAAACCCAACTTCGTACTTGAAAAGCAGACAAGTAGGGGAAGAATTTATATAGCAGACATTATTTTCTCTAAAATGTTGCGAAAGAGGTCAAAACAGCAGTTGTTTGGGAAAGTTTGAAAAAAACGTGGTAGCATTAGTAAAACTGCTGTAACGTAAGTTCCATACTGAATAAACTGTTTCCGCATTTGACAAGCAGAAGTAGAGGAAGGATTTAATCCAAAATATTTTTGTCTAACTCTTTGGTTTAGTGGTCAAAATGATAGTTGTTTGGAAATGAATGAATATGCTAACTCAGTCATGAGCTACCTCTCAGTCATGAGCTACCCCTTGGTCATGAGTTACCCCTCGTTCATGAGCTACCCCTCGGACATGAGCTACCCCTTGGACATGAGCTACCCCTCGGTCATGAGCTACCCCTCGGTCATGAGTTACCCCTCGGTCATGAGCTACCCCTCAGTCATGAGCTACCTCTCAGTCATGAGCTACCTCTCAGTCATGAGCTGCCCCTCAGTCCGGAGCTGTCCCTCAGTCCGGAGGAGTTTCCTCAGTCCTGAGGCCCTCCTCAGTCCAGTGGGGCCCTTTGTTAGGGTTCCCAGGCCAAGGTCGGCGGCGAGGGTCGCCACTCAAGGGACGCTAAGGAGGTGGACAAAGACAATGGTGGAGTGGGGTCCACGTCCAGCGCCAGAGCCGCCACCGCGGACAGATGCCCACCCAGACCCTCCCCTATAGGTTCAGGTTTTGCGGCCGGAGTCCGCACCTTGGGGGGGGGGGGGGTACTGTCACGTTCTGACCATAGTTCTTTTGTGTTTTCTTTGTTTTAGTGTTGGTCAGGATGTGAGCTGAGTGGGCATTCTATGTTGTATGTCTAGTTTTCCTGTTTCTGTGTTTGGCCTGATTTGGTTCCCAATTAGAGGCAGGTGTTAGTCGTTTGTCTCTGATTGGGAGCCATATTTAGGTAGCCTGTTTTGTGTTGGGTTTTGTGGGTGGTTGTCTTCTGTCTTTGTATTCTATGCACCAGATAGGACTGTTTCGGTTTTTCCACATTTATTGTTTTGTATTTTGTAGTGTTCACGTTTTTTGTTGTTATTAAAGATGATGAACACTAACCACGCTGCGCTTTGGTCCTCTCCTTCGTCCACCACAGAAGAAAGCCGTTACACTATCGTGTCAGATTTTGAAAATATGCTTTACAGCGAAAGCAAACCAAGCGTTTGTGAGTGTATCAATCAATGCTAGAACAGCTAGCCCTAAATTAGCATGGTCACGAAAGTCAGAAAAGCAATAAAATTAATCGCTTACCTTTGATAATCTTCAGATGTTTGTACTCACGTGACTCCCAGTTACACAATAAATGTTATTTTTGTTCGATAAGTATTAGTTTTCTAAAAAAAAAACGCCATTTGGGTTGCGCGTTATGTTCAGAAAACCACAGCCTCGTTCCGTTCGATGAAAATTCCAAAAAGTATCCGTAATGTTCGTAGAAACATGTCAAATGTTTTTTATAATCAATCCTCGAGGTTGTTTTTAACATACATAATCGATAATATTTCAACCGGACCGTAACCTATTCAATAAAAGAGAGAAAGAAAATGTCGAGCTACCCCTCTCGCGCGCAGGAACTAATCAAAGGACACCTGACTCGTTTTGAAAGATCTCGCTCATTTTTCAAAATAAAAGCCTGAAACTATGTCTAAAGCCTGGTCACAGCCTGAGGAAGCCATTGGAAAAGGAATCTGGTTGATACCCCTTTAAATGGAAGAGGGGGGGGCAATGAAACAGGGATAAAAATAATTTAAAAAGCATTTCCGGGTTAGATTTCCTCAGGTTTTTGCCTGCAAAATCAGTTTTGTTATACTCACAGACAATATTTTGACAGTTTTGGAAACTTTGGAGTGTTTTCTATCCTAATCTGTAAATTATATGCATATTCTACGATCTGGGCCTGAGAAATAGTCCGTTTACCTTGGGAACGTTATTTTAAAAAAAATTAAAAAATCTGTCCCCTAGCGTCAAGAAGTTAAAATAGTATCACAGGTATTACGTTAATGTTGTGCAACCTGTATTCGGTTATTGTAGTGTCACCAGTATTTGGTTTATATAGTTGTCACGAGAATTTTCAATCCCAATTATGTTAACTAATCAATCATTTAACCTTCGACCAATTCCCCGAGGTTTGTAAGACCCTGGGTTTAATAATAATTAGGGAAAGTCTCAGGTTCAGCAATACTTTAATTCTTTATTCAGAGAGTACTCTGAAGTAAAAAATGAGAACACAGTCATTTTATAACTCATACACACACACCAGTAGAAACTCCTCCCTTTAGGTCGGCTGTATTTTTCCACAATAATAACACATCATTTCTCATTATCTTCTAGCCATTCCTAATAGTTACTCACCCTAACATAAGTTGGGGAGGCCTCTTTCCTGTTTTTTTTTCATTAAAAAAACAGTCTTTCTAAACATTAAAGATAGTCTCATTCAACATGGGCTCCTCGGGGTTGAAGGGATCCGAATCATCTACTAGGCTTGGAGGCATAAATCTGTCATCTCACATGTCGGAGCTGGGAATCGGTCCGTATCTCACCATCTGTTGCGTCATCGAACTTTCCAGAGTCCTGGTGATTTAAACTTCTCACACACCGAAACAGATATCAACTTTGGAGGGGACAATTACATGAAATTTTCTCAAGAGCAATTCCTGAGGGGCACACCAAAAGTAGTGCTGTAACACATAGCCTACGTTGTAATATGTTAAATGTATATTGACGAACCATAATCACTACGACTGGATAATTGATAGGTACAGTAGTTAACTGAAGGGTTGTCCCAACTTGTTCAAATGTTTAAATCATTATAATAGTACTACTAATAATAGTTATAGCAGTGTTCCTTATCAGTCCAGTATGTATGCAGGTATTTGTACTTACAAACCAGCAATACCAAGAAAGGCCAGTAGGTGGCAATGGTACTGTACACTGTATGGGTGCAGTTTTGGTAAATACAATGAACATGGTGTGATCTCGTCTAAAATAATCTCCAATTGAGAACCATCACAAAGTTGGTCTCCGTATAGAATTGACCTTTTAATTTGACTTTTTCTGATACATTTATATAGTCATTAAATATGTGCCACTGCCCTGAGTCTACTACAATAGCTTTACAAGAACAAAAAGCTCAAAATGAGTACAGTTCTAAAAGCAAAATAACTACTTCAATGAATAACCCAAATATCATTCAGTCAGTGTCTCAACTCTTCAAACAGCAGCTATGGACATACTTTGCTATGGACACAAAGTATGACATTTTAAATAAAATAACATGATATAAATAATTCGTAAGTGTACTGTCATGTACTAAAAACTACTAAACAAAAGAATAAATATATTATACACCAGAGGTTTCCAAACAGGGGTCCCCGGTGTAATTGCAAGGGGTCCGTGAAATCAAAAAGTGTAATGAACGTATTCACTACCACAAGGTTTCCACTAACTTTACATATAATATAGAGGGGGTGGAGGTCCCTGAGGACCGCTCAAAACCTTGCCTTCCTTGCCTCAAACTATGCAGTACCCCAAAAAAGGTTGAGAACCACTGCTATACACACTACTGAACAAAAGAACCAAACACATGTTTGCAGGTTTCAATGGATCCAAAAAATTGCTGGCAGATATTTTCCCTCTTGAGACTGTCCAGCCTGTCTTTATGTACATTACAGACAACTACGCCGTTCAGTCTCTCTTGGCCCATGCAAGCCCGTAGCCAAGTCTCTAACCTGCGGAGTGCACTGAAACTCCTCTCAGCCTCACATGAAGACACTGGTACCACAAACAAAATTCTGATCAGCACCTCAACTTGGTGAAACAACCCCTGCACCTCCACTGGAAGCCTCCTGAGGACCTCTGCTGCCTCTCCACTGCTGCTACAGGGGTATTTGTTGTGAAAGAGAGGGATCTGCACTGAAAGAGAATCTATGTTCAGCTCTGGGTACTGATCTGGAGACTCATCCAACTCCCCCATGAGAAGCGCTCTTTCCAACTTTTGCAGGACGTTTACACTGTCCTGGTCAAAACGGTCGCCAAACTGAACCTCCACACCATGCAACACTTCAAAAAAAATCTGCCCTATAGTGATCCACTGCTTTGACAGCAAATTGTCTTGAGTGCATCTCAATGGATTCAATTAGAGTCAATCAATATTGTTGCTTTCTTATACAGTGCAAGGTAGCTTTCGTCTTTTATCTTGCTCCTAAGAGATGACCGCACACACTCGACTGCAGCCTGCATACCAGAGACAGTCTGAGTTTTCTTCTGCAGTGAAATGTTTAGACATTCAAGCTCTCCAAGAACAGCAGAGGCCCAACACAGTCTTGCCTTTGCTGAAGTGCTCGAATAAGCCACTGGCAGTTGAAGCTGTCTTGGATGCAGTTTCTGCCATCTCCTCTAGGCTGCTTAGTACCCGCTCATACTGCCCTAGCACAGCTCTAATAGCAGTATTCCGCACAGTTCACCTTGTTGGACATAGGGGTTTCAGGGTGGTGAGATTTGTTTCTTTGGACGTGGCAATTGATTCAAACATGCTCTTAAACTTTCCTGACTGGCCATAGAGGACACCAAACTGATGGACCCAAGAAAGGGAATCCCGGATCAGTGGGGAGGCTGAGCCGCCAGCCTGTGTAATCAGATTTACACAGTGTGCTCCACAATGTACATAGAGGGCTAATGGCTGCTGCCTCCTCATAATTGCCTGTGCACCTGTGTTTTTTCCTGACATGTTTTAGACACCATCGTAACTCTACCCACATAAGCCAGACATGGGCAAATTGAGCCTCAACAACACATCAGTTGCCACTTTCGCAATGCCCTCGCCTGTTGTCTCCGACACTCTGTATAGCCCAATAAACTCCTCGTGAGGGACAAGGCCATGGTCAACATAATGCAGACAGACACTCCTGTTCAGCACCAGAGACATCTTGAGTACCATCAACAATTACTGAAAATTGTACAATCGGAAGAGACCTAATCTCAACTGCAATGCCTCGAATGACTGTATTGGCCATGATGTTCAGAATTTCACTCTGTGCTTAGGGCCCTGTGTACATTGTGGTACGCTCTGTTAACCACTTCAGTAAAATGGGATCATCCTCTTCTGCCCTAAGTTTCAAAAGCTGGTATAAATTCCCACTGTCATCCGTGTGGCCTCTAAAGGCTTGTCCCTGTCTTACTACATGCCGCACCAAACTAACAATTTTCATCAAGCAATGCCTTGCGTCCTCCTGCTGTTTACCCACGCGCTGGATAACTGGACACTGATTGGATTTAGCTGGTGTGCTGTTACAGTTACAAAGTGGCGGTGGGTTTGGCAGTTTTGATGTACTGTGAATTTTTCAATTGCTTTTCTCCAGTTCCTAAATCCTGCACTAATGAAGGCAGCATCTGCTCTTTGGCCAAAAGATGGCTGGCTTGAAAACCCGTGGCTACAGTGAAAACACAACACTCCTTTTATTGACGGATTATAATGTAGCCAGAGGAAATCCCGAAACCATCTCTCTTGAAACATCAACACTCTGTTGGCAAGAGTTTGCGGTTCTATAAATTGTGGGTGTGACTGAAATGGTTTTGTGCCATCACTGAGGTAACTGGACAATGCTGTGCCACTGTCCCCTATACTGGTGCTGCTGGCAACAAGGTTGACACCTGGTCCTGCCGTGTCTGTGACACTGTCCTCTGAAGTCTCTCTCCCTGGCTCTTTCCCTTTCACCACCCTCACTGACTCACAGTCTGTCTCCTACAAAAAAAAGCTCCTAACTACCGGCACCCAAAACCACACAATTAATCACAACAGCAATACCATTGCCTTAACTTCTCTAGGATAGGGGGCAGCATTTTCACGTTTGGATGAAAAGCATACCCAAATTCAACTGCTAGCTACTCATCCCCAGAAGATAAGATAGAAGACGTTTATTTCCCCTTTGTCGCACCTGCAGTGAAAACAACAACCAGGAAAACCCTTGTGATCACTCAGATCAAGAAAGAGCCCTGACAGGTGTATTCTCTCAGGCTCTAGAGATGGGGTATCGTGTGGCCAAAATCTTTGAAGTGTGGAACTTTTGCAGGAAATCAGACACTCTTTTTAAAGAGTACATCAAGACCTTCTTGAGATGCAAGCAAATGGCTTCAGGCTATTCTGCATCGGTCACAGATCAAGAGAGCAAAGACAAGTACATTCAAGACTATCACGACAGAGAAGGCATACTTCTTGACCCTGACAGAATAGAGGTCAACAAAACCAAAAGAAATGTGTCGAAATCGCAGAGATGCAATATGCTAACAACGTCGATCATTAAAGACCCCGTTGAATGTTTGGAATTTGTTTTTTTGGACCAATACGAAATTTCACATTTTCATTCTTGAGTAAAGACATTGCCCTGGTGCAATGGAGGCGTAACAAGAAGTGGGTTCTACCCCCGGGTAATGTAAATGTGTTTCTTGCAGCATTTACCACGGCCTGTGGCCGACTTGAACTGTATACCCTCATGGAACAGCTTCAGAGGCGGGTTCTTTACCACGACACAGACTCTGTGGTCTATGTAAGCAAACAGGGTGATTGGAGCCCCCCACTTAGCAACTATCTGTGTGGTTTAACGAGTGAACTCGAAGAGGGTGACCATATCACAGAATGGTCCTCCTGTGGTCCCAAAAGCTATGCTTTTAGGACTAAAGACAATCACGTGGTGTTGAAAGCCAAAGGCGTGACTCAAAACTATGAAAATGCCCCGCGTGTAAACTTGGAATCAATCACACGCTTGGTCGAGGGGTTCATAAACGACCGGAATAGTGACTTGGAGATTTTGAGCTCCTACAAAAAAATTGTTAGGGATAAAAAGGGCTTCCATCTAAGGAATGCCCCACTTACTAAAAGATTCAGGGTAGTCTATGACAAGAGACTGCTATTGCCTGACGGGACCACATTGCTCTTTGGCTACTGACTTATGCTACAAGCCCCAGTGTGTCTTAAAGCTTAAGATATAATGACTGCTGTAGAAGATTTTGACCCCCGGATGCAACTACCATTTTCGGCCTTAATTTATGGCTGCAATCCCGTTAACGGGATGATATGACAACAGCCAGTGAAAGTGCAAGGCGCCAAATTCAAAAAACAGAAATCTCAGAATTAAAATTCCTCAGACATACATGTGTATTATACCATTTTAAAAGGCATCGTGTTGTTAATCCCACCAAAGTGTCCGATTTCAAATATGCTTTTCAGCGAAAGCACTACAAACGATTATGTTAGGTCACACCAAACCACAATAAGCACAGCCATTTTTTCACCGAAAGATAGCAGTCACAAAAAGCAGAAATAGAGATAAAATGGATCACTAACCTTTGATGATCTTCATCAGATGACACTCATAGGACTTCATGTTACACAATACATGTATGTTTTGTTTGATAAAGTTCATATTTATATAAAAAAATCTGAGTTTACATTGGTGCGTTACATTCACTAGTTCCAAAAACATCAAGTGATTTTGCATAGCAACATCGTTTCAACAGAAATACTCATCATATATGTAGATGATAATATATATACACATGGAATTATAGATATACCTCTCCTTAATGCAACCACTGTGTCAGATTTAAAAAAAACTCTTTACGGAAAAAGCAAACCATGCAATAATCTGAGACAGAGCTCAGAACAATAGCCAAATTAGCCGCCATGTTGGAATCAACAGAAACCATAAATTACATGATAAATATTCCCTTACCTTTGATGATCTTCATCAGAATGCACTCCCAGGAATCCTAGTTCCACAATAAATCGTTGTTTTGTTCGATAATGTCCATTACTTATGTCCAAGTAGCTACTTTTACTAGCATGTGTAGTACACGTGTCCAAACTCTCGCGCAGATGCAGGCAAACGTCGGACGAAAACTTAAAAAAGTTATATTACAAGTCGAATAAACTGGTCAAACTAAGTAGAGAATCAATCTTCAGGATGTTGTTATCATATATATCCAATAACGTTCCAACCGGAGCATTCCTTCGTGTCTGTAGAAGTTATGGAATGCAAGGCAATATCATGAGGAATGCGCGTGACCAGGAACTGGCAATCTGCCAGACCACTGACTCATTCCCCTCTCATCCGGCCCCACAACACAGTATAAACTTCATTCAACGTTCTACCGACTGTTGACATCTAGTGGAAGGCGTAGGAAGTGCAAACAGATCCATATATTACAGGGAATTGAATAGGCAATGAGTTTAACATCGACCAGCCTCAGAATTTCCACTTCCTGTTTGGATTTTTTATCAGGTTTTTGCCTGCCATATGAGTTCTGTTATACTCACAGACATAATTCAAACAGTTTTAGAAACTTCAGAGTGTTTTCTATCCAATACTAATAATAATATGCATATATTAGTAACTGGGACTGAGGAGAAGGCCGTTTACTCTGGGCACCTTTCATCCAAGCTACTCAATACTGCCCTTGCAGCCATAAGTACATCTGATTATTCAACATAAAATGTAACTGCGTTCTCCTGATCAACACGTAGGATGTGCTATCCAACCAGGACTCATTCATCCAACCGTGGCTGTTTTATCCAGCCAGGGCTCATTCATCCAACCGTGGCTGTTTTATCCAACCTTCGACCATTCATCCAACCGTGACTGTTTTATCCAGCCAGGGCTCATTCATCCAACCGTGGCGGGTTTATCCAACCTTCGACCATTCATCCAACCGTGGCTCACTCATTCAACCAGGGCTCATTCATCCAACCGTGGCTGGTTTATCCAACCTTCGACCATTCATCCAACCGTGGCTGTTTTATCCAACCAGGGCTAATTTATCCAACCATGACTGTTTTATCCAGCCAGGGCTCATTCATCCAACCGTGGCTGGTTTATCCAACCTTCGACCATTCATCCAACTGTGGCTGTTTTATCCAACCAGGGCTCATTCATCCAACCGTGGCTGGTTTATCCAACGTTGGACCATTCATCCAACCGTGGCTGGTGTATTCAACCTCGGACCATTCATCCAACCATGGCTGTTTTATCCAACCAGGGCTCATTCATCCAACCAGGGCTCATTCATCCAACCAGGGCTTATTCATCCAACCGAGTACTACAGGGAAGCAGTTTAATACCAAGGTCTGTTCTTACAACAGTTTGCATGTCTCAACACTGGGGAAGAGGTATCAACTATATTCGACATGGATCTGAGGCAAAATACGTATGGCAACTGGCCTCTATTGGACAGATCATGGCTTTCATTTGTAGAATGGCTGGGTGAGCGTGGTGGGGCTCCGTCTCTGAATAACAGATTATATCTTCCCTGAATAGACCTGAGGTTAATGTTGGAGCTATTGCCATCGCGGGATACTTTGGTGACATGCACGGAGGAGTGTGTTCAGGTATGGTGAAGACCGCTGAGAATACCATCGTCCCATTTGCTATTACAAATGCACCGACTTGGTAGAATAGGAATACAGTGATCCTGTTAGGATGACAGCAAATGTGATTGAAGCCGTCCCAGAAGGTTACTTGATGGCTAGACCCAGAGACATACCTGATGGTCCAAACGAGATTTCCTGCACACGTGTAGTGGAAGAAATGCGTGACATGATACAGTTACTAAAGGGTGCATGGTGGGGACTTTCAACTGGTAGGCCCCAGGGTCATGCGAGCACAGTGAAGTGATACAGGATCTACAACAGATGGATGCTGAATACAGCAATCCAGCTGCAGCAATCTGTCATATGGATGAAGACCGCCTTGGATACCTCTTCGAAATTGTAACAGCGAAAGGAAAGAGATAGAAGGTAAAGTTCGATAGGTCGGGGTTTCAGCTTGGGACCGGTGTACACTTCTCCACCATGGGAGGTTTGCTGCACTACATGAGCACTGTTAAGACCTTCCCTATAATGCAACAGTTATGCAGGAGAACGACTGACAAGGATGGAGCAGGATGGAGAAGGAGGGGGATACAAGTTGAGACAAGTGGAGTCTATTCCACCCCATCTCAAATGTTTCATACAGGCCAGCCCATATGCATGGAGGCGGAGGACATGAACATTGAACTCCTGCTCATCTCAATGAATATGTCAGGCAGTACAGGTGTAATTAGAGTGTACCGTATGTAACCCTGTTATGACTTCACATCAATAAATAAAGGTAATGACCAGTCGGTTCAGAGATGTGTTCTTTTTATTCACATACATTACAACTATCAGTAACATTGTCAGCGCGCTCATTTCACCCATAGTAGCAATCCAATCCTTTAACCTCTCTAGGGTATGTGGGACGGTAGCATCCCACCTCGTCAACAGCCAGTGAAACTGCAGGGCGCCAAATTCAAAACAACAGAAATCCCATAATTTAAATTCCTCAAATATACAAGTATTTTACACCATTTTAAAGCTACACTTGTTGTAAATCTAGCCAAAGTGTCTGATTTCAAAAAGGTTTTATGACGAAAGCACACCAAACGATTATGTTAGGTATGAGCCAAGTCACAGAAAAAGACAGCCATTTTTCCAGCCAAAGAGAGGAGTAACAAAAAGCAGAAATAGAGATAAAATTTATCACTAACCTTTGATGATCTTCATCAGATGACACTCATAGGACTTCATGTTACACAATACATGTATGTTTTGTTCGGTAAAGTTCATATTTATATCCCAAAATCTGAGTTTAGGCGGGACGCTACTGTCTCACTTGGCAAAAAGCCAGAGAAAATGCAGAGCGCCAAATTCTAATTAATTACTATGAAAATTACTATAAAAATCTAACTTTCATTAAATCACACATGAAAGATACCAAATTAAAGCTACACTGGTTGTGAATCCAGCCAACATGTCAGAATTCAAATAGGCTTTTCGGTGAAAGCAAACGATGCTATTATCTGAGGATAGCACAATAGTAAACAAAGACAGAGAAGCATATTTCAACCCTGCAGGCGCGACACAAAACGCCGAAATAAAAATATAATTCATGCCTTACCTTTGACGGACTTCTGTTGTTGGCACTCCAATATGTCCCATAAACATCACAAATGGTCCTTTTGTTCGATTAATTCCATCGATATATATCCAAAATGTCCATTTATTTGGCGCGTTTGATCCAGAAAAATACCGGTTCCAACTTGCTCAAACGTGACTACAAAATATCTCAAAGGTTACCTGTAAACTTTGCCAAAAAAATTCAAAGTACTTATGTAATACAACTTTAGGTATTTTTTAATGTTAACAATCGATAAAATTGAAGATGGGATGATCTGTGTTCAATACAGGATTAAAACCAACTATAGCTAGCTTTCTGGTCACGCGCTTCTATCTAACAGGACACTTCATGTGACTCTCGTTCAAGATGGCCGTACTTCTTCATTACACAAAGGAATAACCTCAACCAATTTCTCAAGACTGTTGACATCCAGTGGAAACGGTAGGAACTGCAAGCATGTCTCTTAGAAATCTGTTTTCCCAATGAAACCTAATTGAAAAGAGTGACCTCGGAAAAAAAAAAATCTGAATGGTTTGTCCTCGGGGTTTCGCCTGATAAATAAGTTATGTTATACTCACAGACATGATTCAAACCGTTTTAGAAACTTCAGAGTGTTTTCTATCCAAATCTACTAATAATATGCATATTTTATCTTCTGGGGATGAGTAGCTGGCAGTTTTTTTGGGCATGCTTTTCATCAAAAATTCCGAATGCTGCCCCCTACCCTAGAGTAGTTAAGGACATATGATTATTCAACATAAAATTCAACTGCGTTCTCTTGATCAACACGTCAGTGCTCAACTGTGTGAAAGTGGCAATACTGTCGATTTGTTGTTCCTCACATCCCTCTGCATGCCGCAGGAGATGGGTGAGTTTGGTGTAAATGACAGAGAGGGTTGATCCATAGATTATGGTGAGGGACACATGCCCGGTGATTTCACCTATGTTCTCCGAGGGGCTCTCGATCAAGACTTTGATGTGAGGTGTATTTTTGTCTATGATGGCGATGTTGTCGGCGTACTCGCTCATGGTCTGGTACAGGTAGGTGATGTATTTCATAACATGGTATGGAATTACGATGCTCCCGCTGTACATGTGTCTAGGAGGGAAAGATGTGCAGTCGAGCACTTGAAAGGATAGGTTTGTGGCCATCTCCTGAATGACTCAGTTTAAAATTGGCAAGGTTGTCAAGGGAAGCCGATCGCAAAAGAGCTAGGAGATTTCTGAGAGCCTCATAGTCAGCGCAGGGTTGATGGGAAGGTATGCACACATAGCTTTCCGCACACTGAGGGAAAGAGAACGAGGGAAGTCCGCTGGGTCCTTTCATAACGCTGGCAAGGCCTATCTCCGAACACATGTCGCAGTGAATTCAAACTCCCCTCGGTTAGAGGTGACAAGGATGTCGAAAGCACCTCTCGCTCTGTCCGAGGCCCAGAGGCTGTTTGACTTCATGAACGCCAAGACATTGACGAGAGCCTGCCTGTTTTCTTCATCGTACACAGATAGGGTGCGATTAAAAGGTACGGTGTCGGTGCCCGCTACCTTCATGCAGGATCCACAGTTAATGTCGACCTGCCACTTGGAGGAAAGCTTACACGGATCGTTCGTCAGGACCCTTTTCTTGTTGTCGTTGAGGACGGTGAACGTGACTGGTATTTTTTCCAAGGTGCCTTGCTTGTAGGCGGTAACGCTCATGTTGTCAATGACGAACAGAGTGCTGCAGTCGCCAAAGGGTGTGAGACCATGCAAGTCGATTTTGAACATCGCAGGCTGATGGGCCTGACTGACCCTGGTCAAGGTGTGGGAGAAAACGTACTCCTTCTGACAAAGACATCTTTAACCCTGGGTTGGGAGCAGGAATATTCTATCGCCAGGGTTTGCTCGATGCATGTCTACCAAATCGCATATATACGGTGATTTTTTGTCTCAATCTAAGTTGAGCCACGTGGCGTAGGGGCCATGTGGAGGAGAGCGAGCCAAAGCGAGGATCAAGAGAGCCACCGTCTTTCGTTGACACACTGTCCTATCTTTCTCCTCTTGTCTTGGCCATAGACGCGCTGGATAAGCCTGTGGGCCAGGACGTTGTTGGCGAACAGGTCCCTGTAGAAGTTTTTACAGCCTGTGCAATGATACATAACCTCCCTGCAGTCAGCGAGAGGATGTGTCCTCTTGCCGAGCTTGGCCCGGATGGGTTTGATCCACTTCTTCTCCCTGGTCTCGATCCACGTTCGCATGAGGTTCGCGTCGGCGCAAGACTAGGGCATGATGCATGATGCCTGTTTTTCTAACAATTTTCCTTGAAAATGGTCAAAAATCATGTTTTTGGCAATTTGTTAGCAAAAACGTGAATAGGACTAATAGGATCGATGGTATTTGAAACGATTTAGTGTGAAATATATTTTAAAACCGTTTTGCCTTGCCATGGGTTATAATCATGTTATAGGATATTTCCACAATTCAAGTAATACATGAGTGGAAGGAGCGATGTTAGGAGACACGAGTTGTGTGTTACAAATGTGATACACCTTTACTAATAGCGTTCCATTATCATGTTCTAAAAATCATGTTTAGACAATTTCCCTATTGCAACTAGTACAGAACTGGAAGGATGGGAGATGCTGTTTGTGCAACACAACTGTAACATATTTTCTAACAGCTTTCCATAAACATGGTCAAAAATCATGTTTTAGGCAAATTGTTAGCAAAAACTTGCACAAGACTAGTCGGATAGATGGTAGTAGAAACAGTGAAACAATTTAGTGTGAAATGTATTTTAAAACCGTTTTGCCTTACCTGTAGACATCATCATGCATGATGGACGCGTCTCCCTGTCAGGAATGCCATAACACGTTCGCCCTTACATTGAAGATGTAATGCGGAGACAGGTGTTTTCTCCATCTCTTTAGCTATCATTCTCTAATTCCACTGATTTCAAAACTTGATCCTTCAAAAAGTGGAGAGCAGCACTTATGCAGCTCCACTACACAATACATTTAAAAAAAAGTTGCATTCGACAGGATTACCAACACAGACTGACGAGCTCAAATAGACAGAAGCCTTCTATGGCAGACCAATCCAAACTCATCGGCATGTCCAGCCCACTCATTATCTCAGCCAATCATGGCTAGTGGGAAGGTTGCTAACTTTTCTGTGGCTTATCCAACAATTTAACAATTTTTTTAGTATTTTCAGATGGCATAAAAGTTTGGTACATGAAAGTTAACATGTTAACATGTTAACAAGTTAACATGTTCGAAAAGGCATTTCTGCCAAAACATCACATTTTGATAACAAAAACTATTTTTACGGTCAAACGGCTCTCCTGTGAAGTCGTGACTTGCGACATACGCCTAGTTCACTGAATCGGGTCATATCTATTTCACAGTTGAATGACTAAATAGTTTCATTGTTTCTACCACCATATCTCCTATTAGTCCTGTATTAGTTTTTGCTTGCTAATTGCATAAAACATGATTTTAGAAACTCTTTAGAACATATGTCACCGTACTAACTCACAAATAGTGTCTCCCATCCATCCAATTCTATACCAGTTGCAATGTGGAAATTGCCTAAAAAAATGATTTTTAAACCATGATAATGGAAAGCTGTTAGTGAAGGTGTACCACAGTTGAAAGATAAAAATCCTGTCTCCTAACATCTGTCCTTCCTGTCTTGTACTACTTTGAATTGTGGAAATATGCTAAAGCATGAGTTTAGCCCAAGTTTATGGAAAACAGTTAGAAAAGAGGTCACCTTTGTAACTCACAAAGTGTCTCCCATCTGTCCAATTATGTACGAGTTGAAGTGAGGAAATTGCCTAAAACATGATTTTTAGACCATGATAATGAACTGACTTTCCAGCAGACGGACAGGCGATTCCACCAGAGAAGATAACAATGGCATACCGGTATAAATATATACATTGCAATTATTCTCAAATGAGCTGCCGTTCATGTGCAAAAGATTATAATTTCAATTAATATAATTATCCACTGTGTGTAATGAATCCATTTTGTCTATCCTGCTCTTTTTCAGTCCCCACCCCTTTCCTTTGTCTACCAAGCCATCATATCGGCTTCGTCCGCTAGGGACTTTTTCTTTGTATCATGTAATAACCCAAATATCTACTGTTTGTTTGTTATGTAATCCTGTGTGATTATGTAGTTAGTTAGTAAATAAACAATTAAGCCAATTTGTATATCGCTGATTCAAGATTTAGGCTAACCAAGAATTTTACGACGTTTGGAATGAGACTAACGAAGGTAAGAATTAATAATCATTAATGAAATTGATAAGATATTAAAATATCTGAAGTTATATTCGGGAAATTATAACTGTAACTCTAAACATTTTCCCGTGGTGCCCCAACATCCTAGTTAATTAATGTTTACATGATTAGTTTAATCATGTAATAATTCACTTCTTGTCAATATGGGGGCGCTGTTTCCACTTTGGAAAAAATTGTGCCCAAATTAAACTGTAGATCGTACAATATGCATATTATTATTACTATTGTTACTATTGGATAGAAAACACTCTCAAGTTTCTAAAACTGTTTGAATTATATCTGTGAGTAAAACAGAACTCATTTTGCAGCAAACTTCCAGACAGGAAGTGAAAAATCTGAAAACGATGCTCTGTTCCAGGGCCTGCCTATTGAATTGCCTTATATTTATGGATATGCATGCACTGCATACCCCTTCCACTAGATGTCAACAGGCAGTGGAAGGTGGAATGGGGTGTCTAGCTTGATCTGAGGTCGAACAAGAGCTCTTGGAATGACGTGTCCAGAATTTCCTTTCTCTACCTAGGCGCGGGAAGCACCTCCCTATTGTCTTATGATAAGCGTTCGGTATACACGGCTAATATCTCCGGCTTTGTTTTTATTTGATACATATATGAAAAACATCATAAAGTAGGTTTTTTTCAACCGAGTTTCATCAGTTTATTCAACGTTTAATGGGACTTTGAGTTTTCCGTTCTCTGCGTCGAGAGAAATTGGGAACGTCATCAACATTGGCTAGCCTTGTGGAGCGAAATCGACAGGAGAGAAGGACATTCTAAAACCAAACAACGATTTATTCTGGACAAAGGACTCCTTGTACAAGATTCTGATGGAAGCTCAGCAAAAGTAGGAACAATTTATGATGTTATTTCGTATTTCTGTGGAAAATGTGGAGTCCTATTTTCCGCCCTTTTTGCGGGCGCTGTCTCGCTATAACGTAAGCTGTTTGTTATGGTAAAGTTATTTTTAAAAATCTAACACGGCGGTTGCATTAAGAACTAGTGTATCTTTCATTTGCTGTCCAACATGTATTTTTTAGTAAAGTTTATGACGAGTTCTTTGGTCAGATTAGGTGAGTGTCCAAAATAGCTCCGGACAATTTGGTGAATCGATGCTACATATTCACAATGTATTACCACGGTTTGCAGCTCTAAATATGCACATTTTCGAACAAAACATAAGTGTATTGTATAACCTGATGTTATAAGACTGTCATCTGATGAAGTTGGTCAAGGTTAGTGATTAATTTTATATCTTTTGCTGGTTTTTGCGATCGCTACCTTTTGCTGCTAATAAATGCATTTGTGTGTTTGGCTATTGTGGTAAGCTAATATAATGCTATATTGTGTTTTCGCTGTAAAACACTTAAAAAATCGGAAATATTGGCTGGATTCACAAGATGTTTATCTTTCATTTGCTGTACACCATGTATTTTTCATAAATGTTTTATGATGAGTATTTAGGTATTTCACGTTGCTCTCTGTAATTATTGTGGCTGCTTTGGTGATATTTTTGATGGTAGCTGCAATGTAAAACTATGATTTATACCTCAAATATGCACATTTTCGAACAAAACATACATTTATTGTATAACATGTTATAAGACTGTCATCTGATAAAGTTGTTTCTTGGTTAGTGACTAATTATATCTCTATTTGGTCGGTTTTGTGATAGCTACCTATGCGGTAGAAAAATGGTGAAAATATGCGGTTGAGTCTTTTGCTATTGTGGTTAGCTAATAGAAATACATATTGTGTTTTCACTGTAAAACATTTAAAAAATCGGAAATGATGGCTGGATTCATAAGATGTTTATCTTTCATTTGCTGTATTGGACTTGTGATTTCATTAAAATTATATTATATGATATCCCTGTCGCGTTAGGCTAGGCTATGCTAGTCAGCTTTTTTGATGAGGATGCTCCCGGATCCGGAATGGGTAGCAATGAAAGGTTTTGAACTAGGTTTAACCTATCTATTAACCTCAGCTATCATAGTTGTTGCATCGACTTCAAGTCTGAATGGCATTAATGAAGCCTATGGATTGACTAGAATATAATAACTTTATTCTGCCTAGGATGTAAGTCCTATATACATATATTGTAGTTATTACCACGCATGCGATCCCCACATTGTAGCCTGTACATTGAATATATTCACTGATCATGTACTCTTCCTTGGCAAATAAAGGTGCGGTTCAGGTATGAATCTCTGTGAGACATTCTTTTTCTGTCATATCCAATACCAGGTGTATCAAACTCCATTATTTGAATGATGCTGTGTCTGCATGTATATATTACAATTATACACTTCAACAGTGTTTACCACTCCTGCTCCTGGGCCATCAATGATTACACATTGTAACTATGCAATAGACTAGAAACATGATTTAAATAAAAGGGTTGTTTGTAATTCATATATCCAGAAAAAAATCAGGACACTACACCTATGCATATCTAACTTTCTTCGTCTGCATTTATCTAGGCAAATTAATGGGACCTGACTGCCCTTAACCAACAGAAAAACATCCTATGGCGTTCTGCATTAGCATCGAACAGCCCCCGTGATATGCAACTTTTCAGGGAAGCTAGAAACCAATATACACAGGCAGTTAGAAAAGCCAAGGCTAGCTTTTTCAAGCAGAAATTTGCTTCCTGCAACACAAATTCAAAAAAGTTCTGGGACACTGTAAAGTCCATGGAGAATAAGAACACCTCCTCCCAGCTTCCAACTGCACTGAAGATAGGAAACACTGTCACCACCGACAAATCCACTATAATTGAGAATTTCAATAAGCATTTTTCTACGGCTGGCCATGCTTTCCACCTGGCTACCCCTACCCCGGTCAACAGCACTGCCCTCCCCTCTGCTACTCGCCCAAGCCTTCCCCATTTCTCTTTCTCCCAAATACAGTCAGCTGATGTTCTGAAAGAGCTGCAAAATCTGGACCCTTACAAATCAGCCGGGCTAGATAATCTGGACCCTTTCTTTCTAAAACTATCTGCTGAAATTGTTGCCACCCCTATTACTAGCCTTTTCAACCTCTCTTTCGTGTCGTCTGAGATTCCCAAAGATTGGAAAGCAGCTGCGGTTATCCCCCTCTTCAAAGGGGGGGACACTCTTGACCCTAACAGCTACAGACCTATATCTATCCTACCCTGCCTTTCTAAGGTCTTCGAAAGCCAAGTCAACAAACAGATTACCGACCATTTCGAATCCCACCATACCTTCTCCGCTATGCAATCTGGTTTCAGAGCTGGTCATGGGTGCACCTCAGCCACGCTCAAGGTCATAAACGATATCTTAACCGCCATCGATAGGAAACAATACTGTGCAGCCGTATTCATTGACCTGGCCAAGGCTTTTGACTCTGTCAATCACCACATCCTCATCGGCAGACTCGACAGCCTTGGTTTCTCTAATGATTGCCTCGCCTGGTTCACCAACTACTTCTCTGATCGAGTTCAGTGTGTCAAATCGGAGGGTCTGTTGTCCGGGCCTCTGGCAGTCTCTATGGGGGTGCCGCAGGGTTCAATTCTTGGACCGACTCTCTTCTCTGTATACATCAATGATGTCGCTCTTGCTGCTGGTGATTCTCTGATCCACCTCTACGCAGACGACACCATTCTGTATACTTCTGGCCCTTCTTTTGACACTGTGTTAACAACCCTCCAGGCGAGCTTCAATGCTATACAACTCTCCTTCCGTGGCCTCCAATTGTTCTTAAATACAAGTAAAACTAAATGCATGCTCTTCAACCGATCGCTGCCTGCACCTGCCCGCCTGTCCAACATCACTACTCTGGACGGCTCTGACTTAGAATATGTGGACAACTACAAATACCTAGGTGTCTGGTTAGACTGTAAACTCTCCTTCCAGACTCACATCAAACATCTCCAATCCAAAGTTAAATCTAGAATTGGCTTCCTATTCCGCAACAAAGCATCCTTCACTCATGCTGCCAAACATACCCTTGTAAAACTGACCATCCTACCAATCCTCGACTTCGGTGATGTCATTTACAAAATAGCCTCCAAAACCCTACTCAATAAATTGGATGCAGTCTATCACAGTGCCATCCGTTTTGTCACCAAAGCCCCATATACTACCCACCACTGCGACCTGTACACTCGTTGGCTGGCCCTCGCTTCATACTCGTCGCCAAACCCACTGGCTCCAGGTCATCTACAAGACCCTGCTAGGTAAAGTCCCCCCTTATCTCAGCTCGCTGGTCACCATAGCAGCACCTACCTGTAGCACGCGCTCCAGCAGGTATATCTCTCTGGTCACCCCCAAAACCAATTCTTCCTTTGGCCGCCTCTCCTTCCAGTTCTCTGCTGCCAATGACTGGAACGAACTACACAAATCTCTGAAACTGGAAACACTTATCTCCCTCACTAGCTTTAAGCACCAGCTGTCAGAGCAGCTCATAGATTACTGCACCTGTACATAGCCCATCTATAATTTAGCCCAAACAACTACCTCTTTACCTACTGTATTTATTTATTTATTTTGCTCCTTTGCACCCCATTATTTCTATCTCTACTTTACACTTTCTTCCACTGCAAACCAACCATTCCAGTGTTTTTTTTTTACTTGCTATATTGTATTTACTTCGCCACCATGGCCTTTTTATATTTTTATTTATTTATATATTTTGTTTGCCTTCACCTCCCTTATCTCATCTCACTTGCTCACATTGTATATAGACTTATTTTTCACTGTATTATTGACTGTATGTTTGTTTTACTCCATGTGTAACTATGTGTTGTTGTATGTGTCGAACTGCTTTGCTTTATCTTGGCCAGGTCGCAATTGTAAATGAGAACGTGTTCTCAATTTGCCTACCTGGTTAAATAAAGGTGAAATAAATAAAATAAATAAAATTGTAGGAGTGGCAATATCAGCCTCAGTAATTTTCCATCGAGATTGTCAGACCCCGGTGGCTTGTCATTGTTGATACACAACAATAATTTTTTCACCTCTTCCACGCTCACTTTACGGAATTCAAAAGAACAATTCTTGTCTTTCATAATTTGGTCAGATATACTGTGATGTGTAGCATCAGCATTTGTTGCTGGCATGTCATGCATAAGTTTGCAAATCTTGCCAGTGAAAAAAATCTTTAAAGTAGTTGCCAATATCAGTGGGTTTCGTTATGAATGAGCCATCTGATACAATGAATGATGGAGCAAAGTTCACCTTTTTGCCCAAAATTTCATTTAAGGTGCTCCAAAGCTTTTTACTATCATTCTTTATGTCATTTATTTTTGTTTCATAGTAGTGTCTTCTTTTATTTTGTTTAGTCACATGATTTCTCAATTTGCAGTACATATGCCAATCGGTTGTACAGTCAGAACTATTTGCCATTTATTTTGCCCATCCATCTCAACCATACTTTTTTCCAATTCCTCATCAAACCACAGGGATTTAACAGTTTGTACAGTTATTTTCTTAATGGGTGCATGCTTATTTGTAACTGAGATAAGGAATTTCATAAATGTGTCACATGCAGCGTCTGGTTGCTCCTCATTACACACCACAGACCAACAAACATTTTTAACATCAACAACATAGGAATCAACAGCAGAAAATGTTTAACGCTTGATGGCTATGCGCCAGCCATCGATTGCACTTTGGATCACCACAACGTGTACCGAGGCGAACAGTGAGCTTGTTAACATTAAGTTACCTGAGGTGAGCCTACAAGGTTAACGCGGCCTGGTCTCATAGCCAACAATAGCGAAGATGGAATTGTGATGCAGAACAATGGGCTGAGAATAAAATGTTCGGAAGTTGATTTGGTGCCACGGTGCTCAATATAACTAATAGTAGCTGGCAGGCCTGTTTTTTCACTATTACTTAAAACCTACAGCAAGCAGCTGGGACATACAGTTGAAGTCGGAAGTTTACATACACTTAGGTTGGAGTCATTAAAACCCATTTTTCAACCACTCCACAAATTTATTGTTAACTTCTTGCCGTAAACAACCGCTGAATCTCAGAGCGCCAAATTAAAAAAAAATACAAAAAAGATTTATAATCGTGAAATCACAAGTGAAGTATACCAAAACACAGCTTAGCTTGTTGTTAACCTTTCACTGCTACCAAACCCGGATCCGGGATCCCCCCCATCACAAAAGCTGACTAGCATAGCCTAGCCTAAAGCTACAGGGATATCATATAATAAAATGTTCATGAAATCACAAGTCCAAGACACCAAATGAAAGATACAGATCTTGTGAATCCAGCCATCATTTCTGATTTTTTAAATGTTTTACAGGGAAGACAAAATATGTATTTCTATTAGCTAACCACCATAGCAAAAGACACAACTTTTTTTTGTCCACCATTTTTCCCTGCATAGGTAGCCATCACTAATTCGACCAAATAAAGATATAAATAGCCACTAACCAAGAAAAAACTTCATCAGATGACAGTCTGATAACATATTTATTGTATAGCATATGTTTTGTTAGAAAAATGTGCATATTTCAGGTATAAATCATAGTTTACCATTGCAGCCACTATCACAAAACTCACCAAAGCGACTAGAATAACTACAGAGAGCAACGTGTATTACCTAATTACTAATCATAAAACATTTCTTAAAAATACACAGCGTACAGTAATTGAAAGACACAGATCCTGTGAATCCAGACAATATTTCAGATTTTCTAAGTGTTTTACAGCGAAAACACAATAAATCGTTATATTAGCATACCACATGTGCAAACATTATCCCAGCATTGATTCAAGGCAAAAAGAGCGATAGCGTTATCACCACCAAAATATATTAATTTTTTCACTAACCTTCTCAGAATTCTTCCGATGACACTCCTGTAACATCATATTACAACATACATATAGAGTTTGTTCGAAAATGTGCATATTTAGCCACAAAAATCGTGGTTATACAATGAGAAAAGTAGCCAAACTGGACAGAAAATGTCGGGCGCCATCTTGGAGAGTGACTTAGTCTAATCAATAAATAATCATAAACTTGACTAAAAAATACAGCGTGGACAGCAATTGAAAGACAAATTAGTTCTTAATGCAATCGCTGAATTACATTTTTTAAATTAACCTTACTGCGCAATTCAGGGTGCGCCAAAGCGAAGCTACCCAAAAAAAAATGGCGGCTTATGCGTTTAACATTTTTCAACAGAACAACGATTTATCAGCATAAATAGTTCTTACTATTAGCTGAGCTTCCATCAGAATCTTGGGCAATGTGTCCTTTCTCCGGTCTAATCGTCTTTTGGTCGAAAGATGTCCTCTTGTCCTGTCGAAATGGCCACTAACGTTCGGCATGTACCGGAAAAGTGTCCAACTCTTGAAAGTGTGTCACAAAGAAATGCCAGAAAATCGCACTAAACTGATATAAACTGAAATAATTCGGTTCAAAATAACAAGATTATGATGTCTTTAAAGCCTATATCGAATAAAAACATGACCGGAATTATCTAAGGAGCTAAAACCAGAGCTTCTACAACGATATGCCAAGCTCCTCTTTGCGCCCGAGCGAAGATCCAAAAGAACGGCCACCGTGATTCCAATCAATTTATAACCTTTGGGAACTACGCAGAGACTCCATTTCAAGTCTCCCTATTCGCTGACACCCAGGGGAAGGCGTATGCAGTGCATCTCAACCAATAGAGGACAGGCAAATTAATACACAGGTCTCAGAACAGCCAGTAAAATTCAGCATTCTGACATACACATAGGAAAAGTCGAGTTCTGTTTCACCCACAGATATAATTCAAACGGTTTTAGAAACTAGAGAGTGTTTTCTATCCAATAGTAATAATAATATGCATATTGTACGAGCAAGAATTGAGTACGAGGCAGTTTAATTTGGAAACGAATTTGGACTATGTCGAAATGGCACCCCCCTAGTGGCAAGAAGTTAATCCACCTATCGTGTCAGATTTTGAAAATATGCTTTACAGCGAAAGCAATCCAAGCGTTAATGAGTTTATCAATAACTAGACAAAACAGTAAGAACAGCTAGCCTCAAATTTACTTGGTCACGAAAGTCAGAAAAGCAATCAAATTAATCGCTTACCATTGATAATCTTCGGATGTTTGCACTCACGAGACTCCCAGTTACACAATAAATGTTATTTTTGTACGATAAAGATTTGTTTTATAAACAAAAACCGCCATTTGGTTTGCGCGTTATGTTCAGAAAACCACAGTCTCGTTCCGGTCCTGAAAGGCAGACGAAAATTCCAAAAAGTATCCGTAATGTTCGTAGAAACATGTCAAACGTTTTTTATAATCAATCCTCAGGTTGTTTTTAACATACATAATCGATAATATTTCAACCGGGCGGTAACCTATTCAATACAGCAGAGAAAGAAAATGTCGAGCTACATCTCTCGCGCGCAGGAACTAATCAAAGGACACCTGACGCGTTTTGAAAAATCTCGCTCATTTTTCAAAATAAAAGCTTGAAACTATGTCTAAAGCCTGGTCACAGCCTGGGGAAGCAATTGGAAAGGGAAACTGGTTGATAACGGAACAGGGATTTTTCCAAATAAAAGTCACTTCCGGGTTGGATTTCCTCAGGTTTTCGCCTGCAAAATCAGTTCTGTTATACTCACAGACAATATTTTGACCGTTTTGGAAACTTTAGAGTGTTTTCTATCCTAATCTGTCAATTATATGCATATTGTAGCATCTGGACCTGAGAAATAGTCTGTTTACCTTGGGAACGTTATTTTTCCAAACATAAAAATTCTGCCCCCTAGCTGAAAGAAGTTAACAAACTATAGTTTTGGCAAGTCGGTTAGGACATCTACTTTGTGCATGACAAGTAATTTTTTCACCAATTGTTTCCAGACAGATTATTTCACTTATAATTCACTGTATCACAATTCCAGTGGGTCAGACGTTTAACATACACTAAGTTGACTGTGCCTTTAAACAACTTGGACAATTCCAGAAAATGATGTCATGGCTTTAGAAGCTTCTGATAGGCTAATTGACATCATTTGAGTCAATTGAAGGTGTACCTGTGAATGTATTTCAAGGCCTACCTTCAAACTCAGTGCCTCTTTGCTTGACATCATTGGAAAATCAAAAGAAATCAGCCAAGATCTCAGCAAAAGAATTGTAGACCTCCACAAGTCTGGTTCATCCTTGGGAGCAATTTCCAAACGCCTGACGGTACCACATTCATCTGTACAAACAATAGTGCGCAAGTATAAACACCATGGGACCATGCAGCCATCATACCACTCAGGAAGGAGACGTGTTCTGTCTCCTAGAGATGAACGTACTTTGGTGCGAAAAGTGCAAATCTATCCCAGAACAACAGCAAAGGACCTTGTGAAGATGCTGGAGGAAACAGGTACAAAAGTATCTATATCCACAGTAAAACGAGTTCTATATGGACATAACCTGAAAGGCCGCTTAGCAAGGAAGAAGCCACTGCTCCAAAACCGCCATAAAAAAGCCAGACTACGGTTTGCAACTAACTGCACATGGGGAGAAAGATTGTACTTTTTGGAGAAATGTCCTCTGGTCTGATGAAACAGAAATAGAACTGTTTGGCCATAACGACCATCGTTATGTTTGGAGAAAAAAGGAGGAGGCTTGCAAGCCGAAAAACACAATCCCAAATGTGAAACATAGGGGTGGCAGCATCATGTTGTGGGGGTGCTTTGCTGCAGGAGGGACTGGTGCACTTCACAAAATAGATGGCATCATGAGGCTGGAAAATTATGGGGATATATTGAAGCAACATCTCAAGACATCAGTCAGGAAGTTAAAGCTTGGTCGCAAATGGGTCATGACCCCAAGCATACTTCCAAAGTTGTGGCAAAATGGCTTAAGAACAACAAAGTCAAGGTATTGGAATGGCCATTACAAAGCCCTGACCTCAATCCTATAGAAAATGTGTGGGCAAAATTGAAAAAACATGTGCGAGCAAGAAGGCCTACAAAAATGACTTGTGGGAAGCTTGTGGAAGGCTACCTGGAACGTTTGACCCAAGTTAATCTATTTAAAGGCAATGCTACCAAATACTAATTGAGTGTATGTAAACTTCTGACCCACTGGGAATGTGATGGAAGAAATAAAAGCTGAAATAAATCACTACTATTATGACATTTGACATTCTTAAAATAAAGTGGTGATCCTAACTGACCTAAAACAGGGAATTTTTACTAGGATTAAATATCAGGAATTGTAAAAAAAAAAAAAAAAAAAATGAGTTTAGATGTATTTGGTTAAGGTGTATGTAAACTTTAGACTTCAACTGTACCTTAGCTACATAAGTATTCAGACCCTTTGCTACAAGACTCGAAATTGAGCTCAGGTGTATCCTGTTTCGATTGATCATCCTTGAGATGTTTCTACAACTTGATTGGAGTCCACCTGTGGGAAATTAAATTGATTGGACATGATTTGGAAAGGCTCACACCTTTCTATATAAAGTCCCACAGTTGACAGTGCATGTCAGAGCAAAAACCAAGCCAGGAGGTCGAAGCAAGTGTTCGTACAGCACCGAGAGAGGATTATGTCAAGGAACAGATCTGGGGAAGGGTACCAAAACATTTCTGCAGCATTGAAGGTCCCCAAGAACACAGCGGCCTCCATCATTCTTCAATGGAAGAAGTTTGTAACCACCAAGACTCTTCCTAGCGCTGGCCACCCGGCCAAACTGAGCAATCGAGGGAGAAGGGCATTGGTCAGGGAGGTGAACCGGATGGGCACTCTGACAGAGCTCTAGAGTTCCTCTGTGGTGATTGGAGAACCTTTCGGAAGAACAACCTCGGCACCACACCACAAATTAGGCCTTTATGGGAGAGTGGCCAGACAAAAGCCAGTTCTCAGTAAAAGGCACATGACAGGAGTTTGCCAAAAGGCACCTAAAGAACTCTGACCATGAAAAACAAGAGATTCTCTGGTCTGATGAAATCAAGATTTAACTCTTTGGCCTGAATGCCAAGCGTCACATCTGGAGAAAACTTGGCACCATCCCTACGGTGAAGCATGGTGGTGGCAGCATCATGCTGTGGTGATGTTTATCAGCGGCAGGGACTGGGACACTAGTCAGGATCGAGGCAAAGATGAGCAGAGCAAAGTACAGAGAGATCCTTGATGAAAACGTGCTCCAGAGCGCTCAGGATCTCAGACTGGGACAAAGGTTCACCTTCCAACAGGACAACAACCCTAAGCACACAGCCAAGACAACAAAGGAGTGGCTTCGGGACAAGTCTCTGAATGTCCTTGAGTGGCCCCGCCAGAGCCCAGACTTGAAACAGATCGAACATCTCTGGGAGAGACCTGAAAAGAGCTGTGAAGTAACGCTCCCCATCCAACCTGACATAGCTTGAGAGGATCTGCAGAGAAGAATGGGAGAAACTACCAAAATACAGGTGTGCCAAGCTTGTAGCGTCATACCCAAGAAGACTTGAGGCTGTAATCGCTGCCAAAGGTGCTTCAACAAAGTACTGAGTAAAGGGTCTGAATACTTATGTAGATGTCAGTTTATATATATATATATATATACAGTGGGGAGAACAAGTATTTGATACACTGCCGATTTTGCAGGTTTTCCTACTTACAAAGCATGTAGAGGTCTCTAATTTTTATCATAGGTACACTTCAACTGTGAGAGACGGAATCTAAAACAAAAATCCAGAAAATCACATTGTATGATTTTTAAGTAATTAATTTGCATTTTATTGCATGACATAAGTATTTGATCACCTACCAACCAGTAAGAATTCACCTGTTTGAACTCGTTACCTGTATAAAAAACACCTGTCCACCCACTCAATCAAACAGACTCCAACCTCCACAATGGCCAAGACCAGAGAAGGACATCAGGGGTAAAATTGTAGACCTGCACAAGGATGGGATGGGCTACAGGACAATAGGCAAGCAGCTTGGTGAGAAGGAAACAACTGTTGGCGCAATTATTAGAAAATGGAAGAACTTCAAGATGACGGTCAATCACCCTCGGTCTGGGGCTCCATGCAAGATCTCACCTCGTGGAGCATCAATGATCATGAGGAAGGTGAGGGATCAGCCCAGAACTACACGGCTGGACCTGGTCAATGACCTGAAGAGAGCTGGGACCACAGTCTCAAAGAAAACCATCAGTAACACACTACGCCGTCATGGATTAAAATCCTGCAGCGCACGCAGGTTCCCCTGCTCAAGCCAGCGCATGTCCAGGCCCCTCTGAAGTTTGCCAATGACCATCTGGATGATCCAGAGGAGGAATGGGAGAAGGTCATGTGGTCTGATGAGACAAAAATAGAGCTTTTTGGTCTAAACTCCACTCGCCGTGTTTGGAGGAAGAAGAAGGATGAGTACAACCCCAAGAACACCATCCCAACCGTGAAGCATGGAGGTGGAAACATCATTCTTTGGGGATGCTTTTCTGCAAAGGGGACAGGACGACTGCACCGTATTGAGGGGAGGATGGATGGGGCCATGTATTGCGAGATCTTGGCCAACAACCTCCTTCCCTCAGTAAGAGCATTGAAGATGGGTCGTGGCTGGGTCTTCCAGCATGACAACGACCCGAAACACACAGCCAGGGCAACTAAGGAGAGGCTCCGTAAGAAGCAACGCAAGGTCCTGGAGTGGCCTAGCCAGTCTCCAGACCTGAACCCAATAGAAAATCTTTGGAGGGAGCTGAAAGTCCGTATTGCCCAGCGACAGCCCCGAAACCTGAAGGATCTGGAGAAGATCTGTATGGAGGAGTGGGCCAAAATCCCTGCTGCAGTGTGTGCAAACCTGGTCAAGAACCATAGGAAACGTATGATCTCTGTAATTGCAAACAAAGGTTTCTGCACCAAATATTAAGTTCTGCTTTTCTGATATATCAAATACTTATGTCATGCAATAAAATGCAAATTAATTACTTAAAAATCATACAATGTGATTTTCTGGATTTTTGTTTTAGATTTCGTCTCTCGCAGTTGAAGTGTACCTATGATAAAAATGACAGACCTCTACATGCTTTGTAAGTAGGAAAACCTGCAACATCTGCAGTGTGTCAAATACTTGTTCTCCCCACTGTATATATATATATAAGCAACAATTACACAAAACAGTTTTTGCTTCGTCATTATCGAGTACTGTATGTAGATTGATGAGGGAAAAACACTAATCCATTTTAGAATAAGGCTGTAACCTAACAAAATGTGGATAAAGTCCAGGGTTCTGAATACTTTCCAAAGGCACTGTAGTAAGATATCTAGGCCTACAACTCTAGAGCGCAGTAAAAAACGGATTATCATTAATAACGTTAAATTCTATAATAAATACATAGAATAAGCCATAAGAGTGAACAATAGTTACTGTATTGTAATTGTTTAGTTTTAATTACTCAACATGTAGTGCCCCAAGGTGGGACTGAACCGTGTCTCAAAAGCAGCAGAAAAGGTCAAATAAGGTCACAAAAATGTCCATTATGGCTAGACACGTCTGACCCCCGCATAGTAGTTGTAGGTTTTTATACAGTACCCAAGACAAATTTGTGAGTTCATTTGAGCAAAAAAAGTACTGCGTAAATACTGTAAATGCGGGATGGATTGAATTGAACCCCTAATCTTCATTTTCAAGGTGGTGATTTTCTTCCCAAAACAATACCACAATAAATGAGTCCACATATCAAATATATTTTTTTTATGCCACATGATGGATTCACACTTAAACATCAAGTGACAATAGATGTCAGGAACTCATAGTTTTACCACAGTGAGCAAATTGTCCAGGGCATGGATTTCCAAAGGCATTTTAAGGCCAAAGTCATTGTTAGAACCATAGGATTGAAACCCAATGTGACGCGGAGGGGAGGGGCACTTTTTGGCAAGGGGAAACTATTTGGCATGACAGGCCGAGATTCACATAATTTTATCATCAGAGCGTGCCAGTGGACTACTGTTAACAGAAATGACTGAAACAAACATTGTAGATTAGGAATTACGGGTAAATGTACAACCGGTGACGTCTACATTGGCCATGCGACATTTACGGTGTACGGCCCCAGCATTCATACTTCTTGCGCTTCGCTGAGCAGTGCTGTTGTCAAGGAAGTTAGTTTGTTTATACAAGATGTACCACCCCCACCTACTGTCAACCAATTATGTCAATGCGGAGAAGCTATACAGAGCCCTCAGCATTGGTACAAAATTTGGGATGCTAACTTGTTTTGGCATCTGCATGCCTCTGGAGGCTCTGCAATTGCGTTACACCTTCCATGTGGGAACTTCTTCAAGACTGTTGGAAAAGCATTCCAGGTGACTACCTCATGGAAGCTGGTTGAGAAAATGCTAAGAGTGTGCAAAGCTGTCATCAAAGCAAAGGGTGGCTACTTTTAAGAATCTCAAATATGTGGATAAATATTTTGATTTGTTTAACACTTTTTTTGGTTACTACATGATTCCATTTGTTATTTCATACTTTTGATGTCTTCACTGTTATTTTACAGTTGTAGAAAATAGTAAAAATAAAGAAAAACCCTGGAATGAGTGTGTCAACTTTTGGCTAGTACTCTATATTTATAAATAAATTCCTTAAATTCAATAGCTCCTTGGCCATGTGCTCTAGTAGGGATGGGCATTTGACTTTGTTTTTTACTTTTCACGAACTTGCATGATTTTTTTACATTACTCAAATGAAAAAATATAGGTATTTTTTAGAACAAGGCTGTCATTTTTTTGTGCATTTATCTACACTTAACAAAAATATAAATGCAACATGTAAAGTCTTGGTAAAACAAGTTAAGGCCTCAGAACTGCAGACAGGTGGGGTTATGGTACAGGCAGGCATGAGCTACGGACAATGAACGCAATTACATTTTATCAATTGCAATTTGAATGCAGAGATACCGTGACAAGATCTTGAGGTCCATTATCGTACCATTCATCCGTCGCCATCACCTCATGTTCCAGCATGATAATCCACGGCCCCATGTCACAAGGAACTGTACACAATTCCTGGAAGCTCAAAATGTCCCAGTTTTGCATATTTGCATAAGTATACTTTAGTGTGAAAGTGTTGGGATCTGGGACAATGTTTACCCAAACCCAAAATGAATATTTATGAGCAATTCCCCACACCCACAACTACCCACCTGAATGCTTTTATTTATTTAAATATGAAAGGAGGGGAAGGGGTTGGGCAAAGGCAGAAATTGTGTTTGACGGTTACCCTTTAAAGCAGTACGTAACGGTGACCATTTTCTTCAAATGGTAAACCGCCAGAGTAAGACATCTTCGTTGATTCACCATCTTTGGTGAACAAGTGCACACTGTGAGGATGGAGAGAATGACAATTGGGAAAGTATACTGTGTGTGGTGCGCATGTGAAAGTGTGATCAAAGAGGATCCAGGTCGCCTTGTTTTCAACATTGATAGTTTACTTCAGCTTTCTTTTTATTTACGGCACATTGGAAATGTATGCAAATTCTATAAAAAATCAAACCAAACATGAACAGATAGGGCGAAGAGAAACAGAATACACTCACAGTCAATGTTTAGAGAAACATTAGCTGTGAAAGACAATTTTACAGCGTTCCAATAAAATGAATTGTCGCTTTGTGTCCAGTCTGATACAGAGATTTAGTCATACATACAGATGTGTACATTTACAAAACACTGTCTCTGAAGAGTCAAACCCATTTTGTCTGCTCTCTGGAGCCAGTTAAAATACCCTTTCTGTTAAAACCAGGGAGCACAACAGGAACAAGGCTCAGCTTGGTTGCTCAAATCTATTTTTTAGTTGGTGGTGTTAATTCAGATAGCAGGATGTAGTCATGGGTTCTCGAAGTCTTACGATGTTCCGTCAAAGACCGAGAAGCGCTTCCGGAACTAGTCGTGACGGGGGCAGCCCAGGCACTCTGGTACCCCGGTGGAACAGTCTTTTGTAGGGGCCTCAGGCGGCCTGGAGCTGTGGTACTGGAGCCCCCAAACCCCCCTCTGCCAAGCCATTAGGCCGGCTGCTGCCTGGGCAAGGCACCTCTTTCCTGGGGAGGGATGCGGCGAATAGAGTATCCAACATCCCCAGAACTTCCAGGAGTTCCTGCTGGTAGTCAATCTCTCTCTCCACTAGCTCCTGGAGACGCACAAGCTGTCTGTCCACTACTGAAGACTGACCCACCACTGCCTGGTAGATGTCTGAGGAAACCGAGGGCAGGAGAATGACACACACACACACACACACACACACACCTAACAAACTTAAAGAATTTTTAAGAGTACAACTTCAGTGCGGCAGCAGTACCCCTGGCCCTGCAGACCCCACAACGGCATGCATGCGACACCAACACTGCTCAAATCATAGGCAATTATTTATTTTTTTGCCTAATAATGATTTGGCAAATGACTGCCTCATTAGAAATGGTAGGTTACAGACTGTTATGGATACTTGGTCATTGGCTGCTCTTCAGTAGCCAACTCGAAATACATTTAAATGTACAAATCAGAGCTCTCCCTAGGATTTTCTGACAAGGTGGTGCTGATGTAGGCCTAAGGTTGGGAAGGGAAAGTCAGTCAACTTCCCCCCCAGGAAGTTGGAGCTTTTTGTATTTTTGAAAAACCTGTAACTGTCATTTCTTCAAACCTAGTCTTAAATTATATCAAATAATGTAGCTAACACAGACGTCTGGTTTGATCCTAAATTAAATTGAGGGTCTCAATGACACATTTTCTAGGTTAAATTTAGGGGTAATGATTACTTTTAATAGTATTTTATACTTTGTGCATAGTCTAGTGAAAATGTAAACTGGCTTAATTTTGTTTGGGGAGAAAATTCAGAATAATTAAATTACTTGATGCAATGTAGTAGCTTAGCTTACTGTAGGCCATTTGGAATATGAAACAACTGTCTTTGTGAAGGACAGTATTAGAGGAACATCTGAGATGTCTGTTTCCATTCACGTAGGGACGCGCACTAAACTACTGCAACACCTCACATTTCCTTGCTCGTCAATGCACTTGCACCTACTACCGTTGCAGAGATCAAAGCATGTGCAGGCAAAAAAGTGTCCTTGCTTAGTTGACTAAACGCTGTAGCTAACTACCTTTGAGGTCAAAGTAGCTAAGGCATCATAACAACAAACTGCGTGCATGGTACCACATTTTGTGCAGGTTGGCAGGTTTGTATACATACTCAGAATTAAGATTTGTGTCACAAACTCACCTAGAATCATCTCAGTGGCGGTGACCAGGACAGGTGTAAACCTGGGATCAACTACATTCCTGTGAAGGAGAAGATAAAACTATGTCAAGATGCATGAACAGGTGTGCCGCAGTCTGGTGTAGTGGTTGTGCTGCAGACTCCTGACCACACATTGCCCCCTCTAGCCTGTGTCTTCAAATCTGTATCCCTCTTACCTGTCTACCCGTCACTTTATCTCAAAGAGAAAATACCAATAAAAAAAATACACATTTTAAAAAACAAACACTAGGGAGTAGGTAGGCGCTGATTTGGAACTGGGTATTTGAGTGAGTGTTACCCAATCAGGAAATTGAGGAGTTGAGAGAGGTTCTGCTCGTCTCGTCCTGCCAGAGCGTTCTTCAAAGTTCCTCGGCGATCCAACTCCTTCATCACCGCCACCGTGATCTCAGGCTTTCTGTTCTTCTGCCACGACTGCAAGCACACACACACACACACTTAAAAAACGATCAAGATTGTACAAGAGAGATGTCTGAGTTGCTGAGATCATCAGGAAAGTAATTGTACCTCCAGGGCGGTATCCAAGGCCTTGGAGATGTTGAATCTCTTCAGCTGTTTGTCGTATTTGGCCAGATTGCTCTTCACTGGTTTGCTGACAAGAAAGTCATCCTAAGGAGGGAGGAGGTTCGATTTCAGGTCACTAGCTAGGTATCCATCCAATTGGTGACAGAGTTTCAGGCGAATATTCTAAAATCTGCATAAAGAAAATGTGCATTTTCCCGCCGGTGGTGTTTCCACCAAAGGGAATTGTTGCAGATAAAAAACAGTGAGTGGTGATGTAGTGCAGACAATGTACTTTTTCGCTTAAGTTCTTATGTACAGAATAAAAATATAAATGTTGAGTTTGAGTTGAGTTTATGTTTACAAGGACAGTGCACATTAATCAACATTTCAGTAAAAGTGCCGGTTTTAGCCAGCCGGCTAATTTTCAATGTGTTTCCATCACGTTTTCAATTCTACTGATAGATTTGTCACAAAAACTGTTGCGTTATTTAGCAAGTGTGCCTACTCTGATCATGGCATGTGCGCACTAGCCAACAGCTCGCAGATACAGTGTGGGTAGGCTGTGCGAGTAAGCTAGTCTATATGATGATAATATTATGAAAAAGAGCAAGAAAATTTGTCAAACAGCAGTCAAGCGTCGATCATTTCACCAGAATCAGACGATAGTTATTGGAAAGCAGCAACAAGATCACCCTGTGAAGTTCATAAGTTATTTAATCTGTATGTAGGCTAACTGTATGCTTTCCCGAGTCGTAGTGGGAGGACCACACACCATATGTGGTCCTCCCACTTTTGACTCCAAGTTTACGGCAATAGGATGGATACAATATCAATACAGGCTATCTGCAGGTTCCATGAAGTTGAATTTAAGACCCAAGACCTTTTAATACCACTTGGAATGCAAATGAATACCAATTTTGAGATCTGGGCGCACCACACACCTGCAAATATACCTCTCCAGAAATGAGCCCGTGTTGGCAAAAAGTAGTATTTGGAACGCCGACTGCGAGCCAGTCAGCGGTTTATTTACCTCAACTTGCTCAATTTCCACATGATTCATTACGAGAGTAGTTGAGGTTTAGTGAATGATTTGCCCCAAATACAATGCTTTTAGTTTTGGAAATATTTAGGATTAACTTATTCCTTGCTACCCATTCTGAAACTAACTGCAGCTCTTTGTTAACTTCTCTAGGATAGGGGGCAGCATTTTCACGTTTGGATGAAAAGCATACCCATATTCAACTGCCAACTACTCATCCCCAGAAGATAAGATATGCATATTATCAGTAGATTTGGATAGAAAACACTCTGAAGTTTCTAAAACTGTTTGAATCATGTCTGTATAACAGAACTTATTTAGCAGGCGAAACCCCGAGGACAAACCATTCAGAATTTTTTTTTTTTGAGGTCACTCTCTTTTCAATGAATTTTCATTGGGAAACCAGATTTCTAAGGGACCTGCTTGCAGTTCCTACCGCTTCCACTGGAAGTCAACAGTCTTGAGAAATTGGTTGAGGTTATTCCTTTGTGTAATGAAGAAGTGCGGCCATCTTGAATGAGAGTCACATGAAGTGTCCTGTTAGATAGAAGCGCGTGACCAGAAAGCTAGCTATAGTTGGTTTTAATCCTGTATTGAACACAGATCATCCCGTCTTCAATTTTATCGATTATTAACGTTAAAAAATACCTAAAGTTGTATTACAAAAGTAGTTTGACATTTTTTTGGCAAAGTTTACAGGTAACCTTTGAGATATTTTGTAGTCACGTTTGAGCAAGTTGGAACCGGTGTTTCTCTGGATCAAACGCGCCAAATAAATGGAATTAATCGAACAACAGGACCATTTGTGATGTTTATGGAACATATTGGAGTGCCAACAACAGAAGCTCGTCAAAGGTAAGGCATGAATTATATTTTTTATTTCTGCGTTTTGTGTCGCGCCTGCAGGGTTGAAATATGCTTCTCTGTCTTTGTTTACCATTGTGCTATCCTCAGATAATAGCATCGTTTGCTTTCGCCAAAAAGCCTATTTGAATTCTGACATGTTGGCTGGATTCACAACCAGTGTAGCTTTAATTCGGTATCTTTCATGTGTGATTTAATGAAAGTTTGATTTATATAGTAATTTTCATAGTAATTTATTTGAATTTGGCGCTCTGCATTTTCTCTGGCTTTTTGCCAAGTGAGACAGTAGCGTCCCGCCTAAACTCAGATTTTTGGATATAAATATGAACTTTACCGAACAAAACATACATGTATTGTGTAACATGAAGTCCTATGAGTGTCATCTGATGAAGATCATCAAAGGTTAGTGATAAATTTTATCTCTATTTCTGCTTTTTGTTACTCCTCTCTTTGGCTGGAAAAATGTCTGTGTTTTTCTGTGGCTATGTACTGACCTAACAATCGTTGTGTGCTTTCGCCGTAAATCCTTTTTGAAATCAGACATGTTGGCTGGATTCACAACAAGTGTAGCTTTAATTTGGTGCCTTTCATGTGTGATTTCATGGAAGTTTGATTTTTATAGTTATATATTTGAATTTGGCGCTCTGCATTTTTACTGGCTTTTGGCCAAGTGGGACGTTAACTTCTCTAGGATATGTGGGACGCTAAGTGTCGCAGTCATTTCAGTCGCTGTAGTAGCTGACGTGTATAGTGTTGAGTCATCCGCATACACAGACACACTGGCCTTACTCAAAGCCAACGACATGTTGTTAGTAAAGTTTGAAAAAAGCAAGGGGCCTAAACAGCTACCCTGGGACATTCCTGCTTCTACCTGCATTGTGTTTGAGATGCTTCCATTAAGAACACCTTCTGTGTTCTGTTAGACAAGTAACTCTAGATCCACATTATAGCAGGGTGTAAAGCCATAAGATCCGTCTTTCCAGCAGCAGACTATGATTGATAATGTCAAAAGCTGCACTGAAGTCTAACAAGACAGTCCCTCACAATCATTTTATCATCAATTTCTCTCAGCCAATCAGTCATTTGTGTTTAAAGTGCTTGTTGAGTGAATTAATTTTAAAGACACAAAAAGATCCCACTATGTTGAACAAACATTATCTGTTGGCATTTCTAAAACTGTACCAAAATGTCCTGTTTCCATCATAGCTGTCGTGATTTTTTTTTTTTATCCCATTTTCTCCCCAATTTTTCGTGGTATCCAATCGCTAGTAATTACTATCTTGTCTCATCGCTACAACTCCCGTACGGGCTCGGGAGAGACGAAGGTCGAAAGCCATGCGTCCTCCGAAGCACAACCCAACCAAGCCGCACTGCTTCTTAACACAGCGCGCCTCCAACCCGGAAGCCAGCCGCACCTATGTGTCGGAGGAAACACCGTGTACCTGGCCCCCTTGGTTAGCGCGCACTGCGCCCGGCCCGCCACAGGAGTCGCTGGAGCGCGATGAGACAAGGATATCCCTACCGGCCAAACCCTCCCTAACCCGGACGACGCTATGCCAATTGTGCGTCGCCCCACGGACCTCCCGGTCGCGGCCGGCTGCGACAGAGCCTGGGCGCGAACCCAGAGACTCTGGTGGCGCAGTTAGCACTGCGATGCAGTGCCCTAGACCACTGCGCCACCCGGGAGGCTCTGTCGTGATTTTTTGTTTACTTTACTCGCATATAAACTGTGGATGGAAATGTGGTTTCGCATTTAAAAAAATGAAATATAAAAACCACTACTGAATTCAGCCGGCCGTTCTACGGACTTATTTGAATTCTAAACAGTAAACTAAAAATAAGTCCTTGGACAATCCTTAATTGAAAATACATGCCATTAAACATGATCTTGTTGACTAACATATTTGTCAGAGGTTGTGATCATCATTTGTAGTTCAGTCGATGGATCACTCAAGGTATCCCTCAACATGCCTGTTGTTCATAGCATTTAGGATCCCAGCACTGAACGACTTCAAGGCTACCATCTCTGGTATCGTTAGTAGGGTCACAGTATGTATACTGACCATTAGGCTTGGGCTGAACACCATATACTGGAGTATTTGGAAAAAGCCACGGGATGGTTTTTCAATAAGTATGAATATTTGTAGCTATTTTTTAAGTTAATACATGCGGTAAACTTGTGCAATACGCCAGGAGATAAAGCAGACTGCGTTCTTCATTTCACCTGTCACATTAAAAACCTGAGAAAAAATCCAAACAGGAAGTGGGAAATCTGAGGTTTGTAGTTTTTGAACTCACCCCTATCGAATACACAGTGGGATATGGGTTATTTTTCACTTCCTAAGGCTTCCACTAGATGTCAACCGTCTTTAGAACGTGGTTTCAGGCTGCTCATGTGAAGCGGGGCCGGATGGGAGATGTTATACAAAGGGGTCTGCCAACAGCCTCGTTTTCAGTCACGCGCTTTCACTTGAGAGGTTGCTCTCGTTCCAGTGCAATTCTACAGACAATGGAATTCTCCGGTTGGAACAGTATTGAACTTTTATGATAAAAACATCCTAAAGATTGATTCTATACTTAGTTTGACAAGTTTCTTCAACCTGTAATATAACTTTTTGAACGTTTAGTCCGAATGGACCAGATCGCGCTTTTGGATTGTTTACTAAACGCCCTAACAAAAGAAGCTATTGGACATAAATGGACATAAATGATGGACATTATCGAACAAAACAAGCATTTATTGTGGAACTGCGATTCCTGGGAGGGCATTCTGATGAAGATCATCAAAGGTAAGTGAATATTTCTAATGCTATTTATTAATAATGTTGACTACCCAACATGGCGGATATGTCTCTGGCTGGTTTGGGCTCTGAGCGCCGTTCTCAGATTATGCTTTTTCGAAATCTGACACAGCGGTTGCATTAAGGAGAAGTGTATCTAAGGTTTCATGTATAATAGCTGTATTTTCATCAACATTTATTATGAATATTTCTGTGAATTCATGTGGCTCTCTGCAATATCACTGCATGTTTTGGAACTACTGAATCTAAATCGCCAATGTGAAATAAGATTTTTGGATATAAATATGAACTTTACCGAACAAAACATACATGTATTGTGTAACATGAAGTCCTATGAGTGTCATCTGATGAAGATCAAAGGTTAGTGATTAATTTTCTCTATTTGTGCTTTTTGTGACTCCTCTCTTTGGTGGGAAAAATGGCAGGGTTTTTCTGTGACTTGGTGGTGACCTAACATAATCGTTTGGTGTGCTTTCGCTGTAAAGCATTTTTGAAATCAGACACTGTGGCTGGATTAACGAGAATTGTATCTTTAAAATGGTGCCTAATACTTGTATGTTTGAGAAATTTGATTTATGAGATTTCTGTTGATTTGTATTTGGCGCCCTGCAATTTTATTGGCTGTTGGCGAGGGGTTCCGCTAGCGGAACGGGGTTCAAGATTAAGACAGGTTAAAGATGAACTACTTGTTAATCCAACCGCGGTGTCAGATTTCAAAAAGGCTTTATGGCGAAAGCATACCATGCGATTATCTGAGGACAGCGGCCAGCACACAAAACAATACAAACAGTTACCAGCCAAGTAGAGGAGTCACAAAAGTCAGAAAATAGCGATAAAATTAATCACTTACCTTTGATCTTCATATGGTTGCACTCCCAAGACTCCATGTTACACAATAAATGTTTGTTTGTTCGATAAAGTCCCTCTTTATATTCAAAAACCTCTGTTTTGTTGGCGTGTTTTGTTCAGTAATCCATTGGCTCAAAGGCAGTCACAACAGGCAGACGAAAAATCCAAATAGTATCAGTAAAGTTCATAGAAACATGTCAAACGATGTTTATAATCAATCACCAGGCTGTTTTTAGTCATAATAATCAATAATATTTCAACTGGACAATAGCTTTGTCAATATAAAAGAAAAACAAGAAAGGCGCGCTCTAGGTCGCGTGCGCCAAACAGGTCTGGGGACTTTCCACTATCCAATCACTCAGACTGGTCTTACTCCCTAATTTTTCAGAATACAAGCCTGAAACAATTTCTAAAGACTGTTGACATCTAGTGGAAGCCATAGGAAGTGCAATTTGAGTCCTAAGTCAATGGATACTGTATTGGCATTCAATAGACTACAAACATAAACAAATCCCACTTCCTGGATGGATTTTTCTCAGGTTTTCGCCTGCCATATCAGTTCTGTTATACTCACAGACATTATTTTAATAGTTGTAGAAACTTCAGAGTGTTTTCTATCCAAATCTACCAATTATATGCATATCCTAGCTTCTTTGGGCACGCTTTTCATCCGGATGTCAAAATACTGCCCCCTACCCAAGAGAGGTTAATATACTGTCAAGTTTGATGTATAAGTAGCCAACTAACGTTAGGAAGCTAGCTAACATACCGGTACATACTGCTGTAATGATATGCTATGTGGTTCATAAGGACAGCATAGCTAACAAATTGCCAGCCAACATATCATGTACGGTAACTATTTGAAAATTCATTACACTGCTCAACATTTTCTTAACATTTGTCATGATCAGTTAAAGCAATTCATTTGTATGCACTCTCATGGACTTCGGCAGTATATTCTCCCCCATTTCCTTCAAATCTGAAAACGATTTGAAGCCACGCCCATTCCCTGAAGATTTGCATTATGGGCCCTAGAGTACGAAAATACTGTCCTCTGCGTGTATACTTCATATTTTGACGAATTTAATACAAAATCAGGGAACTTTTGGCATACTAACTAGATCATACTATGACCAATAAGCATACTATATACTCAATTCACATCACAAATTGTACAGTTAGTGTGGTTAGTATGAGTATTCGAACACAGCTCTACACACTGCAGCTTTCCAGAAACCAGGTTAAAAACCCCTGCAAACATTTATACAGTAGTGAGAATTGTTCTTTGTAGTAGAATAAAACAGTTGGGGGAATCGGCACTTACATTTTTTGGGACGTAGTTTCTTCCTTTGACAAAGACGCGGTACACTGGCCGCCTTCTCTGTTTGCCAGCAACTTCCTGTTTCCCCTCAGGGCTCTTCCTATGTTTGATGCTCAGGACGCCATTGGTCATCCCCACGACAATGGACTCGTCATCAGGCTAAACATACACAGACAGAAACCATTAGCCTTGTGACTTTATTAATATCTGAAAAGCCTTCATACACAATCCACATATCAAACAGCATCATAATAGTGGATTGCTCAGTCTCAGTTTGGCAGTACTTGTGAACTTACAGCCAGGGCCAGACTGAGAATGGAGGCGGCGTAGTCAAAGTTATGAACCACCTTGTAGTTGGTTGTGTTGTAGATTTTCACGTGCCTGCAGGGTAAAAAAAATATATATATATATATATTAAACACGCATATTCATCTAATCAAGAGATCCATCAAAACATCCCAATGGTGCGGATAAAAATAATCTCGTTAATAAAATATGATATGTTTGTCAGAGGCTGTTTCAGAGTTGAAGAGCTCATTTGTAGTTCAGTCGATGGATCAATCAAGGAACCTTCACTCAACATGCCTGCTGCAATACACACACAAACCTGTCCAGGCATGCAGATAGCCGTCTGTCTAGAGCTGCTCACACACACCTGTCGAGGGAGGCAGAGAGCAGTCTCTGTCCGTTGCTGCTGAGACTGAGGCAGGTGACGGTCTTGTGGTGGTTCTTCAGTGACACCAGAGGCTGACCTCCCTTCAGCAGGTCCCACACCTTCACATAGCGCCCTCCTGTAGGGGGGAGGGGAGACAACTTGGTCTTAAATGGTTATTTCCTCCATCAGCACAGATGTGACGAGCACAACAAATAATGGAGGGTGTCATGACTGTCCTGTGAGGATCTGAATTGGTCAGATCAGCTTGGCAATAAATAACTTCAGCCAGACCCCCTCTCACCCCCAAAGGGGGGAGAAAGGAGCTGGTGGAGGGGTTGACAGATCACACCCTGTTGTAAATCAAGGAGAGAACATCCCTCTCCAATGTTCACACAGGAATGTGCCTTTGTCTCAACAGACATTTCCACGCCGAAACTCTAACATGTTCTAAACTGAATACTGGAACAATATTTCTAACAAAGAAAGTGGGGAATGGGCAGAGGTGACCTAAAAGAACACTAATGTCATATGGGTTGTTATTTTCTGATGTCATTAACTTCTTAAGGACAGGGGGTGCTATTTTCACTTTGGGGGAAAATCGTATAAAATTAAACGGCCTCGTACTCAATTCTTGCTCGTACAATATGCATATTATTATTACTATTGGATAGAAAACACTCTCTAGTTTCTAAAACAGTTTGAATTATTTCTCTAAGTGAAACAGAACTCTTTTTACAGCCCATTTCCTATCCGGAAGTGAGATTTCCAAAATCGATGTCTCTCTTCAAGAGCTTGTCCATAAAAGGGCATGGCACTTATGACTGTAGAAACACGTCTTACGCCTTCCCCTGGGTGTCATGCGGAAGTGAGAGCAGAAATGACTTGAATATCTCGTTCAGGGGTTGAATACAACCTCTTTGACTGAGAGGAGCGCCATTAATTTTTTTTTGAGGGCGCGAATTTGGACCAGGACTCGCATCCTGGAAAACTGTCGTTATAGGTGAATATGACCTCCGGCTTCGATTTGATTTGATACATGTCACAATATCATCCTAAAGTATGTTTTTTCAATATAATTTAATTATATTATTGAAATTTATTCTGGACTTTAGACGTGATTCGTTGCAAGAATTTGTACAAGATGGAGAGGTTAGCACCGCACGGCCAGTGTGCTTGCTAATTCAAGAGGGAAATAGTTTGTTCTGGATCCAAATGAACACGGTTCTGAACAAAGGACCCCTTGGAGAACATTCTGATGGAAGATCAGCAAAGATAAGGACCCAATTTGGGATGCTTTTTCATATATCTGTCGAACTGTGCTATCGCTACCGTTTGACTAGAATCAATGCTGCTGTGTATTAGCTATTGTAGTAAGCTAATATAACGATATATTGTGTTTGCTGTAAAACACTTATAAAATCGGAAATATTGGCTGTATTCACAAGATCTTTGTCTTTCATTAGCTATCCACCATATATTTTTCTGAAATGTTTTATGATGAGTAATTAGGTTGTTGACGTTGGTGTCTGTATTTTCTCTGGCTACTCCCGTGCGATTTCTGACTGTAGCTATTATGGTGGCTATGATGGTAGCAGTAATGTAAAACTGATTTATAGCTAAAATATGCACATTTTTTTAACAAAACATAGATTTATTGTGTAACATGTTATAGGACTGTCATCTGAGGGAGTTTTTTCTAGGTTATTTAGGTTGGTTCTAGGTTAGTTAGGTTAGCTTTGTGCATGCTACTTGCATGCTACCGTTGCTGTGAAAAATGTCTGTCTGTCTTTTGTATTTGGTGGTGAGCTAACATAAATATATGTGGTGTTTGCTGTAAAACATTTTAAAAATCGGAAATATTGGCTGTATTCACAAGATCTTTGTCTTTCATTTGCTATCCACCATATATTTTTCTGAAATGTTTTATGATGTGTAATTAGGTAGTTGACGTTGGTGTCTGTATTTTCTCTGGCTACTCCCGTGCGATTTCTGACTGTAGCTATGATGGTAGCAGTAATGTAAAACTGATTTATAGCTAAAATATGCACATTTTTTTAACAAAACAGATTTATTGTGTAACATGTTATAGGACTGTCATCTGAGGGAGTTTTTTCTAGGTTATTTAGGTTGGTTCTAGGTTAGTTAGGTTGGCTTGTGCATGCTACCTGCATCCTACAGAAAAATGTCTGTCCTCTTTTGTATTTGGTGGTGAACTAACATAAATATATGTGGTGTTTTCTCTGTAAAACATTTTAAAAATCGGACATGTTGGCTGGATTCACAAGATGTTTATCTTTCAAATGCTGTATTGGACTTGTTAATGTGTGAAAGTTAAATATTTCTAAAAAAATATTTTTTGAATTTGCCGCTCTGCCTTTTCAGTGGAATGTGGGAGGAGTTCCGCTAGCGGAACGCCAGGCCTGTAAAGGTTAAACATGTTATAAAGGAAATACTGTAACTTGAAAAGTATACACACTGTGTGACGTGTCCATCTTCTACGCTGTGTATGAAATATGAAAATGATGTGTTTTTTTGTTAAAGAGAGGGATGTGATCTTAGAAACAATAAGAGGAAAATGTTTCTATAACTTTGTACGAGTAGTCACCGCCCCCTTGAGTGAGGTCAGAGAGCTTGTCACAGCCTCACGAACCGCCCCTTTTGAATGAACTGTATAAAACGGTGGGTTAAGAATTAACATATCAGACCAGAGAGGCGTGTAGCTGCAGCTCACATCCAACGTGGTTCGAACTCTGAAATCTCAACACGAGGTAGAGACGATAGTCACCTACCGGACAATCACTGGTATAGCTGATTAGCTGTCCTATGTAAACTATCTAGAAAAGTAAACTTAAGTGGGACCATTCTACTGCTCTTCTCAAATCACCCTAGAATGCTACTCTCATCCCCCAATGGGAACCATCGACATGGCTGGCTAGCCTATCTTCAAAGAGGCAGCTTCAGGAGCGAATGGAAAGTAGAATAAACTCAGGACTACACGACAAGTCAACAGATACCGGACGACGGCAGAGGAGGACAACAGTAGAAGATAGGTGGGGACCCCTTTAAGACAATAAGAGCATTACAAGCGTGCCGTGGAAAGGCCCAACCAAACCCCTTTCCAAGAAGGCTTGGTTCCGACAGAGATACGCGGCGAACCAAGGCATTCACACGTATACATTCATGATTTCTTACTCCAAACGGGCGGCAGTTCGTGTGCAAAGTATATGATTACTGTGAGAGTAGTTTCTAAAAGTATTATGTCTCTGTTCCTCTCTCTCTCGCCCTCTCCATGTCTTTTTGTAACAAGCCACCATATTGTGTCAGTCCGCTAGGGACCTGCTTTTAATGTATTAAGTGTGCAGGTTTATCCTGTGTTATCATTTACTCACCTAGAAAATAAATTAAACCAATTTGTGTAGTACTGAATCATAAGTAAGGCTGGGGTTTAAAAAAGTAAAGTCATGATAAGGGGCACAGGTATGAGGTTAATTATATTATCCTGTAAGGGGGATGGCTTAATATTGACAAACGCATCCTTATTGAACAAGTTATCCTTTATTTAACCCGGGAAGTCAAGTTGAGATTGACTCATTGATCTCTTTTTCAAGTGAGTTCTGTATGATTGTTCAAGATGGCTGGTGGAGGCTGTTGTCAGAAATGTTGAGCTCACCATTTGTAATGTTCAGTTGATGGATCGCTAAAGAAATCATCATTCAACATGCCTTTGTGAGAGTAACTGTGCTTCATTAATAACAGTAATACAGTAACTTCAGAAAGTATTCACACCCCTTGACTTTTTCCCCATTTTGTTGCGTTACAGCCTGAATTTAAAATGGTTTAAATTGAGATGTTTTCTCACTGGCCTACACACAAAACCCCATAATGGCAAAGGGGAATTATGTTTAAAAAAAATATATGACAAATTCATTTAAAATGAAAAGCTAAAATGTCTTGAGTCAATAAGCATTCAACCCCTTTGTTATGGCAAGGCTAAATAAGTTCAGGAGTAAAATTCTTCTTAAGTCACATGGATTCACTGTGTGCAATAAGTGTTTAACATTTTTTTTATGACTACCTCATCTCTGTACCCCACATATAAAATTATCTGTAAGGTCCCTTAGTCGAGCAGTGAATTTCAAACATATTCAACCAGTGGCGCAGCCGTCTAAGGCACTGTTTCTCATTGCTAGAGGTGTCACTACAGACCCTGGTTCGATTCCAGGCTGTGATTGGGAGTCCCATAGGGCGGTGCACAATTGGCCCAGCGTTGTCCGGGTTAGGGTTTGGCCAGGGTAAGCTGTCATTGTAAATAAGAATTTGTTCTTAACTGACTTACCTAGCTAAATAAAGGTTCAATTAAAAAAAAAAAAAATTAAAGGCCAGGGAGTTTTTCCAATGCCTTTCAAAGAAGGGCACCTACTGGTAGATGGGTAAAAAAAAAAAAAGTGACATTGAATATCCCCTTAAGCATGGTGAAGTTATTAATGAGACTTTGGATGGTGTTTCAATACACCCAGTTAATACAAAGATACAGGCGTCCTTCCTAACTCAGTTGCCGGAGAGGAAGGAAACCGCTCAGGGATTTCACCATGAGCCCAATGGGGACTTTAAAACAGTTAGAGTTTAACTTCACTAGGGTAGGAAGCAGCATTCAGAATTATGGATGAAAAGCGTGCCTAAAGTAAACTGCCTGCTACTTAGGCCCAGAAGCTAGGAAATGCATATAATTGATAGATTTGGATAGAAAACTCTAAAGTTCCCAAAACTGTTAAAATAATGTCTGTGAGTATAACAGAACTGATATGGCAGGCGAAAACCTGAGGAAAATCCATCCAGGAAGAACTATTATTATGAAATGGCTGTTTTCTATTGAAAGCCTATCCACCATACAAAGACTTATGACCCAGTTCACGATCCCTGTGGCTTCCACTACATGTGGCCAGTCTTTAGGCATTGTTTCAGGCTTTTAAAATGAGGGTGAAACACCACTTTCAATGAGAGGACAATGGAAATTTCCAGACATGAGTCCTGCGCATGACCGGGAGTGTGCCTTTCTTGTTTTTCCTTTTCTATTGATGAAGCTATTGTCCGGTTGAAATATGATCGAAATATTTATGACAAAAACAACCTGAGGATTGATTATAAACATAGTTTGACATGTTTCTATGAACTTTTATAGTACTTTTTAGATTTTGTTTGTCTGTTGTGACCGCGCATTGTTCCAATGGATTACTGAACAAAACTCACCAACAAAACTGAGGTTTTTGAATATAAAGAGGGACTTTATCAAACAAACAAACATTTATTGTGTAACATGGAGTCTTGGGAGTGCAACCATATGAAGATCAAAGGTAAGTGATTAATTTTATCGCTACTTCTGACTTTTGTTACTCTTCTACTTGGCTGGTTACTGTTTGTAATGTTTTGTGTGCTGGGCGCTGTCCTCAGATAATCTCATGGTATGCTTTCGTCGTAAAGCCTTTTTGAAATCTGACACCGCGGTTGGGTTAACAAGAAGTTCATCTTTAAGCTGATGTGTAACACTTGTATGTTTTATGAATTTATAGAATGAGTATTTCTGTTTTTGAATTTGGCGCTCTGCAATTTCACTGGATGTTGGCCAGGTGGACGGTAGCGTCCCACACCCCCTAGAGAGGTTAATGGCTGTAACAGGAGAAAACTGGGTGGGTGAACAGCATTGAACAGCATTGTATTTGATCCACAATACTAACCTATTTGAGAGTGAAAAGGAAGCCTGAACAGAATAAACATATTCCAAAAGTAATACTGCAATAAAATGCGGCAAAGCAATAAACTTTCTCCTAAATACAATGTGTTTGGGGCAAATCCTATAATTACTGAGTACCACTCTCCATATTTTCAAGGATAGTGGTGGCTGCATCATGTTATGGGTATGCTTGTAACTAGGGATGCACAATATATATTTGTGAGCATATCGGAATTGGACGATATTATCTAAAAATGCCAACATCGGCCCGATGTCTAGTTTAACGCCGATGTGCAAAACCAATGTCAAAGCTGACCAATGTCAAAGCTGACTTGTGACGTAAAGACGCCACGAAAAATACAGTGCTACACAGAACAAAAGCTGAAAAATACTAAGCGCACACTACCAACAACTAAACATGTTCCAAGTTGAGCAGTCATTTGAAAGTGTAAGAATTTTAGCGAGACAACTCAAAAGGCGAAATCCATTAACGCCAAGATAATGGAATTCATTATGCTACTTGCTATGGGTGTCACGACTAACATTTGGACAAGCGATGTCAGCCCCATGAGCATGCCGAGTCTGACAGCACAGTGAATCGACGAAGATTTCGTACCCAGGAAAGCTGTATTGCATGCTCAAGAATGTGCTGGTTCTCACATCGCTGCTACCATGTCAATGGCATTTGAGAACATGAACACAATCCTAGTGCCATTCGAACAACTGATAAGATAATCAACTGCGTTTGCAGCAGACGTGATACCCTCTGTCATGGCATTGAAACGCCTGCTCAACAAAACTACACAGACCTTGGGGTTAAAACTTACAAAAGTACTCGAGGCTGTGAACAACTGATTCTGTGGTATTCTCTCTGATTTTCACAATTCCTGACATTTAATCCTAGTAAAAATTCCCTGTCTTTGGTCAGTTAGGATCACCACTATTTTAAGAATGTGAAATGTAGAGCGAATGATATCAGCTTTTATTTCGTTCATCACATTCCCAGTGGGTCAGAAGTTTACATACACTCAATTAGTATTTGATAGCATTGCCTTTAAATTGTCTAACTTGGGTCAAACGTTTTGGGTAGCCTTCCACAAGCTTCCCACAATAGGTTGGGTGAATTTTGGCCCATTCCTCCTGACAGAGCTGGTGTAACTGAGTCAGGTTTGTAGGCCTCCTTGCTCGCACAGGCTTTTTCAGTTCTGCCCACAAATTCTCTCTTGGATTGAGGTCAGGGCTTTGTGATAGCTACTCCAATACCTCAACTTTGTTGTCCTTAAGCCATTTTGCCACAACTTTGGAAGTATGCTTGGGGTCATTGACCATTTGGAAGACCCATTTGCGACCAAGCTTTAACTTCCTGACTGATGTCTTGAGATGTTGCTTCAATATATCCCCATCATTTTCCTGATGCCATCTATTTTGTGAAGTGCACCAGTCCCTCCTGCAGCAAAGCACCCTCACAACATGATGCTGCAACCCCCGTGCTTTACGGTTGGGATGGTGTTCTTCGGCTTGCAAGCATCCCCCCCTTTTCCTCCAAACATAACGATGGTCATTATGGCCAAACAGTTCTATTTTTGTTTCATCAGACCAGAGGACATTTCTCCAAAAAGTACGATCTTTGCCCCCATGTGCAGTTGCAAACCGTAGTCTGTCTTTTTTTTATGGCGGTTTTGGAGCAGTGGCTTCTTCCTTGCTAAGCGGCCTTTCAGGTTATGTCCATATAGAACTCGTTTTACTGTGGATATAGATACTTTTGTACCTGTTTCCTCCAGCATCTTCACAAGGTCCTTTGCTGTTGTTCTGGGATAGATTTGCACTTTTCGCACCAAAGTACGTTCATCTCTAGGAGACAGAACACGTCTCCTTCCTGAGTGGTATGATGGCTGCATGGTCCCATGGTGTTTATACTTGCGTACTGTTGTTTGTACAGATGAACGTGGTACCTTCAGGCGTTTGGAAATTGCTCCCAAGGATGAACAAGACTTGTGGAGGTCTACAATCTTGGCTGATTTCTTTAGATTTTTCCATGTCAAGCAAAGAGGCACGGAGTTTGAAGGTAGGCCTTGAAATACATCCACAGGTACACCTCCAATTGAATCAAATGATGTCAATTAGCCTATCAGAAGCTTCTAAAGCCATGACATCATTTTATGGAATTTTCCAAGTAGTTTAAAGGCACAGTCAACTTAGTGTATGTAAACGTCTGACCCACTGGAATTGTAATACAGTGAATTATAAGTGAAATAATCTGTCTGTAAATAATTGTTGGAAAAATGTCTTGTGCCATGCACAAAGCAGATGTCCTAGCCGACTTGCCAAAACTATAGTTTGTTAACAAGAAATGTGTGGAGTGGTTGAAAAACGAGTTTTAATGACTCCAACCTAAGTGTATGTAAACTTCCGACTTCAACTGTACGTAAACGCCAACAAAATAACTTTTTGGTCAGTGTGGTGTGGTGTAACCTTTATTTAACTAGCAAGTCAGTTAAGAACAAATTCTTATTTACCATGACAGCCTACCCCAGCCAAACCCAGACGACGCTGGGTCAATTGTGTGCCGCCCTATGGGACTCCCAATCACGGCCGGATGTGATACAGCCTGGATTTGAACCATGAACTGTAGTGACGCACTGAGATGCAGTGCAATGCTGCGTCCATGTGTGTGTGTGTGTGTGTGTGTGTGTGTGTGTGTGTGTGTTAACTATTTAACTGTACTGGAATGCTTAAAAGGCTGCTAAAATGTAAAAACATTGGTTATCGGTATGGTTTTCTTGGCAAGGAAAATATCGGATATCAGCCAAAAATGTCATATCGGTGCATCCCTACTTGTAACCGTTAAGGAATGGGGAGGGGAGTCTTTTAGGATAAAAAAATTTACGGAATGGAGCTAAGTACAGGCAAAATCCTAGAGGAAAACCTGGTTCAGTCTGCTTTCTACCAGACACTGGGCGATGAATTCACCTTTCAGCAGGACAATAACGTAAAACACAAGGCCCAATCTACACTGGAGTTGCTTACCAAGTGGCAGTTTTGAATTAAATCTGCTTGAAAATCTATAGCAAGATCTGAAAATGGTTGTGTAGCAATGGAAAGCTATTATAGACTTATAACTGTAATCACTGCCAAAGGTGCTTCTACATTTTCCTGGACGCGTCAATTCCTGTCACTAACTCAGATGCCTCGGGCGCCACGAACTGTTGTTTCCGAAGTTTTATTTTGTTCATAAGTGTTTGTGTCAACACCTGCTACCAACAAGCTAGCTAGGTTGCAATGGAGCCCACTTCGCATGGAATAGCTAACGAACTTTTCCAGCGCTGTAGAAGCTGTGTTTATTACGCTCTTGTAAGGGACAACAGTGACAATCCGGAGTTCCAATGCAGCAATTGTTTGCTAGCGGAGGATTACAGAAATGAGGTGGCTATGCTTAGCAAGTAAATCTCAATTCTACGCAAGCTTATGGGGAAAAGATAATTGGAACTTTCTCATTTTCAACTCCTGTGGCTGGACGCTGCTCAGGCCTGATGGATGTTTCCCCGCCTTGTCATCTGTCCCTTTTCTAATAGCCTGTGCTACCTGAAACATCCCTGACAAGGAAGTCGTCTCCATCTGCTTCTCCACCTCCATTTTGTAGTGGAGTAGACGGAGAACTGCTCCCGAGTGGCGCAGCAGTCTAAGGCACTGCATCTCAGTGCTAGATGCGTCTCTACAGACACCCTGGTTCGAATCCAGGCTGTATCACAACTGGCCGTGATTGGAAGTCCTATAGGGCAGCACACAATTGGCCCAGCGTCGTCTGGGTTTGGCCGGTGTAGGCCATCACTGTATATAAGAATTTGTTCTTAACCGACTTGCCTAGTTAAAAAAAGGTTAAATAAATAAAACATGTAAAAACTGCAAGAGGATTGTTCCAATCAGCACTGGTCCAATGTCACAAATTGTGGAAATCGAAGGCAGCTGCATACTGTTAAGCGGATGGGAGTGACTGCGAGAGGTTCAGAGCAGATTGACATAAGGAATAGCTTCACTGCACTGGTGCCTGATCTACCTGCGCCTTCATCGCTGGGATTGCAATTTGATAGTAACAGATGACATTCATATTCTGACAATCTCTGAAACTCATTTAGATAATACCTTTCTTTGAGAATACAGTGGTAGCAATACATGGTTATAACATCTACAGAAAAGACAGAAATGACAAAGGTGTTGCCGTTTATATTCAGAACCACATTCCTGTAAAGCTTTGAGAGGATCTCATGTTATATATTGTTGAAGTATTATGGCTGCAGGTTCATCTGCCTCACCTAAAGCCCATTCTGGTTGGAAGCTGCTGTAGACCGCCAAGTGCTAACAGTCAGAATCTGGATAACGTGTGAAATGCTTGATAATGTATGTGATAACAACAGAGGTGGTATATTTTCTGGGTGATTTAAATATTGACTGGCTTTCATCAAGCTGCCAACTCAAGAAAAAGCTTTGAACTGTAACCAGTGTCTGCAACCTGGCTCAGGTTATCAGTCAACCTACCAGGGTAGTTACAAACAGCACAGGAATGAAATCAACATGTATTGATCACATCTTTACTAATGCTGCAGAAATTAGCTTTAAAGCCATCGGATGTATTGATCACAATATATTAGCCATATCTAGGAAAACCAAGTTCCAAAGGCTGGGCCTAATGTAGTGTATAAGAGGTCATACTAAGTTTTGTAGTGATTCCTATGTTGTGGATGTAAAGAATATTTGTTGTTCTGTGGTGTGTAATGAGAAGCAACCAGACGCTGCACTTGACACATTTATGAATTTGCGTATTCCGGTTACTAATAAGCATGCACCCATTAAGAAAATGACTAAAAACTGTTAAATCCCTGTGGATTGATGAGGAATTTAAAAAATGGTATGGTGGAGAGGGATGAGGCAAAAGGAATGGCAAATAAGTCTGGCTGCCTAACCGATTGGCAAACGTAACGCAAATTGAGAAAAAATGTGACTAATCTGAATAAAAAGAAGACACCACACTATGAACCAAAAATAAATGACAAAGAATGTTAGTAGAAAGCTTTGGAGCACCTTCAATGGAATGTTTTGAAAAAAGGCAAACTCAGCTTCATCATTCATTGAATCAGATGGCTCATTCATCACAAAACCCACTGATATTGGCAATTACTTTAATGGTTTTTTCATTGGCAAGTTTAAATTTAAATTGTCAAATTTAGGGATGACATGCCAGCAACAAAAGCTGTCACTGTACATCCAAGTATAACTGACTAAATTATGAAAGACAAGCACTGTACTTTATTTTTATTTTTTAAAATTTTATCCCCTTTTCTCCCCAATTTTCGTGGTATCCAATCGCTAGTAATTACTATCTTGTCTCATCGCTACAACTCCCGTACGGGCTCGGGAGAGACGAAGGTCGAAAGCCATGCGTCCTCCGAGGCACAACCCAACCAAGCCGCACTGCTTCTTTAACACAGCGCGCCTCCAACCCGGAAGCCAGCCGCACCAATGTGTCGGAGGAAACACCGTGCACCTGGCCCCCTTGGTTAGCGCGCACTGCGCCCAGCCCGCCACAGGAGTCACTGGAGCGCGATGAGACAAGGAAATCCCTACCGGCCAAACCCTCCCTAACCCGGACGACGCTAGCCCAATTGTGCGTTGCCCCACGGACCTCCCGGTCGCGGCCGGCTGCGACAGAGCCTGGGGGCGAACCCAGAGACTCTGGTGGCGCAGTTAGCACTGCGATGCAGTGCCCTAGACCACTGCGCCACCCGGGAGGCCCAGCACTGTACTTTTGAATTACGTAAAATAAGTGTGGAAGAAGGAGGTGAAAAAATGGTTGTCTATCAACAACGACAAGCCACCGGAGTCTGACACCGTCGATGGAAAATTACTGAGGAAAATAGCGGAAGATTTGCAACTCCTATTTGCCATATCTTCAATCTAAGCCTACTAGAAAGTGTGTGCACTCCGGCCTGGTGGGAAGCAAGTCATACAACAGCACCAAGAAAAGTATTGTCCCCTTTACTGGCTCAAATAGCCGACGAATCAGTTTGTTACCAACCCGTAGTAAACTTTTGGAAAATAAATTTGACCAGATGCAATTTTACTGTAAACAAATTGACAACAGACTTTCAGCACACTTATAGGGAAGGACATTCAAGCACAGCACGTACACAAATTACTGATGATTGGCTGAGAGAAATGTATGATAAAAAGATTGTGGGAGCTGTTTTGTTAGACTTCAGTGCGGCTTTTGACATTATCGATCATAGTCTGCTGCTGGAAAAACGTATGTGTTATGGCTTTACACCCCATCCTATATTGTGGATAAAATGTTACCTGTCTAACAAAACACAGAGGGCGTTCATTAATGAAAGCCTCTCCAACATAAACCAGGTAGAATCAGGAATTCCCCAGGGCACCTGTCTAGCCCTCTTACTTTTTCATTTACTAACGACATGCCACTGGCCTTGAGTAAAGCCAGTGTGGCTATGTATGCAGGTGGCTCAACACTATACACGTCAGCTACTACAGCGACTGAAATGACTGAACTAACTAGCTGCAGTTAGTTTCAGAATGGGTGGCAAGGAAGAAGTTCGTCCTAAATGTTTCCAAAACTAAAAGCATTGTATTTGGGGCAAATCATTCACTAAACCTCAACTACATCTTATAAAAAATAATGTGGAAATTGAGGTGACTAAAGTGCTTGGAGTAACTGTCATGTTCAAAACATATTGATACAACAGGAGCTAGGATGTGGAGAAGTCAGTCGATAATAAAGTGCTGTTCTGAATTCTAAACAGCATTATCAACAACTAGGGTTCTACAGGCCCTAGTTTTGTCAAACCTGGACTACTGTTCAGTCGTGTGTTCAGGTGCCACAGAGGGACCTCAGAAAATTACAATTGGCTCAGAACAGGGCAGCAGGGCTGGTCCTTACATGTACACGGAGAGCTAACATTAATACATCTCTCATGGCTCAAAGTGGAGGAGGGATGGACTTCATCACTACTTGTTTTTGTAAGAAGTGTTAACATGCTGAATGTACCGAGGTGTCTGTTTAAACTACTAGCACACAGTTCGGACATCCATGCACACCCCACAAGACATGCCACTCCACAAGACATGCCACCCACCAGAGGTCTCTTCACAATCTCAAGAACAGACTATGGGAGGCGCACAATACTACATAGAACCATGGTTACATGGAACCCACATCAGGTAACTGATGCAAGGGAACACACTAAATGTATTGGGTAAAGTGTTATGAAATGTAATGTGTAATTCTTTTAACTGTATATAACTGTCTAAATGGTGCTGGACACCAGGAAGAGAATGGGGATCCTTAATAAATTCAAAAACTACAAATAATTGACTCAGGGGTGTGAATACTTTTGTAAATGAGATAATTCTGAATTAAAACATTTTTTTTTTAAATAGTTTTCACTTTGTCATTATGGGTAGTGTGTAGATGGGCAAATTTGATTTTTATTGTCCATTTTGAATTCAGGCTGTAACAACAAAATATGGAATAAGTCAAGGGGTATGAATCCTTTCTGAAGGCACTGTACGTATAGGTAGCCTGGTCTCAGACTAGACATATTTGTATGATATGTTAAATTTGGTATGACAGATGGTTACTTAAGGCAAAAACAAATGTAGGGTGGTTGGTTGGGCGTATAACGCAAACGTCTAGCAACTAAAAGGTTGCAAGTTAGAATCTCATCACAAACAACTTTAGCATTCTAGCTAATTATTTACTACTTTTTGCAACCATTTTGCGTGTCAGCTAACCCTTCCCATTTAACCCTAACCCCTAGCCTAGATAACGTTAGCCAGCTAGCATATCAAACATTTTGTAAATTCGCAACAAATTGTACGCTTTGCAAATTTGTAATATATCATATGAATTGTAATTCATAAATCATACGAAGTGGGTGATGGACATGCACAAATTAATACATATCCTACGAAACCTAACATACCATACTAAATGTGTGGTGTCTGGTCTTCATCTTGAGGACCACAAATGGTTATGGAACTCAAAATCACAGTACAATATTATGGTTATGCAGCTATGCTGTTACAGCTTACCTGCTGAAACCAGTAGTCCTTCAGAGGGGTAGAGCAGAACGCTCTCCACAGGCTGGCTGTGGTCCATGGTCATCACACTCTTTTCCACTCTGGCATCAAACACCCTTAGTGTGTGGTCATAGGAGCCTGAGGGTAGGGGACAGAGACAGTACAGTGACACACAAACAACACACTTTCAGCGTGTGTGTAGATAGCAAACCAACACTATCAAGAATGTATGGGTGTTTAAAGGGATAATTCTGGATTTTGGCAATGAAGCCCTTTACCGACTACCTCAGAGTCAAAAGAACTTGTGGATACCATTTTAATGTCTCTGCGTCCAGTATAAAGGAACTAAGAGGTAGCTTCACAAGCCAATGCTAACTAGCATTAGCGCAATGACTGGAAGTTTACAGAAACAGCTAGCATGCTAGCTCTTCCCATAGACTTCCAGTCATTACACCAACGCTAGTTAGCAATTGCGCTAATGCTATTTGGCAACTTTCTTAAAACTGAACGCAGACATAAAAATGGCATCCACGAGTTCATCCGGCTGTGGGGAAGTAGATAAAGGGCTTCATTGCCAAAATCCCAAATGATCCCTTTACAATGGCTGGTAGAGGCAGTTGTGTGAAATTATGATTTCTGAAAACATGGCGCTGTATCAGTAAATGCGTTTCATTTCACCAGTTATGAAGATATCTCTGTTGAGTTTGCTGGTGGTGCCACAGCGGATATAGTCCGTGTGTTCCTTGTACGAGGTCAGTTCAGTGGAATTGGGGATGTCCCACAGGCGACAAGTGTAGTCGTCTGAGCCCGTCAGGATGTGATAACAGTCTGAGGTGAAATCTGTTACATGCACCCCCCTTGAGCAGAGACAAACAGTTCAGTTAATTGTAGTAAAGAACACCAGAAAAAGGAATGAAAAATAGGATCCAAAACATCCACACAAGACACTCATCAGAGGCTGTTGTCAGAGTTGTTGAGACCATCATTTTTAGTTCAGTTGATGGATCACTCAAGGAATCGTCACTCAACCTCAGCCTGCTGCTGAGAATAGCAATTTTATTTTTGCCCGCTGATAGGGAAGGATTAGGGGACATTTTCCAACCAGACATTGAGAACCCGGTGACGTTGAATTGAGGACCTACTTTGTATGCCCTTTGAACATCCTGAGCGCCACCTTGCCGCTGACATCAAAGAGCCGCACCACGGAGTCCTCGCATCCTGCCAACAAGAGCTGACCATCTGACCGGAACTTTCCGCTGTACGCCGTGTCCTTGAAGCGAGTAAAAGTCTTGACTGGCTCCTGAGAAAACGGTCCGTAGATGTGGATCTGAAACAGGCAGCGGGTTTAGAGTGAGTGAGGGACACACACTTTCAGTTTGTGTAGATGGCAAACCAACACTATCAAGACTATGATTGTTTATGATGGCTCGTAGAGGCTATGGTCAGAAATGTTTAGATCATCATTTGTAGTTCAGTCGATGGATCACAGAAGGAATCACTTTATATGCCATTGTCATCATGGATTTAATGAGCGGATATAGGTCAGAACCTAAACAAACCACCATTGTTTTCCTAGTCTACTAAGTCTACTAACGTGTATGTGAATGGCAGTGAGACCAACCTACCCGTGTAGAAGCCGTCACTGCATAGTTGTGTGGTGCCAGGGGGGAGAAGTCAATGCTTGTGACTGCTCCAAATTCCTTTATCTGGACTGGGGCCTGAAAAACACTCAGCAACAGAGAATAGTTGAGAGATCACAATCAAAAGACAAGTCAATTTCATCAGTTCAATAGTAGGCTATTATTGTCTTGTTACTGCAATATGGAAACGTAATAGCTAGTATGCTCATGCTGCCACCAACAACACTTGCATCGACAGTGTGACAGGCTTACCTTGTAGTTTTTCCAATACAATGTGTCCGGAGTAACTTTCTCTCCAAGTTTGGGATATATTGGGATTTTTGTGGATTTGAATGAAGCCATTTCTGTATGTTGATAAGGCTCCTCTTAATCTTCGGATAGTTTGCGCCCACCTAATTTGTGACGAACAAATAAAATATGAACACTCAAATAAACCAAATCTAAAACTGAGCAGGCAGAACCACTACCTACAGCGTTGTTGTATGCAGAGCAGCATGTGCTAGCTAACTAGCTAGCTAACTAACTAGCTAGCTAGCTACCAAGTATTAACAATTTAAGTCTGCAACATCAGACAGCTTGGAGTTGATTATGCTTAAATTAGCTACCCACTAGCGTCTACACATACTTAACGTATGGAAGTAACCTTTTTCTTCGATCACTTTATTGAAATGGAAAAACAGGAGTATAGCATTGAAAATGGCTAGCTAACTAGCATACACAACGTGGTCCAATAGCGGTCCGCATGCCAACAAGATTTAACATAAATACTTTTTCAAATAAGGTTTCTCACCTTTGGGTGGTATTCCTTGACTAAACTCAGTAGATCGTAATCCACTTGATTCAATTCTGAAATAGGTTTGCGTTAGATAAACCAAAATGCATTCATGTTAAAAAAGTTATCACCTTGTTCTGTGCCCACAGGCTCCAGTCAAAGACAGTACAGTAAAGAGAGGCAGAAACTGCTTCTCCAATAAAAATCCCTGATCACACATGTAGGCGATGTCATGGCGACGTTGGCTGGCTAGGCTGATGCACAGAAACACGTCGTTGGGTCTATCAGTCGAACTGCGCATGTGCAAGCCGTCAACTCAAAGGTACTATTTCGAAATCAAGCTGTTTTTGACGAAAATGATAACTTGTCAGTTTGTCACTTTCACGCGGTTGGAGTAGTAACATGTTAAACTACTACTTTTCATTTCTCTCTGACTTCTCAAACCCGGCCTGGTCTGCTTGGTCTGTTTCACAAGCGTTCCCGGAAGTCTTGCGATGTTGCGCCTCTGGGTTTAGAAACTCTGTGATGCAGCCGTGTTTAAGATCTCCACTTCCGTAAAAAAAATTACGTTATTGTTTACTGTTTCATTGGCCAAACAACCATCTCCTCCCTGGGTAGCTGTCCACCGTGCATGTCCAATTGATACATTCTGGTCAATTCCAATCAGTTCATACGCTTATTTAACTCGATGACTTATTTGAATAACTAATTCAAATGTGATTCAGTTGATTCATTCATTGGCTTTAATTTGATTCTCTCATCTCCCTGTCAAATTGAATGTCAAAGTGCGTCAGTTCCTCACAAAAGCAGTCAAACCATCCAAATAAAAATTATTTAAATTGAAATATATTTTAAGACAAAATAAATACTCTACCAACAAAAAAGTTAAAATGTTAACCTTTATTTGGCTAGGCAAGTCAGTTAAGAACAAATTCTTATTTACAATGAAGGCCTACCCCGGCCAAACCCAGACGATGCTGGGCCAATTGGGCACCGCCCTAAGGGACTCCCAATCACGGCCAGATGTGATTCAGCCTGGATTCAAACCAGGGACTGTAGTGACACCTGGCACTGAGATAGACCGCTGCACCACTCGGGAGCCCCATTATACATGTGTGTATGTCCCTTAAGGTCCTTGAGATGAGCAAGATGGTGTTGACAGATAAGGAAGCTCTGCTTCTAGCTCCTAAGCAACTTTGCAGTATTTTGTTTTCTTGTGATATGGCTCTCTCGGGATATACTGTCTTTGTCCATACAGCCAGCTGGGTTCTCAGTGTATCGCGCATGGTGTGATTGTGATAACATACAGAAACTCAAGTCCCTTTGTTCACCCGACCTAGAATACCTCACAGTAAAATGCAGACCATATTACATCCCAAGAAAATTATCTTCGGTTATAGTCACAGCCGTGTAGATTCCCCCTCAAGCCGATACCACGACGGCCCTCAAAGAACTTCACTGGACTTTATGCGAACTGGAAACCACATATCCTGAGGCCGCATTTATTGTAGCTGGGGATTTTAACAAAGCAAATTTGAGGAAAACGCTACCGAAGTTCTACCAACACATTGACTGTAGCACTCATTCTCAGAAAACATTAGACCACTGCTACTCAGCTTTTCAAAATGCCTACAAGGCCCTCCCCCGCCCTCCCTTCGGCAAATCTGATCACGACTCCATTTAGCTCCTCCCTTCCAATAGGCAGAAACTCAAACAGGAAGTATCCATGCTAAGGACTATTCGATCTTGGTCTGACCAATTGGAATCCACATTTCAAGATTGTTTTGATCACGAGGACTGGGATATGTTCTGGGTAGCCTCTGAGAATAACATCAACGAATACACAGATACGGTGACTGAGTTTATCAGGAAGTGTATAGGAGATGTTGTACCCACTGACTCTTAAAACCTACTCTAACCAGAAACCATGGCAGCATTCGTGCAAAACTGAAAGCGCGAACCACCGCATTTAACCATGGCAAGGTGACTGGGAATATGGCCAAGTAAGACAGGCAAAACGTCAGTATAGAGACAAACTGGAGTCGCAATTCAACGGCTCAGACACGAGACCTATGTTGCAGGGTCTACAGACAATCACGGACTACAAAGGGAAAACCAGCCACGTTGCGGACACAGACGTCTTGCTTCCGGACAAGCTAAACACCTTCTTTGCCCGCTTTGAAGATAACACAGTGCCACCGACCAACCTACCAAGGACTGTGGGCTCTCCTTCTCCATGGCCGACGTGAGAAAGACATTTAAGCGTGTTAACCCTCGCAAGGCTGCCGGCCCAGACGGCATCCCTAGCCACGTCCTCAGAGCATGTGCAGACCACCTGGCTGGAGTATTTACGGACATATTCAATCTCTCTCTATCCCAGTCTGCTGTCCCCACTTGCTTCAAGATGTCCACCACTGTTCCTGTACCCAAGAAAGCAAAGGTAACTGAACTAAATTACTATCGCCCTGTAGCACTCACTTCTGTCATCATGACGTGCTTTGAAAGGCTAGTTAATAAGGATCATATCACCTTTACCTTACCTGACACCCTAGACCCACTTCAGTTTGCTTACCGCCCCAATAGATTCACAGACGATGCAATCACCATCAGACTGCACATTGCCCCATCCCATCTGGACAAGAGGAATACCTATGTAAGAATGCTGTTCATTGACCATAGCTCAGCCTTCAACACCATAGTACCCTCCAAGCACATCATTAAGCTCGGGACCCTGTGCTACTGTGTCCTGGACTTCCTGACGGGCTGTCCCCAGGGGGTGAAGGTAGGAAACAACACCTCCACTCCGCTGATCCTCAAGAAAGGGGCCCCACCAGGGTAAGTGCTCAACCCCCTCCTGTACTCCCTGTTTACCCATGACTGCGTGGCCATGACCTCCAACTCAATCATCAAGTTTGCAGACGACACAACAGTAGTAGGCCTGATTACCAACATTGACGAGACAGCCTACAGAGAGGAGGAAAGGGCCCTAGGAGTATGGTGACCGGAAAATAACCTCTCACTCAATGTCGACAAAACAACGGAGCTGATCGTGGACTTCAGGAAACAGCAGAGGGCGCACGCCCCTATCCACATTGACGGGACCGCAGTGGAGCAGGTGAAAAGCTTAAAGTTCCTCGGCGTACACATCACTGACAATCTAAAATGGTCCACCCACACAGACAGTGTGGTGAAGAATGCTCAACAGCAACTCTTCAACCTCTGGAGACTGAAGAAATTTGTCTTGGCACCTAAAACCCTCACAAACTGTTACAGATGCACAATTGAGAGCATTCTGTTGACTGTATCATCTCCTGGTAGGCAACTGCTCCGCCCTCAACCGCAGGGCTCTCCAGAGGGTGGTGTGGTCTGCCCAACGTATCACCGGGAGGCAAACTACCTGCCCTCCAGGACACCAATGTCACATGAAGACCAAAAAGATCATCAAGGACAACAACCACCCAAGCCACTGCCTGTTCACCCAACTATCATCCAGAAGGCGAGGTCAGTACAGGTGCATCAAAGCTGGGACCGATAATAATGTTAACATATTTTTGCTTTGCTCATCTCATGTAGTATATACTGTATTCTATTATACTGTATTTTAGTCAATGCCTCTCCGACATTGCTCATCCTAATATTTATATATTCCTTAATTCCATTCTTTTACTTTTAAGTTGTGTGTATTGTTGTGAATTGTTAGATATTACTGCACAATTGGAGCTAGAAACACAAGCATTTCACTACACCTGCAATAATATCAGCTAAACATGTGTATATGTGATACTGTACCCCCTCGCCCAATTGTCCTTTGTAATACTCTTTATATATACTTGTGTTCCCCCATGTACTTTTTGTATTGATTTGTTGTTAATAAAAAATAATTAATAAATAATAATAAATAAAAACAAGAACATTTAAATAGAAAATAACAAAAAAACATTATTTCCTTCCTGAATTAGGATGCGTAAATACACAACACCTTGCGGTAACACATGTTTTCTGGTAGGGAAAGCAAAGATTGTCTATTACATTGATAAGATAGTTAAGTGACCGCTCTAATGGCAAAACATATCCTCAAATATGGAAGGCAGGTGGGAGGATGCGAGATCAGGTGGGACCATTCTAAGCCAATGAGAGGGCAGATACGTGTGTGATCAACAGGCTATAGAGATAGACCAAGGACTCATCTTTGTATGTGTAACTAGCAACTATAGCATCTGTGACATCATGGGAATTGAGGCTGTCTCCATTTTAAAGTAGTACATTTTTCTTCTTCTTCATTGAGTTCCACAGTATGAGTCATAATACCCATAAAACCTAGCAGTAAAACCCTGAAATGTTTCCAATAGTTTTTACACAATTCATTTTTGCGTAAGGGAGTGTTTCGTGTAGGCTTACCCTGGCGTGATGTTTTGATAACCGCGTAAATCTCTCTCGGATAAGGTAACTTTTATCAATATATTCTCCTGTAAATACCCCCCCCAAAATGAAATACTAATTAGCCGCTAATGTGACTATCATACAGAACTACACATCTTGTCGCAAGCTTTGACATTATCCCGCAAGACACATTTCTCAATGCAAGCTCATCGACAAGTAGCAAGTAACCTAGCAAGTAGATATTATAGCCTTTTCAGTTTATTGTGTAAATAATTGATATGGTGTATTTCTGTGTGTATTCTTGTTTCGCATTTTTCAAATTACCTACCCAGCAACCTTAGAATTGTTTTGTTACTTACATTTTTTAAATAGGCCTTTTGTAGCGAACTAGTTAACTTTAGGCTAAAAGTAAGGATTGTTCTGTGCTATGTACTGGATTGTAACCACTACTCCAATAAGCACACGTGCATTTTATAGATTTACGACCTCTGTAAGCGAGAGGCATCGCTGGAGACGTGTGATAAGTTAAGCCCTGTTTGCTAGCTACTAACAAGCAATTTTAGTAAGTCAAAGATATGTGGTTAGCTAGGTGCTTATACAAATTAACTAGATAGCCACTGGCTGTAGTTACGTGTACAACGCATGTTACCTTCCTTACAAGTAAAAAGAAAACCAGCATAGGCTAGCTTAATGACTGTTTAATGACCTTTAATTGACAAGTCTTTAGTGAGCTAGCCAGCCAGTTAACGTTAGCTCACGGTTTGTGTAGACATACTTTTTCACGTGCTGGCAGGCTAGCTATCGTTAGCCCACCAGGAAAGGGATATTTATCTAGCTAGTTAATATTAACTCACCTTTTGTGTAGTCAGACTTGCTAACTAACGTTAAATCGGCACCATGGCAAGCATAGTTGGTTAGCTAGCATGCCACCACTTAGAAAAGTCTCACTACATGAATGGTGAGCTAATGTTAACTAGCTAGATAAAAATTGCCTGGTGGGGGAGCTAGTTAGGCACCTTGGTTGGCTAGTTACCTACATTAATTGACATTTTGGGAAAAAAGGCTAACTCGGCTCCATCATTCATTGAATAAGATGGCTCGTTCATCACAAAACCCACTGATATTGTCAACTACTTTTATGATTTTTTCATTGGCAAGATTAGCAAACATGCCAGTAATGGCATGCCATTACTGGTATGACATGCCAGTAACAAACGCTGACACGACACATCACAGTATATCTGACCAAATCCTGAAAGACAAGAAAAAAGAGGTGAAAAAATGATTGTTTTCTATCAACAATGACAAGCCCCCAAGGTCTGACAATCTGGATGGAAAATTACTGAGGATAATAGTGGAGAATATTGTCACTCCTATTTGCCACATCTTTAATGTAAGCCTACTAGAAAGTGTGTGCCCTGAGGCCTGGAGGGAAGCAAAAGTCATTCCCCTACCCAAGTAAAGCCCTCTTTACTCTTTCAAATAGCCAACCAATCAGCCTTTTACCAACCCTTAGTAAACTTCTGGAAAAAAATGTGTTTGACCAGATACAATGTTACTTCACAGTAAAGAAATTGACAACAGACTTTCGGCACGATTAAAGGGAAGGACACTCAACAAGCACAGCACTTACACAAATTACTGATGATTGGCTGAGAGAAATTGATGATACAATTATTGTGGGGGCTGTCTTGTAGGCTTCAGTACAACTTTTGACATTATTGATCATAGTCTAATGCTGGAAAAAATGTGTTATGGCTTTGTGTTATGGCTTTATACCCCTGCTATATTGTGGATAAAGAGTTACCTTTCTAACAGAACACAGAGGGTGTTCTCTAAGGGAATTCTCTCAAACATAATCTAGGTAGAATCAGGAATTCCTCAGGATAGCTGTTTAGTCCCCTTACTTTTTTCAATCTTTACTAATGACATGCCACTGGCTTTGAGTAAAGATAAAACTATACTCAAAACTATACACGTCTACTCAAAACTATACACGTCAACTACCACAGCAACTGAAATGACTGCAACACTTAACAAAGAGCTGCAATTAGTTTCGGAATAGGTAGCAAGGAATAAGTCAGTCCTTAAATATTTCCAAAACTAAAAGCATTGTATTTGGGACAAATCATTCACTAAACTCTTAACCTCAACTACATTTCGTAATGAATAATGTGGAAATTGAGCAAGTTGATGTGACTAAACTGCTTGGAGTAACCCTGTATTGTAAACTGTCATGGTCAAAACATATTGATACAACAGTACAGTGGTTCTTCCTGTAAAAGTTGCATCATACTGCAGCACTCCTTGTGGGCTGCCGCAGAATTCTGTGGCACGTTATTTAAGTGTCAGCCATTGTTGCCATTAATGCTAGTTAGTGCTAGTTTGACCACTAGAGGGCATCTTTGAGAAGCGTTTTACTTTTTGCAATATTGGCTGTACTAGAGATTTTATTTTTTTGTAAGAACAAAAATGGTATTGATTTTAAATGTAGCTTAATTAATTAGATTAATATTATGGTGTTTATATTCTAAGAAAAACAAAAAAACGAAACCTTCAGTGTTTCTGTTTGGAAAATATGGCGCTGTACAATGTGACTGTTTACAGACCCTGATTGTAGGCTACCCAATACACAAACGGAGATTCAGTGAAAATAAAAATCTCATTGATTTATTAAGACCAGTCTCAGAGCAGAGCTTGTCTCAGAGCAGCGCGAAATGGTGCTGAAATAGTTGACCACACCTGGATAGGCTATTGCTTCAAATCCTACTATAACAATTGGATGATGGAGGGCCAGAACATAACAAGTAGATAATATTAGCACAATTAATTGGCCTATACTACAAATGTAACATGTTTAACACATATGATTAATACATAATACATTCAGTGACAATAAGATAATAATCTGATTACGCTCATAAAATCACTATGCCTCTATTCAATTACTATTTTTGTCTATTTCTCTGTGTGTTGATTGGTGGGGAAAACAGGTCTACGTAACCTACTGTAGGCTACACGACTTTCTTTAACGTAAACATTTGTTCAGATCAATTTGCTTGATAGCAAGACAAAATGTCGCTCTCAAAAAGTATCACGAAGAAAGGTGGATAATGAAAATCAAAGTTTCAGAGAAGAATGTACAGAGACATATGCGTTCATCTCTCCATCTTTTTCCTATGCCATACCAGTGTGTCTTATTTGCAATTAAAATATCACTGTTTGCAAATAATTAAATCTCAGATGTAATTTTGAATCTAAGCATAGAACTTTCAGTGGCCTTTCCGCCCCATGTAGAGGCCCGACGCAGAAAGATTGATTTGTTAACTGCATGCTGCACACAGCTTTCTCTGTGGACATATTCTGTAACTTAAATGGGTTAAATCTGCAGTTACATGGAAGAGGGAAACAGTAGTGGACAAGGTGGAGAATTTTGAGGCCTTTACTAGGAAGCTTGAGTTGTTCGATTTGGACTTGTCATCTGGAAGACTACTGCACTTCAGCACACTGAAGAAACGACAGGCAGCATTGTCACAGAGGTGATGGAAGATTTCATCAAACAGCTGAGAGACAACTTATCCACCAGATTTGAAGACTACAGCATGCCCAAGGATATCATTGCGTTTGTACGCGATCCTCTCACAGTCCGCCCAGGTGGAGAATTATTCTCCCTTGCTAAGAAAACGATTTCCTCGCTGGATGAGACTGCAATTCAAATTGAGCTGAATGAATTCCAGACATCGAGCCAAATCAGGGAGGCGCTCAGGAGTGCCGAGTCCCTGTGTGCGTTGTGGGTGGCATGCTCAGAGGAATACAGCACAATGACAGTCCCCATGCAACCAAGGTGCCTGTCCCCAGTCCCCAATGCTGTCTTTTACCCTTCCACTTGCCTCTTCCATTAATTTTGAAAGAATACATATCACTGAATGACAGAAATATTGGAACAAAGTATGCTAATGAAGGTAAACTAATTGTTGTTTACTGGAAAATACTCTATATGGAAAATGACATGAGCAAGAGACGGTGGTAATATTTTTCCTTTTAGAGACTATAATACACTGCTCAAAAAAATAAAGGGAACACTTAAACAACATAATGTAACTCCAAGTCAATCACACTTCTGTGAAATCAAACTGTCCACTTAGGAAGCAACACTGATTGACAATAAATTTCACATGCTGTTGTGCAAATGGAATAGACAACAGGTGGAAATTATAGGCAATTAGCAAGACACCCCCAATAAAGGAGTGATTCTGCAGGTGGTGACCACAGACCACTTCTCAGTTCCTATGCTTCCTGGCTGATGTTTTGGTCACTTTTGAATGCTGGCGGTGCTTTCACTCTAGTGGTAGCATGAGACGGAGTCTACAACCCACACAAGTGGCTCAGGTAGTGCAGCTCATCCAGGATGGCACATCAAGGCGAGCTGTGGCAAGAAGGTTTGCTGTGTCTGTCAGCGTAGTGTCCAGAGCATGGAGGCGCTACCAGGAGACAGGCCAGTACATCAGGAGACGTGGAGGAGGCCGTAGGAGGGCAACAACCCAGCAGCAGGACCGCTACCTCCGCCTTTGTGCAAGGAGGAGCACTGCCAGAACTCTATTCCACATCAGGTAACTGATGCAAGCAGTAGAATCAGAATTAAAAAGCAGGAAGAAATACACCTTATGGAACAACGGGGACTGTGAAGAGACACACACAAAGGTACAGACACATGCGCATACGCATGCATTGTGATATTGTTTTATGGTGGTATCAAACATTTTGTATTGTAGATATGTAGTAGTGTAATAATGTTATATGATATACTGTTTTATCTTTTGTTTTATATGTTGGCTAGCTAGCTAGCTCACAAAGGACTTGTGTTTTCCCCATACAAAACACATAAACAGTTTTATTCCACAAATGCATCTGTTGTACATGACTAATCAAGTAACCTTTGAAGTCAGTTATACATGTCAGCAGGGATGTAAATTAAAACTTCTTAGGGATTGGTGTCCTTTCCACAGGACTGTTGAGCAAACGTAGGCTAATGCGATTAGCATGAGGTTGTAAGTAACAATAACATTTCCAAGGACGTAGACATATCTGATATTGGCAGAAAGCTTAAATTCGTGTTAATCTAACTGCACTGTCCAATTTACAGTAGCTATTAGAGTGAAAGAATACCATGCTATTGTTTGAGGAGAGTGCACAGTTTTGAACATGAAAAGTTATTAATAAACAACTTAGCCTAATTTGGGTAGTCTTGACACAACATTTTGAACACAAATGCAATGGTTCATTGGATCAGTCTAAAACTGTGCACATACACTGTTGCCATCTAGTGGCCGAAATCTAAATTACAGCTGGGCTGGAATAATACATTACGGCCTTTCTCTTGCATTTCAAAGATGATGGTGCAAAAAAAATTACAAAAGAACGGTTGGTTTTTTCTTTGTATTATCTTTTACCAGATCTATTGTGTTATATTATCCTACATTTCTTTCACATTTCCACAAACTTCAAAGTGTTTCCTTTCAAATGGAACCAAGAATATGCATATCCTTGCTTCAGGGCCTGTGTTACAGGCAGTTAGATTTGGGTATGTCATTTTAAACGAAAATTGAAAAAAGGGGCGGATCCTTATTAAGATAGCCCAAGGTTAGAACTTTTTAAACTGGGCTAGTAGACAATGTGCCAAACTAGCCTGACACAGCAGTGAAATTGTGCCTTTACAAACAGCACATGCCACAGATTTAGGACCTGAATGTAGAAATCGTGGTCTGCTGGCCAGTGCCCAAAATCCTTATGTTACATCCCTGTGTGTCAGTCCCTTTCAGGCGATCCCCTTATCACTGTTGGTCAGTGACCTCATAGCTAAGGGTTTTAACTTTCCTCTTGAGAATTAGAATCAGAAGTACAATCCTATATACGTCACCTATTCGGGAAAACAGTACCCTAGACTGTCTTGATCATCTAGTTGAGCATTCCAGAAAATTCCTCCACCCCAACAGAAATTTCCCATCTATATAGTAGGATTTTAGATGTGCAGATTAGGGCTGTCCGCGACCAAAAAAAATCTTAGTCTGCTGAAAGTCCTCTCTTCTTTCGACCAATCAATTGCACAAAACTTTTAAACGTGTATTTTTCCATATATAGACACACCCTATGTGTTTTAATAAAATCAACTATATACATTGAGCTTGTCTAATGCTTTAATCTTACAGTTTGATGCCTCAAGAGGGCGCCAGAGACATAGATAACCAAAAGAAAGAAAACTTTACCTGACACAACTTTCTTCTCCCGCTCCTGCTGGCTTTTGCAGATTCTGCCATTACTCTCCTGAAGTTGCCATTAATAGGCTACACAAGGAGTCGGCAACCTTTCTCATGTGGAATGCCAATTTATCTTACCATTTCTACCAATCCGCATGCCAGTTATGGTTTTTATATGCACATTTTCGTGAAACAGTTCTACTTAATCTCACAGACTTAATTCAAACAGTTTTAGAAACTTTAGAGTGTTTTCTATCCAATACTAATAATAATATGCATATATTAGCAACTGAGACTGAGGAGCTGGCCGTTTACAATGGGCACCTTTCATCCAAGCTACTCAATACTGCCCCTTCAGCCATAAGAAGTTAATAGTTTATACAATGTTTCAAGTTAGTTGCAAACAGGCCAATGTGATTTATAGGATATTTATTTTTATCAGGATATTTTCTACCTGCAGGCTGCAAGGTTTTTATTTGTTTGCTTTATGTAGGCTAGTTTTGTATTGTTGGCAATGGCAATAGAAGTTGCTTTTTAGGTTTGTATAATTTTCATTTAGATTTGGATAAAATTTTGATTAACCACATGACAATGATTTTGAGAAATGAAACTGTTATTAGAAATTAAGAACCAGTGTATCTTTCATTTGCCACACAACAAGTATTTTTATGTAAAGTTTATGATGAGTTCTTTGGTCAGATTAGGTGTCCAAAATATCTCTGGAGATTCTGGTGAATCGATGCTACGTATTCACAATGTATAATCAGGATTTGTAGCTATAAATATGCACATTTTCGAACAAAACATAATTGTATTGTATAACATGATGTTATAAGACTGTCATCTGATGAATTTGTTCAAGGTTAGTGATTAGTTTTATCTCTATTTTGTCGGTTTTGTGCAAGCTATTTTTGCGGGGAGTAAATTGCGTTGTGTGTTTGGCTACTGTAGTGAGCTAATATAAATACATATTGTGTTTTCGCTGTAAAACATTTTAAAAATCGGAAATGATGGCTGGATTCACAAGATGTTTATCTTTCATTTGCTGTATTGGAGTTGTGATTTCATGAAATTATATTATATGATATCCCTGTCGCGTTAGGCTAGGCTATGCTAGTCAGCTTTTTTGATGAGGATGCTCCCGGATCCGGGATGGGTATGAAGTAAAGGTTTTAACTTGGGTCTGGCCCGAAACCAGCAACATTGCATAAAATATTCTGGGCCCTCAGAGTTTACTGAGCCAGTGAGCTGCACCTAAATATAAACAGTACCAGCACCCAAAATGAGTACCAGAACCTATTTCACTCCAAGTCAAGCACTGATAAGAAGCCTATTTTATGACGTTTCCACTGGATCAGAGCATAACATTTTCCCCTTTCACGCTGAGTGGTTATCGAAAGGATTTTTCAAATGCAGTACATTGAACTATTGGAATTCTCAATGGATGTAAATGTTTGAGGTAAAGAAAACATTACTTTGAGATGCTCCACAGGTCATTAGTGGTGGTGCTTTAAGCCAACCAGAAATACTATCAAATCCCCAAATGGGCACATTTATATGCCTACATTTGCATGTAGGCCAGGTAGCCTATAGGCCTACTACTATGTGTGCGCATCCTTACTCAACATTGACAGGGGTGCTCCAAACAAAAGACAATTACTAAATTGACAGAACTCTTAAATGGAATTAAATAAACCAAAACTTGTTTCTCACAAATGTAGCATAGGTTGTGCGCTCTGCAAACAATGTGTCCACTCTGACAATGAGAACAGAAAGACTGGAATAATAATTTTGAATGCATTAAAATAAATTACCATAACCAAAGTAACAAACATTGTAGATTAGAAATTATAGGAATTAATGGTAAATGTACTACTGGTGATATATGTAATGGGGAATTGATATACACTAACAATTAAAAAACAAAAACAATACACACAATGAAGTTATGAAACAATGAATGTGCACAAATTTGGCGGGAGAATGCGCATTCTGGAGAGAGAACTGCATTGTGAATCTGGGCGGATGGTCAATCTGACTTCTGCATTGGCCATGCAGCATTTACGGTGTACGGCCCCAGCAGAAGGCAGGGCATTCATACTTCTTGCGCTTCCCGGAGCAGCGCAGAGCTGTTGTCAAGGAAGTGAGTTTATACAGGATGTACCACCCCCACCTACCGTCAACTAATCATGGCAATGCAGAGCTATACAGAGCCCTCCGCATTGTTACAACATTTGGGAGGTGCATGGCGATGTGGTACAGAGCTCGATTTGGCCTCTGTATGCCTCTGGATGCTCAGCAATTGCGTCAGACCCTCCACATGGAGCCTCTGACCACATTTTAGAATCAATAATAAATTGGCTTTTAGTCTAGGCCTCTGTAATGGATTTGTTCACTGAGATGGGTGCATATATACATACAGTACCAGTCAAAAGTTTGGAGACATCTACTCATTTAAGGGGTTTTCTTTATTTTTACAATTTTCTACATTGTAGATTAACAGTGAAGACATCAAAACTATGAAATAACACATATGGAATCATGTAGTAACCAAAAAAAGTGTTAAACAAATTAAAATATATTTTTAAAGTTCTTCAAAGTAGCCACCCTTTGCCTTGATGAGAGCTTTGCACACTCTTGGCACTTTTTTGTTTGTTTTTAAATCAAATTTTACTGTTTGCATCAGTTACTTGATGTGGAATAGAGTTCCATGTAGTCATGGCTCTATGAAATACTGTGCACCTCCCATAGTCTGTTCTGGACTTGGGGACTGTGAAGAGACCTCTGGGGACATGTGTTGTGGGGTATGCATGGGTGTCCAAGCCGTGTACCAGTAGTTTAAACAGACAGCTCGGTGCATTTAACATGTCAATACCTCTCACAAATACAAGTAGTGATGAAGTCAATCTCTCCTCCACTTTGAGCCAGGAGAGACTGACATGCGTATTATTAACATTAGCTCTCTGTGTACATCCAAGGGCCAGCCGTGCTGCCCTGTTCTGAGCCAATTGCAAATTTCCTAATTGTGGCACCTGATCACACTACTGAACAGTAGTCCAAGTGCAACAAAACCAGCACCTGTAGGACCTGCCTTTTTGATAGTGCTGTTAAGAATTCAGAACAGCGCTTTATTATGGACAGACTTCTCCCCATCCTAGCTACTGTTGAATCAATATGTTCTGACCATGACAGTTTAAAATCCAGGGTTAATCCAAGCAGTTTAGTCTCCTCAACTTGCTCAATTACCACATTATGCATGACAAGATTTAGTTGAGGTTTAGGGTTTAGTGAATGATTTGTCCCAAATATGTAGGACTAACTTATTCCTTGCCACCCATTCTGAAACTAAATGCAGCTCTTTGCTAAGTGTTGCAGTCATTTCAGTCGCTGTGGTAGCTAACATGTATAGTGTTGAGTCATCCGCATACATCCACACACTGGCTTGTGATGCCTAAGTTTGCTAATCTTGCCAATAAAAAATCATTAAAGCAGTTGGCATTATCAGTGGGTTTTGTGATGAATGATGGAGCGAAGTTTGCCTTTTTGCAGAAAATGTAGTTTAAGGTGCTCCAAAGCATTTACTATCATTCTTTATGTCATTTATCTTTGTTTCATAGTGTAGTTTCTTCTTCTTTTCATACAGTTTAGTGACACAATTTCTTAATTTGCGGTACGTTTGCCAATCAGTTGTACAGCCAGACCTATTTGCCATTTCTTTTTCCTCATCCCTCTCAAGCATACAGTTTTTCAATTCCTAATCAATCCATGGGGATTTAACAGTTTTAGTAATTTCCTAATGGGTGCATGCTTATTAGTAACTGGGATAAGCAATTTCATAAAAGTGCAGCGTCTGGTTGCTCCTCATTACACACCACGGACCAACATATTGTTTACATCAACAACACAAGAATTGCTACAGAACTTCTTGTATGACCTTTTATACGCTATATTAGGCCCAGCCTTTAGAACTTCGGTTTTCCTAGATATGGGTACTATATTGTGGTCACTACATCTGATGGATTTGGATACTGCTTCCAAACAAATTTATGGAGCATTAGTAAAGATGTGATCAAAACATGTTGATTATTTAATTCCTGTGCTTTTTGTAACTACCATGGTAGGTTGATTGATAACCTGAACCAGGTTGCAGGCACTAGTTACAGTTTGAAGCTTTCTTGAGCTTTCTTGAGTGGGCAGCCTGATGAAAGCCAGAAGGACAACCATCTCTGCAGCGCTCCACCAATCCGGCCTGGAGTGGTCAGACTGAAGACACATTTCTGTTTTTTCTGTAGATCTTATAACCATGTATTGCTACTACTGTATCATCAACATTATTATTTAAGTGAGTTTCAGAGATTGTCAGAATATGAATGTCATCTGTTACTAGCAAATTATTGATTTCATGAACCTTGTTTCTTAAGATACTGTACATATGTTAACGTGGGCAATTTGAACACTTTTCTGGGATTCTTGATTGTTTTTCTTGCTTTACTGGGAAGCTTAGCAGAGGCAGACATGCACAGGTTATTTGTGTTAGTGCAGGGTGAGCTGCACACAGTGGACTTCCTACTAGGGCACACAACCTCAGTGCTAACAGTATAACTCTGGTTCATAGGCATATGATTACTGCATAGAATAGCTGTAGGGTCAGCAGAGGCATTCCAGGACAGTAAGAGGGACATACATTAGGTTGCTTACATTGTGTTTTCCAATGCCCCTGGGATAATGTACATTTGCTGAAGCGTTATGACAACTCATCGACACAATGGTAGGGATTAAAGGAGCTGAGCTTGCATCATTGATAAGTCATTGTCTCAACGCAGACTTATAATACTGTGAAAGGATCCAGGGGTTCTCATTTATCAATGTTGTGTACGAACAGAAATGTTCCTAAACCATGTGTGGGATTCATCAATTTGTATTTATACTTGAGAATGTGCGGACATTTAAGTACACCTCTGACCATGCGTGGGTGAAAAGTCAAACTCCTAATGAAATACCATCCCCCAAATGGAGAAAGGCTTGACATACTGGACAAAATCATAAACTATGAAGAAAAAAGGTTATACATTAATAGATTATTCATGTATTTCTTTTATAGACACTATAGCTACTAATAGTTTTCTCAGGGTGCTATCGAATTCATAAACATGAAACCATTTAAGCCAAATTGAATAATAAAGTCAATTAGAAAGAGAGTGGAATGTAACGTTGGAGGCAATTTAGTTAAACCAGTTAAATAGTATAAAAGGTAACACTGAGACATTGTGACTTGTCCAAAATGGCAAATCTTGCATTGTTGTCTGGCACAAGCTGCAATACGCAGGGAGCGTGTTTTTAATGAGCGTGCAGATTTTTTTGCTGAGAGCGACGCTTGGTTTATTAGTAGATATATTTTTCCAAGGCATATTTTATTGTATCTCTGCAGCCAACTCTCTCCAATATTAGAAAGGGAGACGAAACGCACCAATGCCATCCCAGTGCATACCCAAGTCTTCTCCAACCTGGGATTTTTGGCCACTGGAACATTCCAACGGGAGATTGCGGATCGGTCTGGCAGTCCTTCATGGCATTATTTTATTGACCCCACAATACATACAGTTTCCATACACTGCTGTGCAAAAGGCCAGAGTGAAAAGGGATTTACATACCATAGCTAGATTTACCAATGTCATTGGAGCAATTGACTGCACACACATCGCAGGTAAAAGCACATCATTGAATGAAATCAACTACGTCAACAGAAAAGGTTTCCATTCTGTCAATGTGCAGGTCATCTGTGAATCACATTTGGCTATGTTGAATGTAGTGGCCAGGTGGGACACATGATTCATTCATTGTGCAGAACAGTTCAGTTGGCCTTATCCTCCAGGAAGGAGCTGTTGAGGATGGATGGCTTATTGGTAAGTGACTTATGTTTTATTTGGAACCACCAAACTTCTTCCTAGAGCTGGCCAAACTGAGCAATTGGGGGAGAAGGGCCTTGGTTAGGGAGGTGACAATGAACACTCGGACAGAGCTCCAGAATTCCTCTGTTGAGATGGGAGACCAGAAGGACAACCATCTCTTCAGCACTCCACCAATCAGGCCTTTACACTAGAGTGGCCAGATGGTAGACACTCCTCAGTAAAAGGTACATGACAGCCTGCTTGGAGTTTGCCAAATTGCACCTAAATGACACACACCTGGCACCATCGCTACGGTGAAGCATGGTGGTGGCAGCATCATGCTGTCAGGAGCAGGGTCTAGGAGACTAGTCAGGACCGAGGGAAAGATGAACAAAGCAAAGTACAGAGAGATCCTAGATGAAAACCTGCGCCAGAGCACTCAGGACCTCAGACTGGGGTGAGGGTTCACCTTCCAACAGTACAACGATCCTAAGTACACAGCCAAGACAATGCAGGACAAGTCTCTGACAAGTCTCTGAATGTCATTGAGTGCCCCAGCCAGAGCCCAGGCTTGAACCCGATTGAACATCACTGGAGAGACCTGAAAATAGCTGTTCAGCAACACTCCCCATCCAACCTGACAGCGCTTGAGAGGATCTGCAGAGAAGAATGGGAGAAGCTCCCCAAATACAGGTGTGCCAAGCTTTTATCATCATACTCAAGAATAATCTAGGCTGTAATCTCTGCCAAAGATGCTTCAGCAAAGTACTGATTGAAGGGTCTGAATACTTATGTAAATGTGATATTTCAGTTTTTTACTTTTAGTAAATTAGCAAACATTTCTAAAAATCTGTTTTTGCTTTGTCATTATGGGGTATTTGTGTGTAGATTGATGAAGGAAAAAACAATTGAATCAATTTTAGAATAAGGCTGTAATGTAACAAAATGTGGAAAAGGTCAAGGGTCCTGAATACTTTCCGAATGCACTGTCCCCCACACATTCTGAAATTGTAACTGAGCACCTCGATTCGATCTTACTTAGCAAAATACATTTTTACATTAGATAACAGTAAAGACTCAGAGCTAGAAAATGGTATATCATACACTGCAGTTGAGGAACAATGGGAAAGTAATTCAGTTTTGAAAGTTGATAAACTTTTGAGAAAATGGCCCTTGAAGTTTTGGTACACCTACTGGGGAGCTCTTTTTTGTCTACACCCATTCAGCATTGTTCACTCCCTCTTAAGCCTTAGCCCCACCTGTCTCTTTAAGGATTCACATGTGAGGCCATGTGGTAAACACACGCTATATCAAATAAAATCTAAGTTTATTTGTCACATGCAGAGGATACAGAATGTGTAAATGGTACAGTGAAGTGGTTACTTGCAAAGTAGCAATATCAAAAACATCAAAGTGTGCAGAAAATATTTTATCATTATTAGATGATGCTTAACTGACACGTCTAACTAAGTGTATGGGTCACTATTGTCAAGACATGTACACATGTTCATCAAATACAATAGATTAGTACAATAGTTATCACAATAGTTATCAATAGTTATCACCCCCAGACACACCTGGCTAATTTGATGGGTCATGTAATAATCCGTCTGAAGTGGAGTCTTTTGTTTAGACATGTAGCTAGCTAACTCGCTAAACAATGAACCGGCATAATCCCAACTCATACTACTATCAATGTGAACATTGTCATAGCTGTAGTATGAATTTGTAGGTAGCTAAAGCTAACAAAATAGGTTCAATGTTAGCTAAAACGACTTTCTTACAAAATTAGAAACTTATATCTGAAAATGTAGCTAGACTCTTACCCGTAAACATAGATGAATGCTTCACGGCAGACAAGAACCATTTAACGGATTTTGTTTATAGCTATGTCTTGCTTGGCCAGCGTTGTGTTAAGGCACTCCATTTCACACTGACAGTGGCGTGTGCAGAAAGTAGCCCATCACTTTTTCCAACTGATCTGTTGATAGTGCTTGCTAAATTCAGGGCATCAATGTTGTCGAGAAAAGTAGCAAAGATTTTGTAGTTCTCGATGGCTAATGTTATATCTTTCAAAAACAGTGTGGTAGAAAGGACTGTCAACACATACTGAACAGCTCACATTATAGACAGAAGCATGCTACATGACAGACCAATCCAAACTAATGTCCAGCTCATCCATTATCTCAGCCAATCATGGCTAGCAGGAAGGTTCCTGGCTTTTTCCGTGGCTTAACCAACTAGACTTGTAGTTTAACCATTTTATTAGTATTTATGGATGGAAGAGAAGTTTGTTATTAAGGCAAATGAAAGTTTATATGTTCCAGAAGGTATTTCTGCCAAAAAATGCATTTTGATAAAAAATAGTTATGTTTACGTTCAAATGGCGCTCCTGTGAATCAGTGACATGCGACATATGCCTAGTTTCCTGAAATGAGTCATAATTGCATTCCCCCCGGTTTTATCATTGAAACGTGATACAAAACGAGGCAATGGTGTGCTTTATGACTGTACGGACGCATAAGAGCGTTTGGAGTGTTTATCCGATAGGATAAAAAAATTATAATGACACTTCTAAAACCAAAGTTGCACCCCTGTTTATGTATTTGTATGTATAAATATATATATAATATATATATACATATATATATACACTGCTCAAAAAAATAAAGGGAACACTAAAATAACACATCCTAGATCTGAATGAATGAACTATTCTTATTAAATACTTTTTTCTTTACATAGTTGAATGTGCTGACAACAAAATCACACAAAAATTATCAATGGAAATCAATGGTGGATGGAGCGAGACATGATGTCCCAGATGTGCTCAATTGGATTCAGGTCTGGGGAACGGGCGGGCCAGTCCATAGCATCAATGCCTTCCTCTTGCAGGAACTGCTGACACACTCCAGCCACATGAGGTCTAGCATTGTCTTGCATTAGGAGGAACCCAGGGCCAACCGCACCAGCATATGGTCTCACAAGGGGTCTGAGGATCTCATCTCGGTACCTAATGGCAGTCAGGCTACCTCTGGCGAGCCTATGGAGGGCTGTGCGGCCCCCCAAAGAAATGCCACCCCACACCATGACTGACCCACCGCCAAACCGGTCATGCTGGAGGATGTTGCAGGCAGCAGAACGTTCTCCACGGCGTCTCCAGACTGGCACGTCTGTCACATGTGCTCAGTGTGAACCTGCTTTCATCTGTGAAGAGCACAGGGCGCCAGTGGCGAATTTGCCAATCTTGGTGTTCTCTGGCAAATGCCAAACGTCCTGCACGGTGTTGGGCTGTAAGCACAACCCCCACCTGTGGACGTCGGGCCCTCATACCACCCTCATGGAGTCCGTTTCTGACCGTTTGAGCAGACACATGCACATTTGTGGCCTGCTGGAGGTCATTTTGCAGGGCTCTGGCAGTGCTCCTCCTGCTCCTTCTTGCACAAAGGCAGAGGTAGCGGTCCTGCTGCCGGGTTGTTGCCCTCCTACGGCCTCCTCCACGTCTCCTGATGTACTGGCCTGTCTCCTGGTAGCGCCTCCATGCTCTGGACACTACGCTGACAGACACAGCAAACCTTCTTGCCACAGCTCGCCTTGATGTGCCATCCTGGATGAGCTGCACTACCTGAGCCACTTGTGTGGGTTGTAGACTCCGTCTCATGCTACCACTAGAGTGAAAGCACCGCCAGCATTCAAAAGTGACCAAAACATCAGCCAGGAAGCATAGGAACTGAGAAGTGGTCTGTGGTCACCACCTGCAGAACCACTCCTTTATTGGGGGTGTCTTGCTAATTGCCTATAATTTCCACCTGTTGTCTATTCCATTTGCACAACAGCATGTGAAATGTATTGTCAATCAGTGTTGCTTCCTAAGTGGACAGTTTGATTTCACAGAAGTGTGATTGACTTGGAGTTACATTGTGATGTTTAAGTGTTCCCTTTATTTTTTTGAGCAGTGTATATATGTATATGTTTCTATATGTAACAGGGTTATATTGGTGATTCCCCGTGTCACTTTATTGTTAAGCCAATGGGTTTTTGGTTTTATTTTTGTCTTCCTTTCACCTACTCAACATGGCATCTTATTGGCTGGGTTGCGTAGCTTGCTTACGAGGGAGGATGTTTCAGTTAGAATCGTCCCCAGTGAACAAGCACCAAACCAGCGGTAAGTTGTTGGTTGCAAAGCACTGTACGTCAAAAGTGATTTTTATACTCCCAAGTGATGGTTTAAATGTACAATTTATATCAATTTGTTTGTAAATGTTATTAGAACACCACACATAAGATGTAACGTTTTTTGGTGCATATTTGTTGTGCATTTTGTTGTAGAGAATTCCAGCTAATACTAGCAAGCAACTTACTGTGTCTCGTGGGGGGGTTCGTATATTTTGTACAGTGCGTGAGTGCAGAGTTGGATGGTGAGCCGTGCATTGCATGACATGTAATTTTGTGCGGTTCCTATCAAGTACATTGTTAAAAATATTATATTGTATATTGTAATTTTTTTATTATTTTGGTAACTACATTGCCCAGAGAACAAGCACCAAACCAGCGTACGTGAGTGCAGAGTTGGATGGTGAGCCGTGCATTGCATGAAGTGCAATTTTGTGCTGTTCCTATCAGAATAAATCTCCATGACTGGTGCTACAAGTTAGAGTTCGTGTAGATGATTGATTGTACACAACGCAAGAAGAGTATTGTTACATATATATATACAGTTGAAGTCGGAAGCTTACATACACTTAGGTTGGAGTCATTAAAACTCGTTTTTAAACCACTCCACAAATGTCTTGTTAATTAACCTGTCTTGGACTGGTTCGCCAACAGCTAATGAAATTGCAGGGCGCCAAATACAAATCAACAGAAATCTCATAAATCAAATTTCTCAAACATACAAGTATTAGGCACCATTTAAAGATAAATTCTCGTTAATCCAGCCACAGTGTCTGATTTTAAAAATGCACAAACGATTATGTTAGGTCACCACCAAGTCACAGAAAAACCCAGCCATTTTTCCCGCCAAAGAGAGGAGTCACAAAAGCACAAATAGAGATAAAATGAATCACTAATCTTTGATGATCTTCATCAGATGACACTCATAGAACTTTCATGTTACACAATACATGCATGTTTTGTTTCGGTAAAGTTCATATTTATATCCAAAAATCAAATTTTACATTGGCGTGTTACGTTCAGTAGTTCCAAACACACAGTGATTTTGCAGATTGCCACATGAATTTACAGAAATACTCATTATAAATGTTGATGAAAATACATGTGTTATACGTGGAAATATAGATAAACTTCTCCTTAATGCAACCGCTGTGTCAGATTTCAAAAAAACTTTACGGAAAAAGCATAATCTGAGTACGGCGCTCAGAGCCCAAAACAGCCAAAAGAAATATCCGCCATGTTGCGCCGTCAACATTAGTTAGAAATAGCATTATAAATATTCACTTACCTTTGATGATCTTCATCAGAATGCACTCTGAGGAATCCCAGTTTGACAATAAATGTTTGATTTGTTCCATAAAGTCCATCAATTATGTCCAAATAGCTTCTCTTGTTAGGGCGTTTGGTAAACAAATCCAAACGGTCCAGTCGGACGAAAGTTCAAAAAGTTATATTACAGGTCGTAGAAACTTGTCAAACTAAGTATAGAATCAATCTTTAGGATGTTTTTTTCATAAATGTTCAATAATGTTCCAACCGGAGAATTCCATTGTCTGTAGAAAAACAATGGAACGAGAGCTACCCCTCATGTGAAATGCGCGTGACTGAGAACGAGGCTGCTGCCAGACCCCTTAGTCAAACAGCTCTCATCTGGCCCCCCTTCACGGTAGAAGCCTGAAACAACGTTCTAAAGACGGTTGACATCTAGTGGAAGCCTTAGGAAGTGCAACATAACCCATATCCCACTGTGTGTTCGATAGGGGCTGAGTTCAAAAACTACAAACCTCAGGTTTCCCAATTCCTGTTTGGATTTTTTTCTGAGGTTTTTGCCTGCCATATTAGTTCTGTTATACTCACAGACATCATTCAAACAGTCTTAGAAACGTCAGAGTGTTTTCTATCCAATACCAATAATAATATGCATATATTCGACTCTGGAACTGAGTATGAGGCAGTTTACTCTGGGCACGCTATTCATCCAAAAGTGAAAATGCTGCCCCCTATCCCAAAGAAGTTTTAACAACTATAGTTTGGCAAGTCTAGGTGTCCCGTTAGCGGGACAACTTCCGGTGAATATGGAGAGGGCGCAATTCAAATAAATAATCATAAAAATGATGGATATTAAACATTTAGGTACATACAAGTGTCTTATATCAGTTGAAAGCTTAAATTCTTGTTAATCTAACTGCACTGTCCGATTTACAGTAGCTATTACAGTGAAAGCATGCAATGTGATTGTTTGAGGACGGCACCCCACATACAAATATTTTTCCACCGGCACAGGTTTCATAAATTCACAAATAGCGATTAAATATTAATTTACTTTTTGAAAATCTTCCTCTGATTTGTCATGTTTAGTTGGGCCATCGATTTGAGTAATCCACTCGTTCAACTTGCAGAGAAAGGAATCCGAAAATATACCCCTAAACAAGACAAAATATGTTTCAATTTACTCCTCAAATACCCTAAAATGTAATCAAACTATAACATTTCTTATGGAAATAAGTATGTTCAATAGGAAACCGATTTTAGCAGTTGCTTCTTGTCTTCATGGCGCTCCCAAACACGAATTTCCAAGACTGTGTCCCTGTACAAAAACTGATAGTTCTTATTAGTTTTGGAAGATACAAGCCTGAAACCTTGAACATAGACTGCTGACACCTTGTGGAAGCCATAGGATTTGCATCCTGAGAGCTAGAATTCAGTATGACCCTATACTTTCCATTTTAAGAGCATGGTTTCTCAAAAGAAAAAAATTCAGGTTGGTTTTCTTTGGATTTTCTCCTACCATATATATATTGTGTTATATTCTCCTGCATTATTTTAACATTTCTAGAACCTTCAAAGTGTTTTCTTTCCAATGGTACCAATTATATGCATATACTGGCTTCAGGGCCTGAGCAACAGACAGTTTACTTTGGCCGCGTCATTCAGGCGGAAATTGAGAAAAAAGGGGCCTAGCCCTAAGAAGATCTACTTTGTGCATGACACAAGTCATTTTTCCAACAATTGCTTACAGACAGATTATTTCACTTATAATTCACTGTATCACAATTCCAGTGGGCCAGACGTTTACATACACTAAGTTGACTGTGCCTTTAAACAACTTGGACAATTCCAGAAAATGATGTCATGGCTTTAGAAGCTTCTGATAGGCTAATTGACATCATTTGAGTCAGTTGGAGGTGTACCTGTGGATGTATTTCAAGGCCTACCTTCAAACTTAGTGCCTCTTTGCTTGACATCATGGGAAAATCAAAAAAAATCAGCCAAGACCTATATCAACATAACCTGAAATGCCGCTCAGCAAGGAAGAAGCCACTGCTCCAAAACCGCCATAAAAAGCCAGACAACGGTTTGCAACTGTACATGGGGACAAAGATCATACTTTTTGGGGAAATGTCCTCTGGTCTGATGAAACAAAAATAGTACTGTTTGGCCATAATGACCATCGTTATGTTTGGAGGAAAAAGGGGGAGGCTTGCAAGCCGAAGAACACCATCCCAATCCCGACCCCATGCATACTTTCAAAGTTGTGGCAAAATGGCTTAAGGACAACAAAGTCAAGGTATCACAAAGCCCTGACCTCAATCCTATAGAAAATTTGTGGGCAGAACTTAAAAAGCGTGTGTGAGCAAGGAGGCCTACAAACCTGACTCAGTTACATCAGCTCTGTCAGGAGGAATGGGCCAAAGTTCACCCAATTTACTGTGGGAAGCTTGTGGAAGGCTACCCGAAACGTTTCACCCAAGTTAAATAATTTAAAGATAATGCTACCAAATACTAATATAGTGTACGTAAACTTCTGAACAACTGGGAATTTGATGAAAGAAATAAAAGCTGAAATAAATCATTCTCTTTACCATCATTCTGACATTTCACATTCTTAAAATAAAGTGGTGATCCTAACTGACCCAAGACAGGGAATTTTTACTAGGAATAAATGTCAGGTATTGTGAAAAACTGAGTTGAAATGTATTTGGCTAAGGTGTATGTAAACTTCCGACTTCAACTGTATATATATATGTGTGTGTATATATATGTATAAAACTTTAGAGTGCTTAATCATCGAATACATTGCAAGTTGGGGGGATTTTCACACCTAAAGTAGCCGGGCTATTAATTTACAAAAGGATAGTCTAATAGCTTGGCTATTTGTGAAAAATACCCCCAACTTTGCAATGTATGTGATGCTTAAGTACTCTAAAGTGTTACATTTCTAACTCCAAAAACCACAAAATGTGGGATAAAGCATAAAGTGTACAGTATTTGTTCATCAACATCTTTATGCTTTCGTTAATAAACTAATGATTAAAAGGACACTTTTAAAATGCAGACATTTCTTTCCACTACTGTACATCTCAGCTACATTTTAGTTGCACTTCCCATCAGCTTCACGACCACGGGTAAAACCTTGCTGAGATGATCAATGTATTTGTTGCATTGTTGTATTGTCATTTTATTTAGCCATAACCTCTTGATGGCCTTCAACAGTACATATTTGCTTGTAGGCTTGGCTCAGTTGATGCCAAACAAGTTCGATCGGGTTGAAATCAGGAGACCTACATGTAGAGATGAAAAAAAATATTTTTAGATATACTGTAGGCCTACCGTAGGCGAGGTGAGGCTCACTAGTACTGAGTAATGTGCTGTTAAAAGTGTTGTAGGTCTACTTACTTTGCTTGCGTCTTGACCCAGTCTATGTCCAGGCGGCATTTAGATGTCCGGGCGGCAGTGTGGTTTGGGTCATTGTCTGCATTTGGAGAAAATGCAGACAATGCAGCAAACATTAGTGAAAATAAAAGACATATACATCTAAATAGGCCTAAACATAACAAAATATACAGGCTTGGTCCCTGGCGAGACATTGTCCCCCACACATGGAGTTTTAAGGGATGCTTAATTGATCTTCTTCTGTAGCAATTTTGAGCGAATTGCTCAAGGGCCACGGTTGATTAGGCCGTGAAAATGACGTCATTGAATGTCTCGCCAGCTTTGATCCATACCTGGGCCTGCAGCACGCTGAGTTCTTTGTTTTGTTTGTCAGACTAATCAAAGGGTCGAAACTACAGAACAGTACAAACAAGAGAACACACTTAGATAATGTTCTGAAAAAAAATAAAAAAATAAAAAGATATATAAAAATGGCTTACAGAGCATTTCCATAAGTCCACTCAAGTTTCTTCAACTGTCTTCTGACTGTGATTAAAGCGATGTTGATATTGTGCCGTGATGCCAGCAGATTCCAGATGGCCTTTGCCGATCGCTCATCATCTTTATCCATCAGTGAGTCGATGGCTTGAAGAGTCTCAGTATAGACAAGCAGTAGATGTACAGTGGGGAGAACAAGTATTTGATACACTGCCGATTTTGCAGGTTTTCCTACTTACAAAGCATGTAGAGGTCTGTAATTTTTATCATAGGTACACTTCAACTGTGAGAGACGGAATCTAAAACAAAAATCCAGAAAATCCCATTGTATGATTTTTAAGTAATTCATTAGCATTTTATTGCATGACATAAGTATTTGATACATCAGAAAAGCAGAACTTAATATTTGGTACAGAAACCTTTGTTTGCAATTACAGAGATCATATGTTTCCTGTAGTTCTTGACCAGGTTTGCACACACTGCAGCAGGGATTTTGGCCCACTCCTCCATACAGACCTTCTCCAGATCCTTCAGGTTTCGGGGCTGTCGCTGGGCAATACGGACTTTCAGCTCCCTCCAAAAATGTTCTATTGGGTTCAGGTCTGTAGACTGGCTAGGCCACTCCAGGACCTTGAGATGCTTCTTACGGAGCCACTCCTTAGTTGCCCTGGCTGTGTGTTTCGGGTCATTGTCATGCATGAAGACCCAGCCACGACCCATCTTCAATGCTCTTAATGAGGGAAGGAGGTTGTTGGCCAAGATCTCGCGATACATGGCCCCATCCATCCTCCCCTCAATACGGTGCAGTCGTCCTGTCCAATTTGCAGAAAAGCATCCCCAAAGAATGATGTTTCCACCTCCATGCTTCACGGTTGGGATGGTGTTCTTGGGGTTGTACTCATCCTTCTTCTTCCTCCAAACACGGCGAGTGGAGTTTAGACCAAAAAGCTCTATTTTTGTCTCATCAGACCACATGACCTTCTCCCATTCCTCCTCTGGATCATCCAGATGGTCATTGGCAAACTTCAGACGGGCCTGGACATGCGCTGGCTTGAGCAGGGGGACCTTGCGTGCGCTGCAGGATTTTAATACATGACGGCGTAGTGTGTTACTAATGGTTTTCTTTGAGACTGTGGTCCCAGCTCTCTTCAGGTCATTGACCAGGTCCTGCCGTGTAGTTTTGGGCTGATCCCTCACCTTCCTCATGATCATTGATGCCCCACGAGGTGAGATCTTGCATGGAGCCCCAGACCGAGGGTGATTGACCGTCATTTTGAACTTCTTCCATTTTCTAATAATTGCGCCAACAGTTGTTGCCTTCTCACCAAGCTGCTTGCCTATTGTCCTGTAGCCCATCCCAGCCTTGTGCAGGTCTACAATTGTATCCCTGATGTACTTACACAGCTCTCTGGTCTTGGCCATTGTGGAGAGGTTGGAGTCTGTTTGATTGAGTGTGTGGACAGGTGTCTTTTGTACAGGTAACGAGTTCAAACAGGTGCAGTTAATACAGGTAATGAGTGGAGAACAGGAGGGCTTCTTAAAGAAAAACTAACAGGTCTGTGAGATCCGGAATTCTTACTGGTTGGTAGGTGATCAAATACTTATGACATGCAATAAAATGCTAATTAATTACTTAAAAATCATACAATGTGATTTTCTGGATTTTTGTTTTAGATTCCGTCTCTCACAGTTGAAGTGTACCTATGATAAAAATTACAGACCTCTACATGCTTTGTAAGTAGGAAAACCTGCAAAATCGGCAATGTATCAAATACTTGTTCTCCCCACTGTATATATGTTTAACATTATTAGGCCTACTGTACAGTATTGTAGCCTACTGTACCTGTTAATTTCCTGGGCTTTTGCATTCGGCGTAAAACAGGCATCTGATGATAGTGTTTGCGAATAGCACTGTCCGTGACCAAAATCCCCAAGTCTACCAGTAATTTTATAAATGTCTCCAGTAGATATCCGTTCCACCTGGAAGCCCTAATCTGCTCACTTAAATGAATAGAGATCCTGGTCATGGTGCTACAGTATGTTGTTACAGCGTAATCAAAGTGAGGACATTGTTGACACTCTTTGTTGTATACTTATAGCCTATTGTAACCTGGAGTCACACCTTTCCAGTACTCCTCACCCCGCCCCAAACTCCGCCCTTAACATAGTTACCATTAAAAAAGTAATAATTGTGACCAAAGAGAACAGTCAATTTTTCCACTCGCAGTCACTTAGTAGCCGACAGTAGGCCTACTCCCGACCGGTCACGTTGTACAGCATCATATTTCCCTAAGGGAAACCCTGAGTCCTACATAGGCTACTGTAAAATGCATTTGAGTTTTTCTTGGAATAGAAACACCATAATATTAATCAAATTAATTAAGCTAATTTTTAAAAAGTCAATCCCATAAAGTCTGTTCTAACAATTTTATTTTAAAGTCTCTAGTACAGCCGATATTAAAAACAGCCTAATGCATTCTTGAATTAATTTGCTTTAGCCAACATATTGCGGTTTATTCATTGTTTAATTTTTCAAGGGTCCCTTTGTTATTTTGTTTTATAACTAAAATGCTTGACTGTATTTAAAGACATGGATGACTTGCATGCTGTGTAATGACATGCACAAATGAATGAATGATTGATTGATATACTGTATATTGAAGTATGCCTTTATGCCAATCAATAAGTTACGCTTAAACAGCTACAGTAAAAAATGCATTGTTGTTTATCTTGGAATAGAAACACCAAAATATTGATCAAATTAATTAAGTTACATTTCTAAAAATCAATCCCATACAGACTGTTCTAACAAAAAAGGTTTTAAAGTCTCTAGTACAGCCAATATTAAAAACCGTAAAATGCATTCCTGGATTAAATTGCTTTAGCCAACATATTGCGGTTTATTCATTGTTTAATTATTCAAGCCTCCCTTTGTTATTTCATTTTATAACAAACATGCTTGAATGTATTTTAAGACATGGATGATTTGTGTGCTTTGCCAATAGGTAAGTTACACTAAAACAGCTACAATAAACAGGACTCTTAGGCCTACAGCTCCATGTAATTTCAATAACTTAGCTTCTCAAAGATGCCCTCTGGTGGTCCAACTTGCACTAACTTGCAATAATGGCAACAATGGCTGACAGTTAACCTGTTTGGGCTGCAGGGGCAGTATTGAGTAGCCGGATAAAAGGTGCCCATTTCAAACGGCCTCGTACTCAATTCTTGCTCGTACAATATGCATATTATTATTACTATTGGATAGAAAACACTCTCTAGTTTTTAAAACCATTTGAATTATATCTGTGAGTAAAACAGAACTCATTTTGCAGCAAACTTCCTAACAGGAAGTGGAAAATCTGAAATCGATGCTCTGTTCTAGGGCCTGCCTATAAATGTCTTTGATATATATCAGTATACATGCACTTCATACGTCTTCCACTAGATGTCGACAGGCAGTGAGAGAAGAAATTGAGTGTATAACTTGATCTGGGGTCGAATAAAAGCTCTTTGTATGACGTGTCACCAGTTTCCTGTTTTCTGGAGAGCGCGTGAAGGGACCTGGTTTTGCCTTCTGTACAGCTGTCGTTATAGACGACTAATATCTCCGGCTTTGATTTTATTTGATACATGTGACAATATCATCGTAAAGTATGTTTTTTCAATATAGTTTTATTAGATTATTGAAATTTTTTCGGGACGTTAGGCGTGTTGCTTTGTCTGCGTTTGTTCAGGAAGGAGAGCTTCGCGCCACTTTGCTAGCTTTCCGTGCTAATTGACTGGAGAAGAGGACATTCTAAATCCGAACAACGATTGTTCTGGACAAAGGACCCCTTGTAAAACATTCTGATGGAAGATCAGCAAAAGTAGGACCCATTTTATGATGCTATTTCATATATCTGTCGTACATGTGAACTAGTATTTTGCGGCCAGGTTTTGGGTTTTGGGCACGCTCTGGGGATGAGTAGAAGGAAGTTGAAATTGGGCACGCTATTTATCCAATAGTGAATTTGCTGCCCCCTATCCTAGAGAAGTTAATGCAACTTCTGTGTCAGATTTAAAAAAAGCTTTACGGAAAAAGCAAACCATGCAATAATAATCAAGACACAAATATAGCCGCCATATTATGCAGTCAACAGAAGTCAGAAGTAACAATATAAACATTCACTTACCTTTGATGATCTTCATCAGAATGCACTCCCAGGAATCCCAGTTCCACAATAAATGTTTGTTTTGTTCGATAATGTCCATAATTTATGTCCAAATTCCTCCTTGTTGTTCTAGCGTTCAGTACACTTTCCAAACTCACGATGCGCGGGCAGGTCCAGCAGAAAGTGTGGACGAAAAGTTAAAGTTATATTACAGTAAAAACATGACAAACGAAGTATTGAATCAATATTTAGGATGTTTTTAACATAATTCTTCAAAAATGTTCCAACCGGAGTATTCCTGTGTCTTCAGAATTGCGATGGAACAGAGCTCGCTCTCACGTGAATGCGCATAGTCAGAGCATGTTCAGGTCATGGCAGACCTGACTCAATCCTCTCTCCTTCGGCCCCACTAAACAGTAGAGGCATCAGACAAGGTTCTAACGATTGTTGACATCTAGTGGAAGCCTTAGGAAGTGCAACATTACCAATATCCCACTATCTTCAATAGGGGCTGAGTTGAAAATTGACCAACCTCAGATTTCTCACTTCCTGGTTGGATTTTTTCTCAGGTTTTTACCTGCCTGATGAGTTCTGTTATACTCACAGACATCATTCAAACCGTTTTAGAAACTTCAGAGTGTTTTCTATCCAAATATACTAATAATATGCATATTCTGGCTTTTATGGCTTTGTAGCAGGCCATTTACTCTGGGCATGCTTTTCATCCAGACGTGGAAATACTGCCCCCTACCCCAAAGAAGTTAATAGACCAATAACAAATAGAGTTTCAAATGTATCTGCCAATAACAGCTAGTTTTGAGGTTACATATTCCTCCCATTAGGTTCGTCCAATTAGGCCCCTGGCTCAGACCACTCCCTGACAGATAAATTATTTTTGACCATTTTCATTGAAAACAATCCCAGTAAGGTGCATAATTGTTACCCAGAAATGATTGGGCCTTTAGCCGTTACATTCTAAACCCAACTAGATTTATTCATACCTGACACATTGCACTACTGGAAGGCAGAAATGGACTGGCCATAGGGGAGTTCTGGCTGGTCGATCTTTAGCTCAGTGGGCCTTTCTAAATTGCAGGTTCATCCCGGGTTTTGCGCAGAATTATATTTATGATGATGATACAGATATTATGATAATGATACAAATGGGCCATTGCGGGGGCTTTGAGGAAATAATTGCCCGGTGGAAGTTTTTGACAATGATTCTCCTGTTAAATAACTTTTAACGACATCAGTAGATACATACATTCGTATGTAAACCTATAAACTACTATCTTACACCAACACGCAGTTTCTGAAGTGTTAGATTGCACGCTAGAAATGTTAAGGTATTTTCCGATTGACACATGCAGTTACCATGAATGCAGTCTTCGCTAACGCAGGAACATTGCATTTAAATTTCAATCACGCTGTAATGCTGAACTTACACGATACAGATTGAACAGAGCCCATAGTCTAGATGTTATAGTTTGCATGGGGCTGTACATACAGTGCCTTCAGAAAGTATTCACACCCCTTTAAAACCTCTCTAGGGTACGTGGGACGGTAGCGTCCCACCTGACCAACATCCAGTGAAATTGCAGAGCGCCAAATTCAAAAACAGAAATAATGTGTTATACATAGGTTTAAAGATGAACTTCTTGTGATTCCAACCACGGTGTCAGATTTTAAAGGTATTTTTGTGGTAGTTGAAGAACTATGTAGAATAGGTTTGTATGTAGACCTACTGATAGCTAGCTGTAGTTATACCCGGTCTCCCGGGTGGCGCAGTGGTTTAGGGCACTGCATCGCAGTGCTAGCTGCGCCACCAGAGTCTCTGGGTTCACGCTCAGGCTCTGTCGCAGCCGGCCGCAACCGGGAGGTCCGTGGGGCGACGCACAATTGGCATAGCGTCGTCCGGGTTAGGGGTTAGGGAGGGATTGGCCGGTAGGGATATCCTTGTCTCAGTATGTAAAAATGTAATAAAATGTATGCACTCTACTGTAAATCGCTCTGGATAAGAGCGTCTGCTAAATGACGTAAATGTAAATGTAAATGTTATATCTAAGAAATTACCTCTTTAGGCTAACAATGATCACTGCAAAGTACAGTGTCTTAGACCGCAGCGCCACTCGGGACGCTCCATCTACAAGTTTGATAAGACAGAATTTTATGAAATAGGGCCTTGTAAACAAAAATGAAGTAATGTAGAGATCTACAGGTCTTTAGTGAAGTCCAGCCAACTATTTGATACATGATGCAGTGATGAGTATCAAAACTGTCAGCTGTAACAAAATGAAGACAGACAGACACACACAAAACACTCTCTCAACAGTCTCTCTTTCCCTCTTTCTTTCTTTTACGCTAAGAGGGCTTGTCAAGACAAAGCATACCCACCCTCACTGCCCTCTCTTGCCTCTTCTCTCTCTCCCCGTCTTTCTCTCTCTTCCCTCCTCTATCTCTATGTGTGTAGGTGCCCACGTGTTGTGCGGATGGGGTCTGGGCTGGTGAATAGTTGTTTCTGGTGAACCAGTGAACCTCTGTTCAACAACTCCTTATCGTGTGACCTTTGCCTTGTTTGACTCTGTCAATCACCACATTCTTATCGGCAGACTCAACAGCCTTGGTTTCTCAAATGATTGCCATGCCTGGTTTACCAACTACTTCTCAGAGTTCAGTGTGTCAAATCGGAGGGCCTGTTGTCCAGACCTCTGGCAGTCTCTATGGGGGTGCCACAGGGCTCAATTCTCAGGCCGACTCTCTTTGTATACATCAATGATGTCACTCTTGCTGCTGGTGATTCTCTGGTCCACCTCTACGCAGACGATACCATTCTGTATGCTTCTGGCCCTTCTTTGGACACTGTGTTAACTTCTTCTGGCTGCAAGCCCGAGGCCGCCCACAATATGACAACAGCCAGCTCAAATGCAGGGCGCGAAATTCAAAATATATATTTTTTAAATATTTAACTTTCACACATTAACAAGTCCAATACAGCAAATGAAAGGTACACATCTTGTGAATTCAGCCAACATGTCCGATTTTTTAAATGTTTTACAGCGAAAACAGCACGTATATTTATGTTAGCTCACCACCAAATACAAAAAAGGACAGACATTTTTCACAGCACAGGTAGCATGCACAAAGCCAACCTAACTAACCAAGAACCAACCAAACTAACCAACAAACAACTTCATCAGATGACAGTCTTATAACAGGTTATACAATAAATCTATGTTTTGTTCGAAAAATGTGCATATTTCAGGTATAAATCATAGTTTACATTGCAGCTACAATCAGAAATTGCACCGAAAGCAGCCATAATAATTACAGACACCAACGTCAAATACCTAATTACTCATCATAAAACATTTCTGAAAAATACATAGTGTACAGCAAATGAAAGACAGGCATCTTGTGATTCCAGCCAATATTTCCGATTTATTAAGTGTTTTACAGCGAAAACACAATATAGCGTTATATTAGCTTACCACAATAGCCAGAAACACAAGCCATTTCCCAGCAGCAAAAGTTAGCGATCGTAACAAACCAGTAAAAGATATATAATTTTTGACTAACCTTGATATTCTTCATCAGATGACAGTCCTATAACATCAGGTTATACATAAACTTATGTTTTGTTCGAAAATGTGCATATTTAGAGCTGAAATCAGTGGTTATACATTGTGCTAACGTAGCTACTATTTCCCACAACGTCCGGATATTTTTCGGACACTTTTTCTGACACACATATTCTGACCAAATAGCTATTCATAAACATAACTAAAAAATACATGTTGTATAGGAAATGATAGATCCATTAGTTCTTAATGAAATCGCTGTGTTAGAATTCTAAAAATAACTTCATTACGACATCCAGCTTCGGTATAGCTAGAGTACCCAAAAGCTGGGCGCCGACGACTAGTTCACATGTACGACAGATATATGAAATAGCATCATAAAATGTTTCTTACTTTTGCTGATCTTTCATCAGAATGTTGGACAAGGGGTCCTTTGTCGGGAACAATCGTTGTTTGGATTTAGAACGGCCTCTTTCCCTCTCGATTTAGCAAGCACACTAGCCAAGTGGCACGAATCTCTCCATCGTCAACAAACTCAGAGAACGGAACACGGCAAAACTCCCGAAAAAATTTCAATAATCTGATTAAACTATATTGAAAAAACATACTTTACGATGATATGGTCACATGTATCAAATAAAATCATAGCCGGAGATATTAGTCGTCTATAACGGCAGCTAAACAGAAGGCAAATCCAGGTACCTCCTCGCGCTCTCCAGAAAACAGGAAATGGGTGACACGTCATACAAAGAGCTTGTATTCCACTTCAGACCAAGATAAACACTCAATTTCTTCTCTCACCGCCTCTTGACATCCAGGGGAAGGTCTATGAAGTGCATGTATACTAATACGTATCATGCCCATTTATAGGCAGGAAGTAGAACAGAGCCTCGATTTCAGACTTTCCACTTCCTGGTCAGGAAGTTTGTGCCAAATGAGTTCTGTTTTACTCACAGATATAATTCAAACGGTTTTAGAAACTAGAGAGTGTTTTCTATCCAATAGTAATAATAATATGCATATTGTACGAGCAAGAATTGAGTACGAGGCCATTTGAAATGGGCACCTTTTATCTGGCTACTCAATACTGCCCCTGCAGCCCAAACAGGTTAAATAACGTGCCAAAGAATTCTGCAGCACCCCGCAAGCTGTGCTGCAGTTCAACACAACTTTTAAAGGAAGAACCACTGTCTTTGTGGTCTCATTGAAATAGAGTAGGCTGCCTATATGGGTGGAGAATCACGTGGCAGTTAACTTGAATATTAAAAAGGCACTCGCACATCTGAGCTATCTTTTTTTGCATGGTAACAGTTGAATAAAATGAGAAAAAAGAAGGGACCCGCATACTGCTCTTGGTAGTATCACTGCTATTTAATAAGCTCAACCTATCGGCCTCACGGCCTACGACCTTCGTCCTTTTTTCTCAGTTAACTTGAGTATGAAATGAACTTAAATATGATTAGACTGTAGTTTACTATAGTGTCGGGAAGTAATTATTAAAAAGGAAAAGAAGTGGAGTCAAAGTGCAATCAAAAAATGTAATCATGATTGCAAAGGATACGGCACAACGCGCACATAGGTTAAGCTACTATGGTGAGCGAGCATTGCGCCTTTTTATTTTCAATAAGTATGGAATACCCATTTATTTGCTTCTGCCTGCAAATCGTCCTTCTAAATGTGTGAAAGTTAAATATTTAAAAAATATATATTTTGAATTTCGCGCCCTGCACTTGAGCTGGCTGTTGTCATAAGTGTACCGACGTCGGGCTGCAGCCATAAGAAGTTAAAAAATGTATACCGAGTGTCAGGTCTCTCTCCATTCAGAGAGATCAGTATCAAGCCCGTCTGTCAGTCTGGACTTCATCACATCATCTTGCAAGTCTCCATGTACTGGCTCCATATATATGTTTCTGTGAACACATACACACATAGTCACTGTTCTATTACCAATGGCAGTTAGGATAGATACTATCTGAAACACAAACAGGTACTAAGTTGAAGTTTGGACAGGTCAAATAAAACCTACCCAATGACGGTCTCCCCAAAACCTACCCAATGATGAGTCTTCCTTCTGGCAAAAAGCATCTCCAGTCCATCTGTAGAAATAGGCAGAGTTGAAGTAGAGTTCATCAGTGACACATGGAATGAAAAGGGTGTTGTTATTACTGAACATTTGTGCTGTACTGTATTATTAATAATGACCTCATTGTGGATGTGTTAAAACTCTAGTGCTTCTCTCTCCCGGATCCGGGATCCTCCTCATCAAAAAAGCTGACTAGCATAGCCTAGCCTAACGGGACAGGGATATCATATAATATAATTTTCATGAAATCACAAGTCCAATACAGCAAATGAAAGATAAACATCTTGTGAATCCTGCCATCATTTCCGATTTTTAAAATGTTTTACAGCGAAAACACAGTATGTATTTCTATTAGCTAACCACAATAGCCAAACACACAACCGCATATTTTCCCCATGTTTCCACCGCATAGGTAGCTTTCACAAAACCGACAAAATAGAGATAAAATTAGTCACTAACCAAGAAACAACTTCATCAGATGACAGTCTTATAACATGTTATACAATACATTTATGTTTTGTTCGAAAATGTGCATATTTGAGGTATAAATCATAGTTTTACATTGCAGCCACCATCAAAAATAGCACCAAAGCAGCCAGAATAATTACAGAGAGCAACGTGAAATACATAAATACTCATTTTAAAACATTTATGAAGAATACATGGTGTACAGCAAATGAAAGATAAACATCTTGTGAATCCAGCCAATATTTCTGATTTTTTAAGTGTTTTACAGCGAAAACACAATATAGAATTATATTAGCTTACCACAATAGCCAAACACACAAACGCATTTATTCACCGCAAAGGTAGCTTTCGCAAAAACCAGCAAAAGATATAAAATTAATCACTAACCTTTGGACAACTTCATCAGATGACAGTCTTATAACATCATGTTATACAATACATTTATGTTTTGTTCGAAAATGTGCATATTTAGAGCTGCAAATCGTGGTTATACATTGTGAATACGTAGCAACATTTTCCCAGAATGTCCGGAGATATTTTGGACACTCACCTAATCTGACCAAAGAACTCATCATAAACTTTACATAAAAATACGTGTTGTATGGCAAATGAAAGATACACTGGTTCTTAATGCAACCGCTGTGTTAGATTTAAAAAAATAACTTTACTATAACATACAGCTTGCGTTATTGTGAGACAGCACTCACCAACACGGCGGAGAATAGGAGTCAACATTTTACACAGAAATACGAAATAACATCATAAATGTTTTCTTACTTATGCTGAGCTTCCATCAGAATGTTGTACAAGGAGTCCTTGGTCCAGAATAAATCGTTGTTTGGTTTTAGAATGTCAATTTCTTCTGTCGAATTCTTGCCACAATGCTAGCCAAGGTTGCTAACATTCCCATCCTCTCTTGGCGCAAAGAACGGAAAACTCCAAAAGTCCCAATAAATGTTGAATAAACTGATAAAACTCGGTTGAAAAAAACTACTTTATGATGTTATTATCACATGTATCAAATAAAATCAGAGCCGGAGATATTCGCCGTGTATACCGAACGCTTTTCAGAAGACAATGTCGAGCTCCCCAACGCGCCTTCGAAGACAAAGAAAATACCGGACCTGTCACTCCAAAAGCTCTTACTCGACCTCAGATCAAGCTAGACACCCCATTCTACCTTCCACTGCCTGTTGATATCTAGTGGAAGGCGTATGAAGTGCATGCATATCGATAAATAAAAGCCAGTTGAATAGGCAGGCCCTGAAACAGAGCCTCGTTTTCAGATTTTTCACTTCCTGTATGGAAGTTTGCTGCAAAATGAGTTCTGTTTTACTCACAGATATAATTCAAACAGTTTTAGAAACTTGAGAGTGTTTTCTATCCAATAGTAATAATAATATGCATATTGTATGATCTAGAATAGAGTACGAGGCAGTTTAATTTGGGCACAATTTTTTCCAAAGTGAAAACAGCGCCCCCCTATTGACAAGAAGTTTTAAGTTGATGTGTTAAGTGCCAGATCTTTGCATATCATGCATGGGCAAAAACAAATACACAGACACTGTTCTACCAATGGCAATTAGGGATAGGTGATGTCTGACAGGTGATATATACACTATGTTGAAGTTTGAATAAGTCAGACTAAACCTACCTAATTCTGTTACATCAACGACCATTGGTGAGCAGGCAAGAGGTGGGGCTGAAGGTGATGTATTTGCCAGAGAATAGCGGCGTAGATGAGCTGCTGGCCCCTCAGCAGCGTAGATGAGCTCCTGGCCCCTCATCAAAGATACTGGTCGGTCACACATGGTGGTTGTGATTACCCTGGTGGAACCAACCTGATCGCTGCATTCACCTTTCTATTATTAAACTTCAGATATCATAAAATGTGTAATGAAATAGAATGGTGAACACAGCGATCAGCCTCTGTACCTGGCTTCCTGCAACCCGCCCAAGCTTCCCCTGGCCTGCACCCCATTTTCCCCCTGTGTTTCAATAAATACCTTGGTTACCTCATCCCAGTCTCGTCGTCTGAGTCTGCTCTTGGGTTCACCTGTTCCGCTCCGCGCAACAACTACTGTAACACCTCAGCGGAGCTCGACGGTGAAACCTGCATTGTAGAAGTCCATGCAGTTCAGCTCCACTTCCCTCCTGCAGACTGTTTGGCTCTGTCAGCAGTCACCCAAAAAGAACTGAAGTCAATAAACATGGATTGGAATAGAAAGGAATAATCAGAGAGAGGGAGAAAAAGGTTGAATGAACAGGCGATGATAATGAGACAGCAAAACAGATAAGGTAAGTGAGAGGGAGAGAGAGAGAGAGGGGGAGAGAGAGCGAGAGAGAGAGAAAAGAAGGTAAAATTAGAAGAAAGTGTGAATAATAGAGAGATCAGGAAAAGGGAAACAGTGAAAAAAATAGTGCCTGTGTGTGCGTGCTCTAGCATTCCTGAGAGCATGTGATAAGTGTTGGGGCTCCCTGGCACTAAGCGGCCCAAACAGCAGCTTTACAGAGGTCACGACTCCACAATTAGCCCTGTGTAAACTCTGCTATGCAACAGCTTTCAAGGGAAGTTATACACACAAACACGACGCACGCATGCACCCGCCCGCACAAACACAGTTGACCCAGTCCTCAATTATGTATAGATGTAGTGCCCTCACTTGGGCATGGTAGGTACTAAAAGCCCCTCATAGTTGGTAGAGCAAGGCCTGTGTACTACTACAAAAAAAGCGGAAGGTGAGTTTCTCGAGCATGAGTGCCCTCAAATATCAATCTAGTCATACAAGAGCTGGCATTGTATTATGCCATGTGCAAACCAGACAGAGAGAGGGAGAGGGAAAGTGAAATAGAGGGGAGAAGAGAGAGACAAGGGAGGGAGAAAGGTTAAAGTGATCAGAGGGGAGAGGAAGATAGAATGAGGGAGGAGAGAAGAAGACAGAAGGAGAAAAGAAAGAGGGGGTAGCGAGAGCTCAGCATGATTCTGATTCAACTTCTATGTTTATTTTTAGTTTGGGGAACTGAAAATTACTAGAGAATTTACTAGAAAGACAAATCGGACAGAGATAATGTGTCACTCGCACCCCTACACAAACTGTGTGCACACCCATAACACAACAAGCTCTCACAGTCTCACCGCATAATTAGACGTTTATCCACGTCAAATTCCAAAGTGTTTTTCTACACCCTAGGTTGACTATTCCTGCTCAGTATCGTTTAGTTTCTCCAAATGTCAAATATAGAAGGTTAACTTCTTTGTTTTTTTGGTATAAAAAGGGTCAATGCAGATAGTCCGGGCAGCTATTTGGTTAACTATTTAAGTAACTATTTAGCAGTCTTATGGCTTGGGAGTAGAAGCTGTTCAGGATCCTGTTGGTTCCAGAATTGGTGAATCAGTACTGCTTGCCATGCAGTAAAAGAGAGAACAGTCTGTGACAGGTGGCTGGTGTCTTTGACAATTTTTAGGGCCTTAGGGAGCATCATGGTTTGGGGCTGCTTTGCTGCCTCAGGGCCTGGACAGCAAATCAACAACAGAATGGCTTCAACAGAAGAAAATACGCCTTCTGGAGTAGCCCATTCAGAGTCCTGACCTCAACCCGATTGAGAAGCTGTGGCATGATCTCAAGAGAGCGGTTCACACCAGACATCCCAAGAATATTGCTGAACTGAAACAGTTTAGTAAAAAGGAATGGTCCAAAATTCCCCCTGTGTCCGAGTCTATCTAGAAGATAGCGAAGGAGTCAGGCGCAGGACACAGGTAAGAGTAAAAAACACTGTATTTACTCAATACAAGAACGTAACAAAAATCCCGTATTAAAACATGGACAAAACAGGACATAGAACTCCAACACACGAAAGACAATCACGCATAAAACAGAAAGGGAAACCAGAGGGTTAAATAAGGAACATAATTATGCGATGGGAACCAGGTGTGTAAACAGGTCAAAACAAAAGGAAAAATGAAACATGGATCGGTGGTAGCTAGAAAGCCGGTGACGTCGACCGCCGAACGCCGCCCGAACAAGGAGAGGGAACAACTTCGGTGGAAGTCGTGACACCCTGACCGTTGTGCAGGTCTGATCCACAACTACAGAAAACGTTTGGTTGAGGTTACTGCTGCCGAAAGAGGGTCAAACACTTATTAAATCCAAGGGTTTACATACTTTTCCCACCCTGCACTGTGAATGTTTACACGGTGTTAAAAAAATACATGAAAACGTGTAATTGTTTGTGTGTTATTAGTTTAAGCAGACTATGTTTGTCTATTGTTGTGACTTAGATGAAGATCAGATGAAATGTTATGACCAATTTATGCAGAAATCCAGGTAATTCCAAAGGGTTCACATACTTTTTCTTGCCACTGTATATAGACGAAACAATAGTTGTCCTCCTAAAATGGAACGTTGAAGAACACCGAAACTTACAATTGATTTGTCAGAGGACAAACCATCCACAGAGACAACTGATGTCTTTCCGACAGACAAGATCTAAACCAGGCAATAACTTATCCGTGTGGAACAATTTGGGTTTTCCATCTCTCCAAAAGAATGTGGTGATTGATGGTTTCAAAAGCGGCACTAAGGTCTAGGAACATGAGGACAGATGTAGAGCCTTGGTCTGACGCCATTAAAAGGTAATTTACCACCTTCACAAGTGCAGTCTCAGTACTATAATGGGGTCTAAAACCAGACTGGAGCATTTTGTGTACATGATTTGTCATAAGGCAGTGAGTTGCTATGCAACAGCTTTAAAAAAAAATATTAAGTTCACTTTTTTGGGATAGGGGGCAGTATTCGGAGGTTTGGATGACTAAGGTGCCCAAAGTAAACTGCCTGTTACTCAGGCCCAGAAGCTAGCATATGCATATAATTGGTAGATTTGGATAGAAAACATTCTAAAGTTTCCAAAACTGTTAAAATAATGTCTATGAGTATAACAGAACTGATATGGCAGGCAAAAAACGGAGGAAAATCCATCCAGTAAGTGGGATTTTTTTGATGTGGGTACTTTCAATTGAATGCTATACAGTATGTAATGGGTTAGGACCCAGATTGCAGTTCCTATGGCTTCCACTAGATGTCAACAGTCTTTAGACATTGTTTCAGGCTTGTTTTCTGAAAAATTAGGAAGAATGAGACCATTTTGTCAGTGGACTGTAGAATGAAGCAGAGCTGGTTCGCGCGCGTGACCGATTGTGCGCCCTTCGTTATTTGTCCTTTCTATTGAATACGCTATTGTCCGGTTTCAATATTATCGATTATTTAGACAATAGACAACCTGAGGATTAATTATAAACATAGTTTGACATGTTTCGACAAACTTTACCAGTACTAGTTAAACATGTATTGTAAATGTTTATCAGCACAGCATTATGACAGGTTAGGATGTATTCGTCTGCATGTTGTGACCGCCTTTGAGCCAGTGGATTACCGAACAAAACGCGCCAACAAAACTGAGTTTTTGGGATATAAAGAGGGACTTTATCGAACAAAATAAACATTTATTGTGTAACAGGGACTCTTGTGACTGCAACCAGATGAAGATCATAAAAGGTAAGTGATTAATTTTATCGCTATTTCTGACTTTTGTGACTCCTCTACTTGAAAATGTTTGTATGCTTTTGTAAGCGGGGCGCTGTCCTCAGATAATTGCATGGTATGCTTTCACCGTAAAGCCTGTTTGAAATCTGACACAGTGGCTGGATTAACAAGAAGTTAATCTTTAAACCGATGTGTAACACTTGTATCTTTAATGAATATTTATTATGAGTATTTCTGTATTTTGAATTTGGCGCTCTGCAATTTCACCGGATGTTGTCAAGGTTGGTTGCTAGCGGAACGCCTATCCTTAAAAATTAAAAGGGTGATCCGATATACAGTACCAGTCAAAAGTTTGGATACACCTACAGATCTGGAGTTTTGACATGGAGCAGAAGAATGCTAAATACCCTTGCATTGTAATCTTTAATCTGTGGAACTACAGTGGTTCTTCCTTTAAAAGTTGCGTCATACTGCGGCACAGCTTGCGGGGTGCCGCAGAATTCTATGGCATGTTATTTAAGTGTCAGCCATTGTTGCCATTAATGCTAGCTAATGCTAGTTTGACCACCAGAGGACATCTTTGAGAAGCATCTGACTGTTTTTAACATTGGCTGTACTAGAGAATTTAAAACCTTTTTTGTAAGAACATAGTATATGGGATTGATTTTAAGAAATGTTGCTTAATTTGATTAATATTATGGTGTTTCTATTCCAAGAAAAACAAAAAACAAAAGCCTCAGCTGCTGTACAACGTGACCGGTGACTGCGAGAGAAGAGCTAAATATCCAAACAGAGATCCAGTAAAAATTTAAATCTCATTGATTTATCAAGTCCAGTCCCCATGCTTGTCTCAGAGCAGCGTGAAATGGTGCTGAAAGAGTTGACCACACCTGGGTAGGCTATTGCTTCAAATCCTATTATAACAGGTGGATGACTTCGGGTGTTCCAGTAAGCAACAATTTGTTGCCTTCATTAGCCTACTTTACTCCAATATTTCTGTCATTCAGTGATATTTATTCCCAAAGTAATTAGTAATGGATCCATCCAGATGACGTTAGAAAACAATGTATTTGGTGGACTTGGTAAGAGTCTATTGTCCTGCTGATAGCCCATCAAGAGAAAGAATAATTCAACTTGTCGGTAAAATACTGTTAGACTTGGGGCCGAACGCAAAAGCCCAGAAAATGAACAGGTATAGTAGGCTACAATACTGTAAAGTAGGCCTAAAAATACTAAAAATAATGATTATATAAATCGACTGCTGGCCTTTACTGTATGCTGCACATTTTTACATGATATTCCATTTCCAGCAAGACTATTCAAGGCATCGACTCACTCATGGTTGAAGATGATGAGCGATCGGCAAAGGCAATGTGGAATCTGCTGGCATCATAGCATAACATCGCTCTAATCACAGTCAGTAGACAGTTGAAGAAACTTGAGTGGACTTATGAAATGGTTTTATATATATTATTTAAAAAATTCACAGAAAATTCACAGAACATTAACCATGTCTTGTTTTGTACTGTTCCGTAGTTTCAACCCAATGATTCGTCTGACAAACAAGGAACTTTGCGTGCTGCAGGCCCAGGCAGTATATGCTTTATCCAACATTTTGCGGTAGCATGAGGTCGCCCACACGCACTTTAAACATTTGAATATTAAAGCATTTAAACCGTATTGAAGATAGAAGCCACCTCTTAATAATGGGTGCGTGCTTATTAGTAACTGGAAAATGTAGTTTCATAAATGTGTCAATTTCAGCGTCTGGTTGCTCCTCATTACACACCACAGACCAGCAAATATTCTTTACATCATCAACATATGAATCACTACAAAACTTCTTGCATGACATCTTATACACTATACTAGGCCCAGCCTTTGGAATGCAGAGTAGGTGAACGGATGATCTCTGCATGTGTAGTCCCACCATGAAGCATGGAGGAGGAGGTGTGGGGTGCATTGCTGGTGACATTGTCTGTGATTTATTTAGAATTCAAGGCACACTTAACCAGCATGGCTACCACAGCATTCTGCAGTGATACGCCATCCCATTTGGTTTGCGTTTAGTGGGACTATAATTCGTTTTTCAACAGTACAGTCGTAGCCAAAAGTTTTAGAATTACACAAATATTAATTTTCAAAAAGTCTGCTGCCTCAGTTTGTATGATGGCAATTTGCATATACTCCAGAATGTTATGAAGAGTGATCAGATGAATTGCAATTAATTGCAATGTTCCTCTGCCATGCAAATTAACTGAATCCCCAAAAAACATTTCCGCTGCATTTCAGCCCTGCCACAAAAGGACCAGGTGACATCATGTCAGTGATTATCTCTTTAACACAGGTGTGAGTGTTGACGAGGACAAGGCTGGAGATCACTCTGTCATGCTGATTGAGTTCGAATAACAGATTGGAAGCTTCAAAAGGAGGGTGGTGCTTGGAATCATTGTTCTTTCTCTATCATCCATGGTTACCTGCAAGGAAACACGTGCCACCATCATTACTTTGCACAAAAAGGGGTTCACAGGCAAGGATATTGCTGCCTGTAGGATTGCACCTAAATCAACCATTTATCGGATCATCAAGAACTTCAAGGAGAGCGGTTCAATTGTTGTGAAGAAGGCTTCAGGGCGCCCAAGAAAGTCCAGCAAGCGCCAGGACAGTCTCCTAAAGTTGATTCAGCTGTGGAATCGGGGCACCACCAGTACAGAGCTTACTCAGGAATGGCAGCAGGCAGGTGTGAGTGCATCTGCACGCACAGTGAGGCGAAGACTTTTGGAGGATGGCCTAGTGTCAAGAAGGGCAGCAAAGAAGCCACTTCTCTCCAGGAAAAACATCAGAGACAGACTGATATTCTGCAAAAGGTACAGGGATTGGACTGGGGTAAAGTCATTTTCTCTGATGAATCCCCTTTCCGATTGTTTGGGGCATCCGGAAAAAGCTTGTCCGGAGAAGACAAGGTGAGCGCTACCATCAGTCCTGTGTCATGCCAACAGTAAAGCATCCTGAGACCATTCGTGTGTGGGGTTGCTTCTCAGCCAACGGGGTGGGCTCACTCACAATTTTGCCTAAGAACACAGCCATGAATAAAGAATGGTACCAACACATCCTCCGAGAGCAACTTCTCTCAACTATCGAGGAACAGTTTGGTGATGAACAATGCCTTTTCCAGCATGAAAAAGTGATAACTAAGTGGCTTGTGGGAACAAAAAAATCTATATTTTGGGTCCATGGCCTGGAAACTCCCCAGACCTTAATCCCAGTGAGAACTTGTGGTCAATCCTCAAGAGGCGGATGGACAAACAAAAATCCACAAATTCTGACAAACTCCAAGCATTGATTATGCCAGAATGGGCTGCCATCAGTCAAGATGTGGCCCAGAAGTTAATTGACAGCATGCCAGGGCGGATTGCAGAGATCTTGAAAAAAAATGGTCAACACTGCAAATATTGACTCTTTGCATCAACTTCATGTAATTGTCAATAAAAGCCTTTGACACTTATGAAATGCTTGTAATTATACTTCAGTATTCCATAGTAACATCTGACAAAAATATCTAAAGACACTGAGGCAGCAGACTTTGTAAAAATGTATATTTGTGTCATTCTCAAAACTTTTGGCCACGACTGTACAATGACCCAACCCACCTCCAGACTGTGTAAGTGCTATTTGACCAAGAAGCAGAGGGATGGAGTGCTGCATCAGATGACCTTTATGAGTTGTGAAGGAAAAACAGTCAACAGGTGCTCAGCATATTTTGGAACTCCTTCGAGACTGTTGGAAAAGCATTCCAGGTGAAGCTGGTTGAGACAATGCCAAGAGTGTTCAAATCTGTCATCAATGCAAAACATTTCAGGTCAAGGTTTGACTTTATTACTGCCATGTTTAGTGAGTTTTGTACACATTCAGAGGATAGGGATTCATTTATTATGTTCAGCATAGGAGAACCAATCACAGGCAGTAGCTCTTTAAGTAGTTTAGTTGGAATACGGTCCAGTAGTTAGCTAAAAGGTTTCGAGGCCATGACTATGTTCGTGAATTTTCCAAGAGGAGTCCGTAATTTGCTTTCCAATGATCATGATCTTTTAGTCGAAGAAGTTCATTAACTTCTCTGGGATAGGTGGGACGCTAGCGTCCCACTTGGCCAAAATCCAGAGAAAATGTAACGCGCCAAATTCAAATATATTACTATAAAAATCAATCTTTCATGACATCACACATGAAAGACATCAAATTAAAGCTACACATGTTGTGAATCCAGCCAACATGTCTGATTTCAAAAAGGATTTACGGGGAAAGCACAACAAACAATTATGTTAACTCAGTACATAGCCACAGAAAACCACAGCCATTTTCCCAGCAAAAGATAGTAGTCACAAAAAGCAGAAATAGAGATAAAATGAATCACTAACCTTTGATGATCTTCATCAGATGACACTCATAGGACATCATGTTACACAATACATTTATGATTTGTTTGATAATGTGCATATTTATATCCACAAATCTCGGTTTACATTGGCGCAATGTTCAGAAATGCCTCCAAAATATCCGGAGAAATTTCAGAGAGCCACGTCAAATAACAGAGATACTCATCATAAACTTTGATGAAAGATACATGTTTTACATAGAATTAAAGATACACTTGTTCTTAATGCAAACACTGTGTCAGATTTCAAAATAACTTTACGTAAAAAGCACACCATGCAATAATCTGAGACGGAGCTCAGATATAACAACATTTCTCCGCCATGTTGGAGTCAACAGAAATACGAAATTACATCATAAATATTCCCTTACCTTTGATGATCTTCATCATAATGCACTCCCAGGAATCCTAGTTCCAAAATAAATCGTTGTTTTGTTCGATAATGTCCATTAGTTATGTCTAAGTAGCTACTTTTGCTAGCATGTTTAGTGCACATGTCCAAACGCTCGCGCAGATGCAGGCGAACTCGGACGAAAACTTCAAAAAGTTATATAACAGGTCGAATAAACTGGTCAAACTAAGTAGAGAATCAATCTTCAGTATGTTGTTATCATAACTATCCAATAACGTTCCAACCGGAGAATTCCTTTGTGTCTCTAGAAGTTATGGAAAGCAAGACGATATCGTTTGGAACGCGCGTGACCAGGAACTGGCATTCTGTCAGACCAATGACTGAAACACCTCCCATCCTGTGTGGAGCTAAAGATTAAATACAGTCAAGCATTTTAGTTATAAAATGAAATAACAAAGTGAGCCTTGAACAATTAAACAATTAATAAGCAACATGTTGGCTAAAGCGACTGAATTCAGAAATGCATTTGACTGTTTTTTATATTGGCTGTAACAGAGACTTTAAATCCTTTTTTGTTTTTTGTTAGAAGAAACTATATAGAATAGATTTTTAAAATACATTTAGCTTCATTCATTTGATTAATATTATGGTGTTTCTATTCCGAGAAAATCAACAATGCATTTTTCAGTAGCCCATGTAGGCCTCAGGGTGTCCGTTATGAAAATATGGCCCTGTACAACATGACTGGTCGGGAATAGGCCTACTGTAGGCTACTATATGACTGCGAGTGAAGAGCAAAATATTCCTAACATTTCAACACCCCAATTGTAGGCTAACCAACACCCAAACAGAGATTCAGTGTAAATAAAATTCTGATTGATTTATCAAGACCAGTCCCCATTCTTGTGTCAAAGCAGCGCAAAACTGTGCCTAAATAATTGACCACATAGACCACATAGGCTATTGAGAAAGGAGCCTTTAACCTCTCTTGGGCACGTGAGACGTTAGCGTCCCACCTCTTCAACAGCCAGTGAAACTGCTGGGCGCCAAATTCAAATACAGAAATACTCATTATAAAAATTCAGAAAACAAAACATATTTTACATAGGTTTAAAGATTAACTGCCTGTGAATCCAACCACGGTGTCAGATTTAAAAAATGCTTTACGGCGAAAGCATCCCGTACGATTATTTGAGAACATAGCCCACTAGACAAATCATTACATACAGTAGCCAGCCAGGTAGAACAGTTACACAATTTAGAAATAGAGATAAAGTGAATCCCTTACCTTTGATGATCTTCATATGGTTGCATTCAGCAGACATTAATTTACTCAATAAATGTTCTTTTTGCTCGATAAAGTCTCTTTATACCCAAAAACCTCAGTTTTGTTCACGCGTTTTCTTCAGTAATCCACAGGCTCAAACGCAGTCAAAACAGGAAGACAAAAAAATCAAAATTGTGTCCGTAAAGTTCATAGAAACATGTCAAACAATGTTCATATTCAATCCTCAGGTTGTTTTTAGCCTAAATAATCGATGATATTTCAACCGGACAATAACGTAGTCAATTTAAAAGGTAAACAAGAAACGCACTCTCTCGGTCTTGCGCAGGAAAAAGCTCTGTGACACGGCAGGGTCCACTCATTCAGACTGCTCTTACTTCTTCATTTTTCAGAATGCAAGCCTGAAACAATTTCTGAAGTCTGTTGACATCTAGTGGAAGGCATAGAAACTACGTTTGAGTCCTAAATCAATGGATACTGTATTGGCATTGAATAGAAAACTACAAAACCAACAACAAAAAAACTACTTCCTGAATGGATTTTTCTCAGGTGTTCGCCTGCCAAATCAGTTCTGTTATACTCACAGACACTGTTTTAACAGTTTTGGAAACTTTAGAGTGTTTTCTATCCAGATCTACCAGTTATAGGCATATCATATATTCTGGGCCCGAGATGCAGGCAGTTTAATTTGGGCATGCATTTCATCCAAAATTCCGAATGCTGCCCCCTACCATAGAGAAGTTAATAATTAAACAATGAATAAACTGTAACATGTCAGCTGTAGCAATTTAATTCAGGAATTAATTCAAAATATGTGAAACCAATTCTTTTTTGGGAGGTGTGGTGATTAGTTGCAGAGTCTTTATGGCTTCGCCATCAACCAAAAACACAGCATCTACTGTAGTAGAATATATATTTTTTTGTTAAACTATTTCAAAATGCATATGTTTATTAGGCTACTGTGCACTATCTTTAAATACAACGCTCCACCTACCCTCCTTTCCTACCCTCCTTGATGATATTCTTGGCAAGAGTCTCTGGTAATAGTCCATCATGGGTGGATGGCTTCTTTTGTATTCCAATGTATTGAATGAATGTATTAATTACAGTAAATCACCGTTCCCGTTCTTGGAGTGGAAACATTGTTTTCAGAGTTCACGACCTGCTACACTTGTAAAAAACAAGTGTTTGAAAACGTGTTTTCAAAATGCTTCCAGCTGTCCATCACTACTGTAAACCGAGAACTGTATTCTAAAAATAAATACACAGCATCTACAGTGGTACACATATATTATTGAATTCAATACAAACAATGGATTAAAATGTATATGTTTATTAGGCTACAGTGCAGTCTGACAAAAACCAAAAGGACAATGAGATGTTTACTGTAGCCTACATAGTAAAGTGCCTAATTCCTTACGTAAGGGAGAGCAAGGAGGACAGGAGGGCGAGTCTGGCAGCTCTGGACAGGAGGGCGACTCTGGCAGCTCCGGAAAAGAGGGCGACGCTGGAGGTTCCGGACTGAAGGGCGTCGCTGGAGGTTCCGGACTGACGGGCAACACTGGAGGCTCCGGACTGGCAGCCTTTGTTGGAGGCTTCGTGCCATGACTCCTCACTGGAGGCTTCGTGCCATGGATCATCACTGGAGGCTTCGTGCCATGGATCATCACTGGAGGCTTCTTGCCATGGATCATCACTGGAGGCTTCGTGCCATGGATCATCACAGGAGGCTTCTTGCCATGGATCATCACTGGAGGCTTCGTGCCATGGATCATCACTGGAGGCTTCTTGCCATGGATCATCACTGGAGGCTTCGTGCCATGGATCATCACTGGAGGCTTCTTGCCATGAATCATCACTGGAGGTTTCGTGCCATGGATCATCACTGGTGGTACCGGGCTGGGGACACGCACCTCAGGGCGAGTGCGAGGAGCAGGAACAGGGCGTACTGGACCCTGGAGGCGCACTGGAGGCCTGGTGCGTGGTGCCGGAACTGGTGGTACCGGGCTGGGGACACGCACCTCAGGGCGAGTGCGGGGAGGAGGAACAGGACGTACTGGACTCTGGAGGCGCACTGGAGGCCTGGATTGTAGAGCTGACACAACCCGTCCTGGCTGGATGTTTATTTTCGCCCTGGGCTCTGGCACAGGACGCACTGGGGTGCGTAGACTCACCGGAGACACAGTACGCAAAGCTGGCGCAGGATAACCCGGGCCGAGGAGACGCACTGGAGGCCTGGAGAGCAGGGCTGGCACACTCTGTCCTGGCTCGATGCCCACTCTCGCCCGGCAGATGCGAGGTGCTGGGATATAGCACACCGGTCTAAGAACACGTACTGGAGACACCGTGCGCACCACCGCATAACACGGTGCCTGACCAGCACGACGCTCGCCATGGTAAGCAAGGGGAGTTGGCTCAGGTCTCCTACCTGACTCCGCCAAGTTCTGGGGCTGCCTCTTTGGCTTTCTTGCCAGCCGTGTTCGTGCCGCCAACTCCATTCTCCGGTATCCCTCCTCGCACTGTTCCAGAGAATCCCAGGTGGGCTCCGGCACTCTCCCTGGGTCGACCAACCACCTTTCTACCTCCTCCCAGGTTGTCTCATGGTCCAAATAGTGCTGCTCACCTGTCCAGGAGTCCCTTTCACCACGCTGCTTGGTCCTTTGGTGGTGGATAGTTCTGTAACGAACATACTTCTTTCTGTAAGAAATACGAATACTATAACAAAAACAACAAAACGACAAACGAACAGTTCTGCAAGGGGAAATACACTAAACAGAAAACAACTACCCACAAACACAGGTGGGAACAGGCTACCTAAGTATGGTTCTCAATCAGAGACAACGATTGACAGCTGCCTCTGATTGGGAACCATACCAGGCCAAACACATAGAAATACAAAACATAGAACAAAACATAGAATGCCCACCCCAACTCACGCCCTGACCAAACCAAAATAGAGACATAAACAAGGAACTAAGGTCAGGGCGTGACACTTCCCTGAATTTGAAACTCATGCACCACTTATGAAGTGATTTGTTTCACAATCAGATGAAAACATGACCGGTTGTGTTCATGCCGCATTAAAAGGCAAGACATTTTTACATGTCTTCACTATAAAACCCGTTAAGAAAATGTGGAGGTCCTGTGAAAAATACTATGCAAATCAAATGCCCATCCAACTGATTCATTTTGGCGCCGGCCTTGTGTGCACACCGTGCCCCAAACCGGAGGGTTTTCCTCTAAAAATATTTGGTTGACGAGAATCACTACAACACCCTCACACGTCACAACTTTAAAGATCCTAATCTCAGATGGAACTGTGGTGAAAGTGCACGCACGCACGCACGCACACACACGCACACGCACACGCACACACACACGCACACACACACACACACACACACACACACACACACACACACACACACACACACACACACACACTACGAAACTTTAAAAACATAATGTCGTAGTGGGACGTGTGGAGTTCTCTCTGAACAAAAGACCCATAGACATTGAATATGTGAATGATGATTTAATGTGTGTGTGTGTGCGTATGTGTGTGTGTGTGTTTGGGGTCAGTAGTCAGTTCTCTAGTTCCACCCATCTAAAATAAACCTCGTAAGGTTGAGACAGAAACTGTACTGTGAGAGATAAAAGATAAAAGGCTTCATGTGGGCATGTTTCCTCAAAAACTTGTTTGACTTGCAAATTAATCTATGTATGACACAAGTGTTGAATGCCAAAGAAGAGAAAATGAAAGTAAGGAGAAATAGATATAGAAAATATTTAATGGAAAATGTAATAATATATGTATATATTATCTGATCTGAATATAAATATTGTACCTGCTGTAACCCTGACCAAAAAAGCAACAAAAAAATGAAATATTGGTCCTAAAAAAAGAAAGTAAGGAGAAATGACTGATGTTTGGTTGAGGGGAGTATGGGGTGGGTGTAGGGAGTGCCCCAAACTGGAGGGGTTTCTTCTGAAAATATTTTGTTGACGACCATCGCTATAAACATCCTCACACGTCACACCATTAAAGATCCTAATCTCAGATGGAACTGTGGTGCATGTGTACGCACACACAAACAAACACACACACACACACACACGCACAGTACTACTACTACTAATAGTTTACTTATGAATTGCACCCAACTCCATCCTCCCCCAAACCCCCACCCACCCTCTCATCTTCCAAAAGTCCGTGGCAAAGATGTGTGGGCAGAGGCTGAATAGCACACAGTAGCCAAACATATAAAACAGAAGGACTTTCAGAAAATGAGAGAAACTCAAGTTGACCGAGCTGACTGCCAACAATCTATCAACGTGACCAGCGCAACTTCAGCATAACGGTAAGCGCAAGACCTGCCTAAATCCAGCAACACTTATGGGCTGAACCAATTCAATGGGAAATGTATTAATTAGAACTGAACAGTCGCATAGGTTATTACATTTGAGTACATATTTTTTTGCGTTCAATGAATAGCTAATTTTCTGTGTTCATGTAGGCTCATCAAAGGCTATGGCAGGATGTACTGTAAGTTGCATTTAATTTGAATTGAAATTCTATATTCTATGTTTAATTAGGCTAAATTCCCCATGAGGAAAAAAGCAGCTACAAACTTTTGACATGGTGCAAACCTTTAGTAGGCTAAATCCTACCCAAAGATTATATTACCACTTGATATATTTTATACACTGAGTATACAAACATTAAGAACACCTGCTCTTTCCATGATATAGACTAACCAGGTGAATCCAGGTGAAAGCTAAGATTCCTTATTGATGTCACTTGTTAAATTCACTTCAATCAGTGTACATGAAGGGGAGGAGACAGGTTAAAGAAGCCTTGAAACAATTGAGACATGGATTGTGTATGTGTGCTATTCAGAGGGTGAATGAGCAACACAAAAATGTAAGTGCCTTTGAACGGGGTATAGTAGTAGGTGCCAGGCGTACTGGTTTGTGTCAAAAACTGCAACACTGCTGGGTTTTTCATGCTGAACAGTTTCCCATCTGTATCAATAATGGTCCACCACCCAAAGGACATCCAGCCAACTTGACACAACATTGGGAATCCATTGGAGTCAACATGGGCCAGCATCCCTGTGGAATGCGTTTGACACCTTGTAGAGTTCATGCCCCGACGAATTGAGGATGCTTTCAGTACAGATGAATTGAGGATGTTTTCAATATTAATATCCTCAAAACACCTTGGACTCTACAAGGTGTCTAAAGCATTCCACAGGGAAGGTGTTTCTAATGTTCGGTATATTCATATTTAGTGTATGTTTGTATGATTATCTATTATATTTGAGAGCATATCCAAGGTTCCTATTCAAACTTTATATCAGAGTATGCCTGCTCTACCTCTTTCTGGAGTCTGGGTGTGTAATGTTTTTCAGCGAATAGCTACAGTCAGGTCCATAATTATTGGCAACCTTAATAAAGATTAACAAAAAAGACTGCATAAAATAAATAATACAAATACTGAGCTATAGATGACATGAAAATAGTGCTCTTTGGCCATGCACACCAGCGGTGGGTTTGGCATCGAAAAATGGAAGCATATGCAGAAAAGTACATCATACCAACTGTAAAATATGGTGGTGGATCTTTGACGTTAAGGTGCTATTTTGCTTCCACATATTAAGGTCAACAGCATCATGAACTTTAACAAATACCAGGACATTTTTGCCAAAAACCTGGTTTCCAAGTGGATTTTCCAGCAAGAAAATAACCCAAAGCTATAATCACAATCCGCAAAGAAATGGTTAATTGACCACAAAATCAACTTTTTGTAATGGCCATCTCAGTCTCTGGACTTGAACCCCATTGAAAACTTGTGGTTTGAATTGAAGAGGGCAGTCCATAAGAGCAGACGAAGGATATCAAGGATCTGTGAAGTTTCTGTTAGGAATAGTCTAAGATCCCTCCCAATGTATTATATATTTTTTACCTTCATTTAACTAAGCAAGTCAGTTAATGGGGCTAGGCATCCTGCTACCGGGACAACTTCCGGTGAAACTGGAGGGTGCGCAATTCAAATAAATAATCATAAAAATTATGGATATTAAACATTTAGGGACATATAAGTGTCTTATATCGGTTGAAAGCTTAAATTCTTGTTAATCTAACTGCACTGTCCAATTTACAGTAACTATTACAGCGAAAACATGCCATGCGATTGTTTGAGGACAGCGCCCCACATCAAAATATTTTTCCACCGGCAAATTCACAAATAGCGATTAAATATTCACTTACTTTTTGAAAATCTTCCTCTGATTTGTCATCCAAAGGGTCCCAGCTATAACATGTAGTGTTGTTTTGTTAGATAAAATCCTTCTTTATATCCCAAAAAGTCTGTTTAGTTGGCGCCATCGCTAAACTTTGTTTCAACAAGTCAAAATAAGTTTCTATTTACTCCTCAGATACCCTAAAATGTAATCAAACTATAATATTTCTTACAGAAAGAAGTATGTTCAATATTTTAGCAGGTGCGTCCTGTCTTCATGGCACGCGCAAACACGAATTTCCAAGACTGTGTCCTTCTACTGAAACTTCTGACACCTTGTGGAAGCCATAGGAATTGCATCCAGAGAGCTAATTTTCAGTATGCCCTTATACTTGCCATTGTAAGAGGATGGTCTCTCTCAAAAAAAAATTCAGGTTGGATTTTCTCCTAACATATCTATTGTGTTATATTCTCCTACATTATTTTAACATTTCTACAAACTTCAAAGTGTTTTCTTTCCAATGGTACCAATGCATATCCTGGCTTCAGGGCCTGAGCAACAGGCAGTTTACTTTGGGCACGTCAGTCAGGCGGAAATTGAGAAAAAGCCCTAAGAAGCCCTAAGAAGTTTTAAGATCAAATTCTTATTTTCAATGACAGCCTAGAAACAGTGGGTTAACTGCCTTGTTCAGGGGCAGCTCGGGGATTCAATCTTGCAACCTTTCGGTTACAAGTCCAACGCTATAACCACTAGGCTACCTGCCGCCCCAATGTGTTCTTCAAGCTCATAAAACATTTTAGAAAAAGGCTCAGTGTCTTTATCCTCAGTGTGTGTGTGCTAGAGAATTGAATACAGGGATGCCAATAATTTTGACTCCTATCTTTTTTAGATATTTTTTATTACTTATTACTTCTTTTTTTCGAGCATACAATATAGCTCTGTATTTGTATTATTTATTACATACAGTCTTTTTTGCTCATCTTTATACAGTCTCAGCTCATCATCCATAATTATGGACCTGGCTATACATTATCCAATCTATATTATCTCACAGGGTTTATAGAGATATGCCTATGTTTTATTTGACAGTCCTGTGTTGTCCTGTTTGTTGGCTATTATTTACTTAAGAATTATAATGCTGTAACAATAAACTTTCTTGTACTTCCTTTCAATAATTAATCACATTGAGTAACTGGTATAAATAATGCCATATGTAGGCCAATTGGAGCAAATTGCTTTAATGAATTCCCCCAAAAACAAGTTCGGATTAGGTACTGGCTAGTTTATCATATAATTATGATTAGAATAGGATAACTCCAGGTAACTCCAGGTAAAGGTTTCCCATAGGCACAGATCCGTAGTCTGCTTACTCTCCAGAAGTCCTAACCCTAACCATTAGGGTGAAACAGTAAACGGATGTTAGATCAGTATCTCTACGGTCATCTTCATCGTACTCCTGTAAATGGTGTGACTTTCTCTCTCCCCTGTACTCTCTTTCCTCTCCAGATGACTGTAGTAACATGGGTCATCATGCTCCTCTGTGTTATTCTACCGAGAGTGAATGGTCTCACCTCCTTCCATGAATTCTGTGAGTGTGTGTTTGTATTTCTCTCTTTATCTCTGAGCTGTGTGTGTTCCTGATTGTAAGTATCAATGGTTTCTGCCTGTATCTCTTTATGTACACTGTACTCTCAGTGTTTTATTGTGGATCTAATTTAAGTCTCTGTGTGTGTGTGTGTGTGTGTGTGTGTGTGTGTGTGTGTGTGTGTGTGTGTGTGTGTGTGTGTGTGTGTGTGTGTGTGTGTGTGTGTGTGTGTGTCTGTAGACATGGTTGTTAAGGGGGACAGTTTGGTGACTCTGACATGTCCCACGGCATTCTCTGGCGCTATGACGTGGAAGTACGATACTGAGGATTTAGACAAACCTCAGGTCCAAGGCCATAACCTGATACTGAATGAGGTGGACTGGTATGGAGAATACAGCTGTTGGGATGGAGACAGGAAACTAGGATCCATCTATCTACTGGAGGAGCTGGTCCCGGAGGAACAGGACGGTGTGTGTGTTTGTGACAGAGAGAGAGTTTATTGCCCACATGTCTCTACCACATGTCTGGTTGTTCATGTGTGTATGTGTATGTGTGTGTGTGTATGTGTGTGTGTGCTCTGCCTCTCTCTGTAGATTATTTAATCAGCTGCCGGGCCAAGTCTTATGGCTGCACCTTTAACTGTAGCTGGACCAGCAGTGAATTCACAGCTGTCCGTCTTGGGCTGGGCCATGACTGGTAAGTAACACACACACACACACACACACACACACACACACACACACACACACACACACACACACACACACACACACACACACACACACACACACACACACACACACATACAAACGTAGCCTTTTCCATAGTTTTTATTCAGACACAGACAGACATTCTTATTTAATCTGATGTGTACTGTACAGATGTAGGATATGAATTTGAGCACTCTTCTGTTGCTGAAAATTGCAAACTTGGAGTCTATTAGTTTTATCAAGGCTTCTAAAGTTTGTAATTTCCACTTTGAAATGAAAATGTCCATTAATTAGAAACCACATAAAAATTAACATTTCCTGTCGCTGCAGGATTATTTTCCTGCTGTAGCAAACTCCCTCAAATTAAGACTCTACATCTGTATGTGTCTCCAGTACTGACAGCCAGGAATCTTGCACCTGGGTATACCCAACGACCAGCCTCCAAGATGGAGGGTTGGAGTTTGAACTGACACATTCGCTTTCACCCTACACTGAGGAGGCCGCTCCCCTAGTGGTCACTGTTGAGGCCATCACCAAGCAGGAGTACCTCAGGAAGACTAAGAGGTTCTACCTACACGACATTGGTGAGTGTATCTACCTACATAACAGGTGGTATTAAAACCATGTACTTCCATGGTACTTCTTTCCAGAGTAAGGAAAGGCTTAAAACAAAATTAATTTCCATTTGTTTGCAAATCTCATGTGTGTAAGAATATTATGTGTGATTACGCAAACCAAAAACAAGTGTCACAGGCCTATGTAACACCGTTGTATTCACAAAGAAGCTAGCGGAAGCAAATGGTCCCGAAACCTACATGAATTTGTCCTATATGCTTGTTTTCATTTTTCCACTGTAAAATGTTTCGCTTTGGGGCAACCTTTTTTGCTACATTGTGCACTAATGAATACACTCCTGCCTATTATGTACATGTCCACAGTCCAGCCAGACAGTCCTGCAGGGATGAAGTGCCAGGTGATGGATCAGAGATTGAAGGTGAAAGTAGAACCACCAGCCACCTGGAACTGTCCGCCCAGCTACTTCCCTCTGGAGCACCAGATAGGATACATTTTTAAAGACAACGGAAAGGTACAACACACCCACATGTACAAACACACTCACACATACACACACACACACATGCAAGCTTATGCACACATTGACACACACTGGAATTTTGGAATGAAACCATAACTCTCTCTCCTTTGCCTTTCTCTCTCTAGGAGGAGCACTCTATGAATCCTCTCATACCGAGAGGGGTCAGTAAGCTGAGGGTCCGCTCCAGAGACCCCCTGGTCCCTTCCCCCTGGAGCCAGTGGACCCCCTGGAAAAATGTAACCAACTAAGATATAATAATAATATGATAATATATGACATTTAGCAGACGCTTTTTACAGTATCACTTCATTTCTACTATTGCCCTCCACCGTAAGCTACCATTATTTATTCAGGCACTGGTTATCATAGACTAGTGCCTTCTAACAAATATGTAAATCTGCAAAATGGTAACTATTGACATATTTATTGAATTATAGAATTATCTTTTTCATGATAACTATCTGAAAAAAGCTACAAAAGGGTTAACAGCAACCTTTATCCTGAGCACCATTGCAACCCTGGTTTACAGTCTACAAGTGTGTGATGTGATATCTGTCCCTTTATCAATGTATCTTTGTGGTGGTGTTTCTGTGTAGGCTGATGGTTTGGCTCTGTCTCTTTGTACGTCACAACTATTGCTATTAAAAGAGCTGTGAGTTTCCTGCCTCATACTTCTGTTTCCTTGTTTGTATACTGTTTTCTGTATACTATGTATATATATATGTGTTGGGGGGTGTACATACAGTATATGTGTTTTTGTTGATGTTTGGTATCATTGTAACATATTAAAGGTGAACTTGATGATTGTATAGTAATTAAGAAATGGAAGAAAGCAAAAATACTCTATATAATTTAACCACAAAACATTTTACACTAGTCTCATGGATAAGCCTGCTACATAGACACTGATGTAGCATCTGAGTCATTTCTGGGCTAATGTGTTGTGTACTGTGGCTCAATGTGAAGGGCAGCCTGTACCATTCACACTTATTCCGTCACATCCTGTTAGACCAAGAAACACAAACACCCACAGATATGTCCACAGAGACTCACAACGCATGCACGCACACACACACACACACACACACACACACACACACACACACACACACACACACACACACACACACACACACACACACACACACACACACACACACACACACACACACACAGAGGTGCTAGTGGCCAGAGTAATAGAAGGATGGATTGGTATAAAACACAAGTCGATGTGTTGATACCTTTCCATTCATTCCATTCCAGCCATTACATTGAGCCCACCCTGCTATATTCTTCGCCCACCATCCTCCTCTGCCGCACGCACAAAACACTCACACAGACACACACACACATCAGATGAAATATTTCCTACAAGTTTTGTAGTGTAGGTGATCTTTGTTGTGTTTCTTGAATGAGGTGCTCAAACAAAATAACCATCTAGTTGGCTTATGGATAGGAAACACTCTACCATTTACCTTATTACAGGTGGTTACGGGAGGCAAAAAGGAGGAGAAATGCAAAAAGAAACGCAAAGGAAAAGATAGCATCTGCTGCAAGACAGAAAAAAAGAAGGGGACCAAGACTAAGTCGAGATCTGCATTCATTGCTAATGAATAACGGACATCGTGCTCACTATTGTCATATCACTGTCTGTTTCTGGGATCTAGACAGTTAAATACGCCAATAAAATGTCATATTTAACATTTTCCCAAAAAGTTGTGATAATTATTGACTTTCGACACGCATGTCGTTGGTCTATAGAGTGGATGGTCCTCATGCAGACATTGTTTTACTTGTGCAAATTTCAGATGAAAATGCTAATCTGATGAATGTGACCAGAAATTCTTTTTTATCTACTGTAGAAATTAGATCACAACATCAATGCATCAACATATACAGGTTGTTAAAGGGGCAAGCTGCAGTTCAAACAAAAACAAAGTCGACACCTGCCACTGTCTTGGTATACAGGCTGAGTGATGGGGCTGGAGAAATATAACCACTCCAAAATTCATAAACAGAGCTGTCTAATAGCTGACAATCTATGTAGTTTTAACTATGTTTCGAGGCTAAACAGTGTTTGCTTACAATTACATTTGCTTACAAACAATGGAGTAAAACAAGCTTATTATATTTGGGGCACCATTAAATTTTTTATTTACAGAGAGCTTGGGGCACACTCCAACACTCAGACATAATTTACAAACTAAGCATTTGTGTTTAGTGAGTCCACCAGATCAGAGGCAGTAGGGATGACCAGGGATTTTCTCTTGATACGTGCCTGAATTGGACCACTTTCCTGTACCTGCTAAGCATTCAAAATGTAATGAGTACTTTAGGGTGTCTGGGAAAATGTATGGAGTAAAAAGTACATTATTTTCTTTAGGAATGTAGTGAAGTAAAAGTAGTCAAGAATATAAAGAGAAAACGAAAGTACAGACACCCCAAAAAAACGACATAAGTAATACTTGAAAGTATAAGTATATAAGTAAACTTTACACCATTGCAAGCTATCACACACATGCACACACACACACGCAAACACACTCGCTCGCACGCACGCACGCACGCACGCACGCACGCACGCACGCACGCACGCACGCACGCACGCACGCACGCACGCACGCACGCACGCACGCACGCACAGCCAATGCATGTTATAGAGGCATTCAACCACTGTACACTGCCTGTTTCACACTGTGTATTTAAATACTGTATTCTCGACATAGCTCATTCTAATACTTCTACTAATGTACATTGCATTTTAGTTACACTGTTTACACACACCACATATTTATTTATGTACTGGAATCTTGACATAGCTCACTCTAATATTATTCCGGTGTACATATGGATAGATTGCATTTAGATTACTGTTACAGTGATATTTGGGTTGTTAATTCGATTATTTGTGATGTTTCTTGATTGGTTTCTTGATTAATTTATTTTGTATTATTTGTTTACTTGATTGACATTTTACTGCATTGTTAGGAGCTAGTAACATAAGCACTTCACTGCACCCGCTATAACATCTGCTAAACTGTGTATGCGACCAATAAACTTTGATTTGACACACACGAGCACTTGCGTAGCCACAATCACCCATTCCCTTTCACCCTACACTGAGGAGACTGCTCCCCTAGTGGCCACTACTGAGGCCATCACCTGGCAGGAGTACCCCAGGAAGACTAAGAGATTCTGCTTGGAACCCCCTTCATAACAGGTGGCATTAAAACCATGTACTTCAATGGTATTTCATTCCAGACTAAGGAGAAGCTTAAAACAATTTATTTCCGCTTGTTTGCAAATCTCATATGTGTAAGCATTTTCATGTGTAATTACACAAACCACAAACACGTATCACAGTTGTAACTACAGGTCAATGTAACAATGTTATATTCACTAAGAACTTAATGGAAGCAAACGGGCCTGTCACGTCTACTCCCGCTCCCCCTTTCTGGCACTTGTTGTCGCCAGTTTACTCATTATTACGCACACCTGCCACCATCGTTACGCACACCATCGTTACGCGCTTAAGTTAAAGAATTTAAATGCTTCCAAATACTAATTGAGTCTATGTGAACTTCTGACCCACTGGGAATGTGATGAAAGAAATAAAAGCTGAAATAAATAATTCTCTCTACTATTATTCTGACATTTCACATTCTTAAAATAAAGTGGTTATCCTAACTGACCTGAAACAGGGAATTTGTACTAGGATTAAATGTCAGGAATTATGAAAAACTGAGTTTAAATGTATTTGGCTCAGGTGTATGTAAACTTCCGACTTCAACTGTATCCTCCAAACACTGACTTCCCGGGCATTATCCCTTAAATATACTTACCTTTTTCACAATAACTATCTGAAAAAACTTACATAAAGGGAATTATCACTTTTATACAATGGGTTACCAACATCTTCAAATAAATGGCTATATGTGTTTTTCGCCTCTCACTTCTGTTTCCTTGTTTGTATACTGTATATATACAGTGGGGTCTGAAATGATAAACACCCTTGATAAAGAAGAGCAATAATGACTGTATAAATAAATAATTCAACTAGAAAAGTAAATTTTCTGAAGAAAATGTGGTATGCATGTGATATGATATGATAGCCTGAACATGTGAAAGTTGGTTGGTGTCTCTAGCTTGCACGGTTCAAAAGTTACTGTTGGTGGGTTATTTTATGCACATTTATGCAAATGTTATGGTTGTAGTTTAACTTCTTATGGCTGCAGCCCGGTGTCGGTACACTTATGACAACAGCCAGCTCAAGTGCAGGGCGCCAAATTCAAAAGATATTTTTTTAAAATATTGAACTTTCACACATTAACAAGTCCAATACAGCATATGAAAGGTACACATCTTGTGAATCCAGCCAACATGTCCGATTTTTAAAATGTTTTACAGCGAAAACACCACGTATATTTATGTTAGCTCACCACCAAATACAAAAAAGGACAGACATTTTTCACAGCACAGGTAGCATGCACAAAGCCAACCTAACTAACCAAGAACCAACCAAACTAACCAACAAACAACTTCATCAGATGACAGTCTTATAACATGTTATTCAATAAATCTATGTTTTGTTCGAAAAATTTGCATATTTCAGGTATAAATCATAGTTTACATTGCAGCTACAATCAGAAATTGCACCGAAAGCAGCCAGAATAATTACAGACACCAACGTCAAATACCTAATTACTCATCATAAAACATTTCTGAAAAATACATAGTGTACAGCAAATGAAAGACAGGCATCTTGTGATTCCAGCCAATATTTCCGATTTATTAAGTGTTTTACAGCGAAAACACAATATAGCGTTATATTAGCTTACCACAATAGCCAGAAACACAAGCCCTTCCCCAGCAGTAAAAGTTAGCGATCGTGACAAACCAGTAAAAGATATATAATTTTTGACTAACCTTGATATTCTTCATCAGATGACAGTCCTATAACATCAGGTTATACATACACTTATGTTTTGTTCGAAAATGTGCATATTTAGAGCTGAAATCAGTGGTTACACATTGTGCTAACGTAGCTACTATTTCCCACAACGTCCGGATATTTTTCTGACACTTTTTCTGACACACATATTCTGACCAAATAGCTATTCATAAACATAACTAAAAAATACATGTTGTATAGGAAATGATAGATCCATTAGTTCTTAATGAAATCGCAGTGTTAGAATTCTAAAAAATAACTTCATTACGACATCCAGCTTCGGTATAGCTAGAGTACCCAAAAGTTGGGGACCGACGACTAATTCACATGTACGACAGATATATGAAATAGCATCATAAAATATTTCTTACTTTTGCTGATCTTTCATCAGAATGTTGGACAAGGGGTCCTTTGTCGGGAACAATCGTTGTTTGGATTTAGAACGGCCACTTTCCCTCTCGATTTAGCAAGCACACTAGCCAAGTGGCACGAATCTCTCCATCGTCAACAAAGTCAGAGAACGGAACACGGCAAAACTCCCGAAAAAATTTCAATAATCTGATTAAACTATATTGAAAAAACATACTTTACGATGATATGGTCACATGTATCAAATAAAATCAAAGCCGGAGATAGTAGTCGCCTATAACGGCAGCTAAACAGAAGGCAAATCCAGGTACCTCCTCGCGCTCTCCAGAAAACCGGAAATGGGGGACACGTCATACAAAGAGCTTGTATTCCACTTCAGACCAAGATAAACACTAAATTTCTTCTCTCACCGCCTCTTGACATCCAGGGGAAGGTCTATGAAGTGCATGTATACTAATACGTATCATGCCCATTTATAGGCAGGAAGTAGAACAGAGCCTCGATTTCAGACTTTCCACTTCCTGGTCAGGAAGTTTGTGCCAAATGAGTTCTGTTTGACTCACAGATATAATTCAAACGGTTTTAGAAACTAGAGAGTGTTTTCTATCCAATAGTAATAATAATATGCATATTGTACGAGCAAGAATTGAGTACGAGGCCGTTTCATTTGGGCACGATTTTTTCCAAAGTGAAAACAGCTCCCCCGTATTGACAAGAAGTTTTAAGCAGACTGTTTGTCTATTGTTGTGACCTAGATGAAGATCAGATAAAATGTTATGACCAATTTATGCAGAAATCCAGGTATTTCCAAAATCGGAAATGATGGCAGGATTCACAAGATGTTTATCTTTTTTTATCTTTATAGTTGATTAAAGTTTTTAAGAATTTGAAATTAGGATAGCCTGAACATGATGGTTGGTTTGGTTTCTCTAGCTTGAACGGATGAAGAGCTACTGTTATTGAGTTATTTATGCAAATGTCTGTACATTTGTATTTTTATAGTTGATAAAAAAAGAGAAGACTTTGAAGTTATGATAGCCTGCACATGTCACGATTTCCGAACAAGTCGGTCCCTCTCCTTGTTCGGGCGCATTCGGCGGTCGACGTCACCGGCCTTCTAGCCATCGCCGATCCACTTTTCATTTTCCATTTGTTTTGTCTTTGTCTTACACACCTGGTTTCAATCACCCAATTACCTGTTCATTATTTAATCCTCTGTTCCCCCATGTTTGTTTGTGAGTGATTGTTTCTATGTAGGTAGGTCCGTTATTGTGGGTTCTGTTTTTGTATTACATTTATTATATTTTGAGTAAAATTTATTTACGTAAATAAAATGTACGTTTATTTACTCTTATCTGCTGTTCTGCGCCTGACTCCTATACACCAGTTACACATAGACCTCCTGACAGAATCACTTACCCGAAAGAATGGAGTCAGCAGGAGTAGACGCCCTTCCTTCAGAGATAGAGGAGCGCGTCCAGCAGCACGCGACCATATTGCAACATCTGGGCACCGCCATGGATCACGTGCTGCAGAAGATGGATCGTTGGGAGAGAGGAGGAGGTCATCCAGCGCCTCCACCAGCCCCACTACAGCAGGTCCCACTGTCCATCCCTCCTTCACCCGGTTCCAGCGGGATCCGGCTCGTGCTCCCGAGGGAGTATAATGGGACGGCTGCCGGATGCCATGGGTTCCTACTCCAGCTTGAGCTCTACACCCGGTTCCTTCAAGACGTGAGAGCGTGTCCGCCCTCGTCTCCTGCCTCTCAGGCAAAGCCCTGGAGTGGGCCAACGCCGTTGGACCATTACGCAAAGAACGACTGTTCCACCTAATGCAGGGGACGAGGAGCGCACAGGATTTTGCATTGGACTTGCGGACCCTGGCTGCCAATGCGAGATGGAACGACAGGGCCCTGATCGATCACTACCGGTCTCCGCGAGGACGTCCGTCGGGAGTTGGCCTACCGAGACCCCACCCTCACATTGGACCAGCTGGTGTACATGTCCATTCGGCTGGACAACCTGCTGACTGCCTGCAGACGTCCGGATCGGGGCCTGTCAGTTCCATCCCCCGGCACCTCCGCTCCGACACCCATGGAGCTGGGAGGTGCTGCACTTAGGGCGACCGGAGGAGGGGCCATTCCCTGCACCATCTGTGGCCACAGAGGGCACACTGCTGGTCGGTGCTGGAGGGGTTCCTCAGGGAGTCGAGGCAGCAGGCAGGGCACTATCGTGTCACCTTAGGTGAGTCGGCACCAGGCTCACCCAGAGCCCCCTGCTGCTCACATGTATGTGTTTATTTCATTTCCTGAGTTTTCCCCACATTCACAGCATAAGGCGCTCATAGATTCAGGAGCAGCTGGGAATTTTATTGACCGTTCATTTTCCCTTAGTTTAGGGATCCCCCTTGTTCCTGTGGATATACCCTTCCCTGAGCACGCCCTAGATAGTTGACCATTAGGGTCAGGGCTGATTAGGGAGGCCACCGTTCCACTAGACATGGCCACGCAGGAGGGTCATAAGGAGAGAATCAGAATCTTCCTTATTGATTCTCCTGCGTTTCCCGTGGTGCTGGGCCTACCCTGGTTGGCCTGTCAGAACCCCACTATTTCGTAGCAACAGAGGGCTCTCAATGGGTGGTAATGAGAGTACTCAGGAAGGTGTGTGGGGGTTTCAATCGGTGCGACTACGGTGGAAAGTCCAGACCAGGTCTCCACCGTACGCATCCCCTCAGAATATGCCGATTTGGCTCTCGCCTTCTGTAAGAAGAGGGCGACTAAATTACCACCTCATCGACGGGGGGATTGTGCGAAAAAAATCTCCTGGTAGACGCAGCACTTCCCTGGAGTCACGTGTATCCTCTGTCACAGGAGGAGACGGTGGCTATGGAAATATATGTCTCCGAATCCCTGGGGCAGGGATATATTCGGCCCTCCACTTCACCTGCCTCCTCGAGTTTATTTTTTGTGAAGAAGAAGGATGGGGGTCTGCGCCCGTGTATTGACTATCGAGGTATCAATCAGATCACTGTGAGGTACAGCTACCCACTGCCTCTCATCGCCAGTGCGATCGAGTCAATGTACGGGGCGTGCTTCTTCACAAAATTGGATCTCAGGAGCGCTTACAACCTGGTGCGTATCCGAGAGGGGGACGAGTGGAAGATGGCATTTAGTACCACCTCAGGGGACTATGAGTACCTCGTCATGCCGTACGGGTTGATGAATGCTCCATCAGTCTTCCAGGCCTTTGTAGACGAGATTTTCCGGGACCTGCACGGTCAGGGTGTAGTGGTGTATATCGACGACAATCTGAAATACTCCGCTACAAGTGCCGAGCATGTGTCGCTGGTGCGCAGGGTGCTTGGTCGACTGTTGGAGCATGACCTGTGCGTCAAGCCTGAGAAATGTCTGTTCTTCCAACAGTCCGTCTCCTTCCTAGGGTACCGCATTTCCACGTCAGGGGTGGAGATGGAGAATGACTGCATTTCAGCCGTGCGTAATTGGCCGACTCCCACCACGGTAAAGGAAGTGCAGCGGTTTCTAGGGTTTGCCAACTACTACCGGAGGTTTATCCAGGGTTTTGGTCAGGTAGCAGCTCCCATTACCTCACTGCTGAAGTGGGGACCGGTGCGGCTGCAGTGGTCGGCTGAGGCGGACATATATTTGGTCACCTGAAGGCTCTGTTTACCTCGGCTCCCGTGCTGGCTCATCCGGATCCCTCTTTGGCGTTCATAGTGGAGGTGGACGCGTCGGAGGCTGGGATAGGAGCCGTGCGCTCTCAGCGCTCGGGTACGCCAACGAAGCTCCGCCCCTGTGCTTTCTTCTCGAAGAAGCTCAGCCAGGCGGAGCGGAGCGGAACTATGATGTGGGGGACCAGGAGCTGTTGGCTGTGGTTAAAGCTTTGAAGGCGTGGAGACATTGGCTTGAAGGGGCTAAACACCCTTTCCTCATCTGGACTGACCACCGCAACCTGGAGTACGTCCAGGCAGCGAGGAGACTGAATCCTCGTCAGGCAAGGTGTGCCATGTTTTTTACCCGTTTTGTGTTTACCCTGTCCTACATACCAGGCTCCCAAAATGTTAAGGCAGACGCACTTTCCCGGCTGTATGACACAGAGGAGCGGCCCATGGATCAGACTCCCATACTCCCGGCCTCCTGCCTGGTAGCGCCGGTCGTGTGGGAGCTGGACGCGGACATTGAGTAGGCGTTACGTACAGAGCCCGCTCCCCTCCAGTGTCCCTTCGGGCGTCTGTACATTCTGTCTGATTTATTGATCTATTGGGCCCACACGTCATCCACCTCTGGTCATCCGGGGAACGGCCGGACGGTGCACTGTCTGAGTGAGAGGTACTGGTGGCCTACCTTGGCAAAGGACATGAGGGTTTATGTTTCCTCCTGCTCGCTGTGCACCCAGTGTAAGGCTCTTAGACACCTGCCCAGAGGTAAGCTACATCCCTTACCCGTTCCACAACGGCCTTGGCCACACCTGTCGGTGGATTTTCTGACCGATCTTCCTCCCTCACAGGGAAACACCACGATCCTGGTCGTTGTGGATTGTTTCTCTAAGTCCTATCGTCTCCTCCCTCTGCCCGGTCTCCCTACGGCCCTACAGACTGCGGAGGCCTTGTTTACACACGTCTTCCGGCACTATGGGGTACCTGAGGATATAGTGTCTGATCGAGGTCCCCAGTTCACTTCAAGAGTCTGGAGGGTGTTCATGGAACGTCTGGGGGTCTTGATCAGCCTCACCTCAGGTTTTCACCACGAGAGTAATGGGCAGGTGTAGAGAGTGAACCAGGATGTGGGCAGGTTTCTGCGGTCTTATTGTCAGGACCGGCCGGGGGAGTGGGCGGCGTTCGTGCCCTGGGCCGAGATGGCGTAGAACTCGCTCCGCCACTCCTCCACTAACCAGTCAGACCGAGGCTTCTGTGGTGGACGACTGGTTCAGGCGCGCAGAGAAGACATGGGAAGCCGCCAAAAAACCAGCGCGGATCGTCACCGCAATGAGGCGGACCGGGTCTGGTTCTCGACCCGAAACCTGCCCCTCCGCCTGCCCTGCCGGAAGCTGGGTCCGCGGTTTGAGGGGCCATTCAAAGTCCTGAGGAGAGTGAACGAGGTGTGTTACAGGTTACAGCTTCCCCCCGAATACCGTATTAGCCCCTCGTTCCATGTGTCTCTCCTCAGGCCGGTGGTGGTTGGTCCACTCCAGGAGTCTGAGGTAAGGGAGGTTCCTCCGCCCCCTCTGGACATCGAGGGGGTCCCGACGTACCCCGTCCGTTCCATCCTGGATTTGAGGCGTCGGGCGTGGGGCCTTAAGCACCTCGTGGAGTGGGAGGGGTACGGTCCGGAGGAGAGGTGCTGGGTTCCGGTGGCGGACGTGCTGGACCCTGAAATGCTGCGGGAGTTCCACCGTCTCCGGCCGGATCGCCCGGCACCTCGCCCTCCGGGTCGTCCCCGAGGCCGGTGTCGGCACGCTTCACGACTTCCGCCGAAGTCGGCTCCCCTCCTTGTTCGGGAGGCGTTCGAAGTCACCGGCCTTCTAGCCATCGCGGCTCCATTTTTCATTGTTCCATTTGTTTTGTCTTGTTCCCAACACACCTGGTTTGCATTCCCGAATCACACTGCATATATATATTCCTCTGTTCCCCCCCCCATGTCTTTGTGTGGAATTGTTTGTGTTACGTGTTTAGTGTTACGCGCAAGACTGGTTTTTCCCCGGGTATCGTATTTTGACCCGTAATATGTTTATTGTCATACATTTGCATTATTGTGAGCGTTTTCGCACTTATTCACTTTTGCCATTGGCTGGAGGTTTTTTGACGCAGTTGCGTCTCTCTTTTGTGCTTCTGCCAAATAAAGTGCGCCTGATCACAGCTCTCTGCTCTCCTGCACCTGACTTCTTACCAGTAGCGCACAACCTTGACAGTTGGTTTGTTGTCTCTAGCTTGAATGGTTCAAGAGTTACTGTTGGTGAGTAATATTATGCAAATGTAGGCATTCGAAAAATCGTTATAATTGATAATTTTTTTGTTGAGTATGTGTAACAAAAAATAAGGACATTATAAAGCTTGCAGAGCTGTCTAATGGGGAAATGAATTTTAGCTAATTGGGAAGGAAAGGAGACATCCTCTGGCCATATACTGGTTCAGCGATAATTGTGTTTGTTCTATTAGTTCATATCCCTTGCCATTGTGATATATAGGCCTGAGGCCGAAACAATCACACCTTTGTTTCATCACAAAACCGGAGAGCAACAATCTGAAATCCACAAACAAACAGTTACATGACCTACCACAGCATGGTGAAGCAATTGAATGTTTAAATTTTTTTCGTATTACTTAATTAACAACTGTTGGTTTAGAACTACGGAGAGTATGTATTTGTATTTATTAGGGATCCCCATTAGCTGCTGCCAAGGCAGCAACTGCTCTTCCTTGGGTCCAAACACACCAAAGCACCTACATTAACCTGTTTGTGCTGCAGGGGCAGTATTGAGTAGCCGGATAAAAGGTGCCCATTTCAAACGGCCTCGTACTCAATTCTTGCTCGTACAATATGCATATTATTATTACTATTGGATAGAAAACACTCTCTAGTTTCTAAAACCGTTTGAGTTCTATCTGTGAGTAAAACAGAACTCATTTTGCAGCAAACTTCCTGACAGGAAGTGGAAAATCTGAAATCGATGCACTGTTCTAGGGCCTGCCTATAAAAGGGCTTCATATATATCAGTATAGATGCACTTCATACGTCTTCCACTAGATGTCGACAGGCAGTGAGAGAAGAAATTGAGTGTATAACTTGATCTGGGCTCGAATAAATGCTCTTTGTATGACGTGTCACCAGTTTCCTGTTTTCTGGAGAGCGCGCGAAGGGACCTGGTTTTGCCTTCTGTACAGCTGTCGTTATAGACGACTAATATCTCCGGCTTTGATTTTATTTGATACATGTGACAATATCATCGTAAAGTATGTTTTTTCAATATAGTTTCATTAGATTATTTAAATTTTTTCGGGACGTTAGGCATGTTGCGTTGTCTGCGTTTGTTCAGGAAGGAGAGCTTAGCGCCACTTTGCTAGCTTTCCGTGCTAATTGACTGGAGAAGAGGACATTCTAAATCCAAACAACGATTGTTCCCGACAAAGGACCCCTTGTACAACATTCTGATGAAAGATCATCAAAAGTAGGACCCATTTTATGATGTTATTTCATATATCTGTCGAACATGTTGTACTAGTAGGTTGCGGCCAGGTTTTGGGCACGCTCTCGCCATAACGTAAACTGCATATCGTAATGAAGTTATTTTTAGAATTCTAACACGGCGATTGCATTAAGAACTAGTGTATCTATAATTTCCTATACAACATGTATTTTTTAGTTATGTTTATGAATAGTTATTTGGTCAGAATATTTGAGTGCCAGAAAAATATCCGGACGTTGTGGGAAAAATATGCTACGTTAGCACAATGTATAACCACTGATTTCAGCTCTAAATATGCACATTTTCGAACAAAACATAAGTGTATGTATAACCTGATGTTATAGGACTGTCATCTGATGAAGCTTATCAAGGTTAGTCAAAAATTATATATCTTTTGCTGGTTTGTTACGATCGCTAACTTTTGCTGCTGGGGAATGGCTTGTGTTTCTGGCTCTTGTGGTAAGCTAATATAATGCTATATTGTGTTTTCGCTGTAAAACACTTAAGAAATCGGAAATATTGGCTGGAATCACAAGATGCCTGTCTTTCATTTGCTGTACACCATCGATTTTTCAGAAATGTTTTATGATGAGTATTTAGGTATTTGACGTTGGTGTCTGTAATTACTCTGGCTGCTTCGGTGCCATTTCTGACGGTAGCTGTGATGGTAGCTGCAATGTAAAACTGATTTATAGCTCAAATATGCACATTTTTCGAACAAAACATAGATTTATTGAATAACATGTTATAAGACTGTCATCTGATGAAGTTGTTTCTTGGTTAGTTAGGTTGGTTCTTGGTTAGTTAGGTTGGCTTTGTGCATGCTACCTGTGCTGTGAAAAATGTCTGTCCTTATTTGTATTTGGTGGTGAGCTAACATAAATATACGTGGTGTTTTCGCTGTAAAACATTTTAAAAATCGGACATGTTGGCTGGATTCACAAGATGTTTATCTTTCAAATGCTGTATTGGACTTGTTAATGTGTGAAAGTTAAATATTTATAAAACATTTATTTTGAATTTCGCGCCCTGCACTTGAAGTGGCTGTTGTCATATTGTGCCCGGCTTCGGGCTTGCAGCCATAAGAAGTTAAATATAAAACAAAAGATAAAACAGTGAACTGTGTTTGTACTGAATGAGCTAAAGATTAAACAGTACATCATACAACATCCCTACATCACCACATATCCACAAAATGTTTGATCCCACCATACAACAATATCACAATGCATGCGTATGCATGTATCTGTACCTTTGTGTGTGTCTCTTCACTGTCCTCGTTGTTCCATAAGGTGTATTTTACCTGCTTTTTAATTCTGATTCTACTGTTGCATCAGATACCTGATGTGGAAAAGAGTTCCATGTAGTCATGGCTCTATGTAGTACTGTGCGCCTCCCATTGTCTGTTCTGGACTGTGAAGAGACCTCTGGTGGCATGTCTTGTGGGGTATGCATGGGTGTCTGTAACGATCGTCCTGGGAAGAAGGTGACCAAAACGCAGCGTGGTAAGTGTTCATGTTATAAATTTAATCAAAACTGAACACTAAACAAAATAACAATGAGGAAGAACAAAAACGCGGTGGCGGCTCTGGTGCGGGACGTGGACCCCGCTCCACATTAGTCTTGCCCACTTAGGTGGCGCCTCTGGAGCGGGGACCCTTGCAGCCGACCCCGGACTGGGGACCCTCGCAGCGGGCTGGGGACTCTGGCTGCTCCGGACAGGAGGGGGACTCTGGCTGCATCGGGACAGGAGGGGGACTCTGGCTGCATCGGGACAGGAGGGGGACTCTGGCTGCATCGGGACAGGAGGGGGACTCTGGCTGCATCGGGACAGGAGGGGGACTCTGGCTGCATCGGGACAGGAGGGGGACTCTGGCTGCATCGGGACAGGAGGGGGACTCTGGCTGCATCGGGACAGGAGGGGGACTCTGGCTGCATCGGGACAGGAGGGGGACTCTGGCTGCATCGGGACAGGAGGGGGACTCTGGCTGCATCGGGACAGGAGGGGGACTCTGGCTGCATCGGGACAGGAGGGGGACTCTGGCTGCATCGGGACAGGAGGGGGACTCTGGCTGCATCGGGACAGGAGGGGGACTCTGGCTGCATCGGGACAGGAGGGGGACTCTGGCTGCATCGGGACAGGAGGGGGACTCTGGCTGCATCGGGACAGGAGGGGGACTCTGGCTGCATCGGGACAGGAGGGGGACTCTGGCTGCATCGGGACAGGAGGGGGACTCTGGCTGCATCGGGACAGGAGGGGGACTCTGGCTGCATCGGGACAGGAGGGGGACTCTGGCTGCATCGGGACAGGAGGGGGACTCTGGCTGCATCGGGACAGGAGGGGGACTCTGGCTGCTCCGGGACAGGAGGGGGACTCTGGCTGCTCCGGGACAGGAGGGGGACTCTGGCTGCTCCGGACAGGAGGGGGACTCTGGCTGCTCCGGACAGGAGGGGGACTCTGGCTGCTCCGGACAGGAGGGGGACTCTGGCTGCTCCGGACAGGAGGGGGACTCTGGCTGCTCCGGACATGCAGGAGGCCTTGTCCTTGGCCGGGGCACTGGATACACTGGGCCGTGGAGGCGCACTGGAGGTCTCGAGCAAAGAGCCTGCACAATCCGTCCTGGCTGGATGGTGACTTTGGCCCTGCACGTGCGGGGCGCAGGCACAGGACGCACTGGGCTGTGCAGACGCACTGGAGACAGTGCGCAGAGCCGGCGCAGGATATCCTGGGCCGTAGAGATGTACTGGAGGTCTGGAGAGCAAGGCTGGCACACTCCGTCCTGGCTCGATGCCCACTCTAGCCCGGCCGATGCGAGGAGCTGGGATATAGCGCACCCGGCTAAGAACACGTACTGGAGACACCGTGCGCTCCACCGCATAACACGGTGCCTGACCAGTACGACGCTCTCCACGGTAAGCACGGGGAGTTGGCTCAGGTCTCCTACCTGACTCCGCCAATCTCCTCGTGTGCCCCCCCCCAAAAACATTTCTGCGGCTGCCTCTCGTGCACATTTCCTCGAGCCAACTCCTCGTAGCCGTGTGATAGTATTTTAAACAGACAGCTCGGTACATTCAGCTTGTCAACACCTCTTACAATTACATGTAATGATGAAGTCAATCTCTCTTCCACTTTGAGCCAGGAGAGATTGACATGTATGTCATTAATGTTAGCTCTCTGTGTACTTTTAAGAGCCAGCCGTACTGCCCTGTTCTGAGCCAACTGCAATTTTCCTAAGTCCCTTTTTGTGGCACCTGACCACACTACTGAACAGTAGTCTAGGTGCAACAAAACCAGGGCCTGTAGAACCGTGCTTATTAGTAACTGGAATAAGTAATTTCATAAATGTGTCAAGTGCAGCGTCTCCTTACATACCACAAACCAGCAAATATTCTTTACATAATCAACATATGAATCATTACAAAACTTCTTGTATGACCTTTTATACACTACATTAGGCCTAGCCTTTGGGACTTTGGTTTTCCTAGATATGGCTATTATACTGTGATCACTAAATCCTATGGATTTGGATACTGCTCTAAAGCAAATTTCTGCAGCATTAGTAAAGATGTGATCAATACATGTTCATGATTTCATTCCTGTGCTGTTTGTAAATACCCTGGTAGGTTGACTGATGACCTGAACCAGGTTGTAGGCACTGGTTAAATGTTTTTATTGAGTGGGCAGCTTGATGAGAGCTAGTCAATATTTCAATGACCCAGAAAATTAACTTCTCTGTTAATATCACATACATGATCAAGCATTTCACACATATTATCCAGACTGTTAGCACGTGGTGGTCTATAGCATCTTCCCACAAGAATGGGCTTTAGGTGAGGCAGATGAACCTGTAGCTAGATTACTTCAACAGTATTGAACATTAGATAGTCTAAGCTTCACAGGAATGTGGTTCTTTATATAGACCGCAGTTCCGCCCCCGTTGGCATTTCTGTCTTTTCGGTAGATGTTATAACCATATAGACCATGGAGAGTTACCACAAGTCACTGTCACGAACCGGCTCAAAGCCCGTAACAAAAGGGAGACAACGTGGAAATAAGGAGTAACAATATATATATTTATTAAGTAAAGTAACTAGGTATAATATACAATGGTGTGTGTAATCAGTAATCAGTAGTGTAAGTGAGTGTTTTGCATGCATGAATGTGATAATGCAGGGTGTTGAAAGATGCTAAAGTAAACAACCAAAAAACCACCAAGAAACACAACAAAATCTATAAAGGTGTCTGCATGGAGAGAGTCTCTTCCATGAATTGGGAAGTGGTGCATTTATCCTATGACAGTGGGCCCAGGTGTTTCCCATGTAGCTGACGACCCTCCCAACTCCGCCCACCGACATCCTAATAAGGAAACAAGAACAAAGAGAGAATACGGCAGACAGAGTGGGAGGGTCGTCACATCACAAAGGAAACATGAGATGCCTTCACTATTCCAGCACCATTTCAACTTCAATATTTCAACATCATCAAATCACCTATGCTTAGTCTAATATAGTGACAACTAAGATACCAAAAACGATTTAGTCCAATCAACATAAGCTAAATATGACATGACTGTCCATGGTACTGATTTCTCTGTGTGTGTGTGTGTGTGTGTGTGTGTGTGTGTGTGTGTGTGTGTGTGTGTGTGTGTGTGTGTGTGTGTGTGTGTGTGTGTGTGTGTGTGTGTGTGTGTGTGTGTGTGTGTGCAAGTAGCAAAAAATGTGTTGACGTTGACCCAGAAAATGTCAATGCCATCCTACTCTCTTTTATGACTCATACAGTACACACTTTTAGTTTTGTCCTAGGCTACCTGGCTAATTTCGCGGGCAACAATGCGCCAGGCCCGCTAGTTAACATTAGCCTACTACATCTAGCTGCATATTGAACTTCCATCCTCTCAGGCCAGGGGCACAATGTATGAATTCATGGTTAAATCAGAATTGCTGTTAAAATCATTGACCAGTACGGCGAATTAAGTAAAACCACAAGTCCAAATCCTTATCTCCGTCCATGGCTAATTTGGGAAATGGACGATTTCACGAGATGCAACAATTCAAGTTTTTTCTGTAAATGACATTTGGCTTGTGATTGATGTGAAACCAAATCCAATCTGGCTTTCCTTGACACTTTTTTTGGAATGACATGTTCGACAAGCAGGTGTCGACATACTTTTGGTAAAGTAGTGTATGCCAATTTCTAAGACATTCTAAGATTTGTATCATTCGCAACTAAAGTTGCCAAATAACTCTAAATCTAGCATATAGGACCTGTTTCAAATGATTACTTTCGCACTCAACATAGACACCTAATATGCTCATTCACTCCATAATTGAAAAATATCCTTTCTATTTTATTCAGCTAAGTTCAATTATATTCGTCTTACCATAAAGTCATATAAAATACAATAATGGCACAGGACTTATTAGCATATCTTGTCAGCTAAATGAACAAGCCTACTCCCACTCCCCCTCCCCAGCATTACGCACTCCTGCCACCATCAGTACGCACACCTGCCTTCCCCCATCACACGCATCAGCGATTATTGGACTCACCTTGACTCAATCACCTGTTTATTACCTCCCCTATATTTATCAGTTCCCCAGCTCTGTTCCCCGCTGCTGCATTAATGTTTGTATGTCATTGTTACCCGTGTGCTGACAGGAACCTTCCCGCTAGTCATGATTAGCTGAGATAATGCATGGGCTGGACATGCAAAGAGATGGGTTCAGATTGGTCTACCATGTAGCATGCTATTGTCTATAACATGAGCTGCTCACTATGTGTAGGTAATCCTTTCTACCACAGCTTTTTTGAAAGATATCATGAAGAACTGGAAAAGTGTTGCTAATGCTCTCCACTTTCTGGAGGACGATCGTGTCATGCTGACTCTGACAATGAATCAGATGAGGAAATTGTGATATAGGTAAAAACATTTCCATTGAACCAGACATTGTAGAGTCTTCTGAAACGGTGATCAACAATGTTGTTGTCACCAAAGAAGTTGACTAAGTTTTAAAATCAGTGGAATGCCTGGTGGAAGCAGAATATGATAGCTGAGGAGCTGGAAATAATTCTGCCAGTTGATTGCTAATATGCGGAGGGAGTCAGAAAGAGAGCACACAGAAGCTGTTGTATAAAATACCTGTCTCCGGATTATATCTTCAAATTAAGGGCAACCGTGGCAGCCGTGACAGAGAGGGAGAAGTGTTCATCCATGCATATTGGTAAGAGAGTCTAGCTAGCTATATTTTCAGATATTATACGTTTCTAATTTTGTCAGAAAGTTGTTTTCATAAAGCATGCTATTAGCTTGTTAGCTAATGTGAGCTGGCTGGCTCACTAGCTAACGTTACATGTATGATCAGTGTAGTAAGATTATTTGTATCTCAGAAATCCATTTGCATTGCTAGTTATAGCTTAATGTTAAATTTAGCTACCTGCAGATTCATGCATGTTGGCTCGCTATGAGAATCGGTCTGTATTGCTAGTAGTATATGGGTTGGGATTATTTCCACATTCAAAACAACTGGGAAGTCAGAACTGGGAACTCGGAAATCTCCAACTTCCATCTTCAGTGCGTTCAAAATAACTGACAACTCTGAAAAAAACTATATCCGACTGGGATAAATCGTTTTGAACGGTCATCCAACTCGGAATTCCAACTCAGCAACGCAGGCCTCTTTCGAGACCACCGACTCTCCGACCTGAAGATTACTGACATCATGATTTGACCTCGTATTTTTCCAAGTTCCCAGTTGTCTTGAAAGTACCATTAGGTTCAATGTTTAGTTAGCTAGCTACATGTCTAAACAAAAGACTCCACTTTGACAGATGATTAGACGACACATCAAGTTAGCCAGGTATGTCTGGGGGTGATTACGGTCATCTATTGTATTCATGAACATGTGAACATGTCTAGAAAACCCATCCACTTAGCTAGATGTGGCTGGGGGGTGGTTATAGCATTTCTTTCACAACCCATCAATTTAGACAAGTGTGTCTGGGTAAGAATCATCTAATAATTATACAATATTTGTCTGGACACTTTCTATTTTGATATTGCTGCTATGCAAATATGCAAGTAACCATCACTGTACCGTTTACACCTTCTGTATCCTGGGCAATTGGCAAATAAACTTTGATTTTATTTTATAGTCCTGCGTTCCTCAGTTGGTAGGGCATGCCACTTGCAACGCTAGGGTGTTGGGTTCGAATCCCACGGAGGACCAGTATGAGAAAATGTATACACTCACTACTGTAAGTTGCTCTGGGTAAGCGTGTCTGCTAAATTAGTGAAATGTAAATATAGTGTGTGTTTACCAGATATGGTAATGTCAAGAACAACATGACTTGCACCAAAATCAGTTTAAGATATAGGCCAAGGACTAGATTAAGTACATTTTTGCTACTACTTTCACCACTTTTAGTCATGAAATCTTGTTGTTTACTATACTACCTTACTCTGTTCAGCACATGGCCTCACATGTGAATCCTTAAAGGTATGGGTGGGGCTAAGGCTTAAGAGGGTGTGAACGATGCTGAATGGATGTAGACAAAGAAGAGCTCTCCAGTAGGTGTACCAAAACATTCAAAGGCCAACTTTCAAAGAAGCATTGTTCCTCAATAATATACTACTTTTATCCAATGTAAAAAACACAATTTCACATTTTGCTACATAGGTGTAACGACTGTCTTCGGTTGAAAGAGAGGAGGACCAAAATGCAGCGTGATGATAATCCATATTTTAATATGATATTTAAACGACGAACAAAAACAACAAACTGACAGAAGGAACCGAAGACGCAACAGTCCTGAACATGGGAACACAGAACAGACGAACACACGAACAGGAACAATCACCCACAAACAAACAGTGAACACAGGCTACCTTAATATGGTTCCCAATCAGAGACAATGACAAACACTTGCCTCTGATTGAGAACCAAACAACATACCCAACATAGAAACACAAAACATAGAATGCCCACCCAGCTCACATCCTGACCAACTAAACAAATACTAAACAAAGGAAATAAGGTCAGGCACGTGACAATAGGACTGAATTGAGCCGGTCGGTCACATAGTCAGTTCACCTGACATACATTTCTTCATATCATGTTTATTTAGATCTGACAAAAATAAATAATGGATTTATTGTGATGGTGTACAGTGCATTTGGAAAGCAGACCACTTGACCTGTTGGAAGGTTCACCTTAGAGGATCACCTTCCAACAGGACAATGACCCTAAGCACACAGCCAAGACAACACAGGAGTGGCTTCGGGACAAGTCTCTGAATGTCCTTGAGTGGCCCAGCTAGAGCCCGGACTTGAACCCTATAGAACATCTCTAAAGAGACCTGAAAATAGCTGTGCAGCAATGCTCCACATCCAACCTGATAGAGCTTGAGAGGATCTGCAGATAAGAATGGGAGAAGCTCCCCAAATACAGGTGTGCCACGCTTGTAGCATCATACCCAAGAAGACTCTAGGTTGTAATCACTGCCAAAGGTGCTTCAACAAAGTACTGAGTAAAGGGTCTAAATACTTATGCAAATGTGATCAGTTTTAAATTTTCATAAATGTGCACAAATTTCTATAAACCTGTTTTTGTTTTGTCATTATGGGGTATTGTGTGTAGATTGATGAAGAAAAACATATAATTGAATCCATTTTAAAATAAGGCTGTAACGTAACAAAATGTGGAAAAAGTCAAGGGGTCTGAATAGTTTCCAATTGGTTTATTATACTTTTTTAAATGTAGATGTTCCAAAGGCGCGTATCATCGGCTTGTATTGATGGAGGCCTGGAGAAGTTAAATGTGTTTATGTTAATTAACAGTAAATTAACATGAGACCGGCAGTCTTTTGCATGACAATAACCTTTTCATGACTGCCACAGCCCTAGGCATGATGTCCGTTACTGGTGCGTGCACAGCAGCGGCATTGGAAGCCGATGCACTGGCAGACTGAGCAGAGGCGGAAGCTGTGTTGTTCTCCAATGTTGTAATCCTATCGTTCATGCAACCGAGATATGTTTTGATGTCTACTATGGCTGAAAGAAACGGGTCGGACGGCTGACTGGGCCAGGCGCTGGCTGAGGCTCCGAATTTTTTACTGTCTATGCCATCTTGCCAGCGTTGGAACCCCCACGTTTCTTAGCTGGAGCCATACCCGGTGGTTCGGATGGATCAACTAACTCTGATTCATTAGCTTCTAGCAGAAACTCTAACAACTCCTCATGGGAAAAACCCACGGGAGCGGATATATCTTGAGCAGAGGACCTCCGGGATTCTAACCAATGGCCAATCCTGAATAGAGGGCATAGGTTGTTTAACCAATCTCAAGTTCCGACGGGACATGGTAATATCTTCCTCCATGGCGAATTTTAAATGGGAGAGCTCTGGAGGATCATTGTCACCATCATCCCACTGCAAGACCAGGTCATCCTAATCGGACAGGTCTTGGAGGGACATTGATAAAGAAAGCAGTAATGCTGGAAACAGTAAATGAAGCCATCACATAGTAGCAGAAGCAGCAAGCAGCAGCAGGATGAGTGAGCGGTCCCAGTCATTTTAAATAGACTGCAAAATAAGGTAGGTGTGATTGATACTAGCCTCTAATTATTACCATCTCAGCTGATGTGGTTTCCTTTCTGAACTGGCTCCCCTTAATTTATTTTAAGCGCTTTTCACGACACCCAATGTCACTTTACATACAGTAACATAAGAAAATCAGCAGGATAAAAAACTATAAAATTACACATTCAATAAGTACATATATAAAGTACACTAAACATAAGGACAGACTAACCATGGAGAAAAGTAAACGTAATGACTAACCAGGGAAGTGAACTAGACTGAAGATAAAAACTAAGACAACAGAAAATCCTGGTAAGTCTGTTTGAAGAGGTGTGTCTTTAGTGTGGACTTGAATATGTGTATGGATTGTGAGGTTCTGACATGGAGAGGAGGTCATTAAGGTATGTGGGCGCCAGTCCATTAAGTGCTTTGTAGGTGATCAGGAGCAATTTAAAGATGCTTCTGTATTGAACTGGGAGCCAGTGGAGTTTTATGAGGCTAGGGGGTGATGTGGTCCCAAGGCAGCCACTGATTGGCTTAATACCCGGGGCGCGAGGTGGTTGGTGTTGTCAACAAAGCAGCATGACAGAAAAATTATGCCAAGATTTCGAAACTACCGGTAATTTCTTTGAGAAGATATATAAAGCATCTGTGCATTTGAACAACAGCATAAATACACCTATTTCACTTTTGCATGTCAAACACCGAATGACCACTGCTGCACATGCTGCCACTGTTTTGAACAGATTAGATTATAATATGTAGACTGAGCAACCAACACACAAAATATTGCACCAAGATATATAGCCAACATAACGTCACAAAGCATGATGCGCTAGCCAGTTAACTTCTTGCCGCACGGATCCCTTTAGCGGGATCATTTTCGTAAACAACCGCTGAACAACCGCTGATTTCAAAAACAATACTAAAAATATTTTTTATCATGAAATATACCAAAACACAGTTTAGCTTGTTGTTAATCCACCTATCATGTCAGATTTTGAAAATATGCTTTACAGCGAAAGCAATCCAAGCGTTTGTGAGTTTATCAATCACTAGACAAAACAGAAAGAACAGCTAGCCGCAAATTAGCTTGGTCACGAAAGTCAGAAAAGCAATAAAATGAATCACTTACCTTTGATAATCTTCGGATGTTTGCACTCACGAGACTCCCAGTTACACAATAAATGTTATTTTTGTTCGATAAAGATTAGTTTTATAACCAAAACCCGCCATTTGGTTTGCGCGTTATGTTCAGAAAACCACAGGCTCGTTCCGGTCCTGAAAGGCAGACGAAAATTCCAAAAAGTATCCGTGATGTTCGTAGAAACATGTCAAACGTTTTTTATAATCAATCCTCAGGTTGTTTTTAACATACATAATCGATAATATTTCAACCGGACGGTAACCTATTCAATAAGAGAAAGAAAATGTTGAGCGCGCAGGAACTAATCAAAGGACACCTAACACGTTTTGAAAAATCTTGTTCATTTTTCAAAATAAAAGCTTGAAACTATGTCTAAAGCCTGGTCACAGCCTGAGGAAGCCATTGGAAAAGGAATCTGGTTGATACCCCTTTAAATGGAGGAGGGGCAGGCAACGGAACAGGGATTTGTCCAAATAAAAGGCACTTCCGGGTTGGATTTCCTCAGGTTTTCGCCTGCAAAATCAGTTCTGTTATACTCACAGACAATATTTTGACAGTTTTGGAAACTTTAGAGTGTTTTCTATCCTAATCTGTCAATTATATGCATATTCTAGCATCTGGACCTGAGAAATAGTCCGCTTACCTTGGGAATGTTATTTTTCCAAACATAAAAATTCTGCCCCCTAGCTGAAAGAAGTTAACTTTCATTCTGAAATAACTTAATATTTTCGATGCCACGTCTACTCCCGCTCCCCCGCTCCGATGCTCAACATTGCCGGTCTACTAACCACCCATCCTGGGAACCCATCATTACGCACACCTGGCAACCATCGTTACACACATCTGCGCACCATCATTAGGCACACCTGGACTTCATCACCACACTGAATACTTCCTCTATATCTAGCACTCCATTGTTTCGCCCATCAGGCAGTATTGTTTCTGTTTTCATTTTCAGACGCTACTCCTGCTTTTGTTTTCGTTCCGATTAAGAGAGATGATAAGGACAGCGTGAGACAGTTTTCAGCATGTTGCAACAGTGAAATATAGTTTTAAACAGTTTTCCGTGAACATAGTCTAAAATCATCTTTGATGCAATTTGTAGGAAAAACTAGTGCTGTACTGGTAGGAGAGATGTTACAAGGACACCATGAAATTTTTTTCAGCATGTTGCAACTTTGCAATATAGTTTTAACTAGTTTTCCATGAACACAGTCTAAAATCATGTTTGACGCAATTTCAAAGCAAAACCTTGTACGGCACTGTTAAGAGAGATGATAAGAACATAACGAGACAATTTTCAGCATGTTGCAACTGTGCAATATAGTTTTATACAGTATTCAATGAACACAGTCTAAAATTATGTTTGACGCAATTTGAAATAAAAATCTTGTACAGCACTGTTTTAACTTCTTTGGGACAGGGGGGCAGTATTGAGTAGCTTGGATAAAACGGTGCCCAGAGTAAGCTGCCTGCTACTCAGTCCTAAAAGCTAGAATATGCATATAATTGGTAGATTTGGATGGAAAACACTCTGACGTTTCTTAAACTGTTTGAATGATGTCTGTGAGCATAACAGAACTCATATGGCAGGCAAAAACCTGAGAAAAAATCCAACCAGGAAGTAGGAAATCTGAGGTTTGTAGTTTTTCAACTCTTTGCCTATCCAAGATACAGTGGAAATTGGGTCATATTGCACTTTCTAATGCTTCCACTAGATGTCAACAGTCTTTAGAACCTTGTTTGATGCTTCTACTGTGAAGGAGGGGGGAATGGGAGCTGAATGAGTCAGAGGTCTGCCAGAATGGCATGAGCTGGTCATGTGAGTTCACGTGAGAGGTTGCTTGCGTTTCATTGCAATTCTACAGACAAAGGAATTCTCCGGTTGGAACATTATTGAAGATTTATGATAAAAACATAATTTATAATGAGTATTTCTGTAAATTGATGTGGCTCTCTGCAAAATCACCGGATGTTTTGGAAGCAAAACATTACTGAACGTAACGCGTCAATGTAAACTGAGATTTTTGGACATAAATATGAACTTTATCAAACAAAACATACATGTACTGTGTAACATGAAGTCCTATGAGTGTCATCTGATGAAGATCATCAAAGGTTAGTGATTCATTTTATCTCTATTTATGCTTTTTGTGACTCCTCTCTTTGGCTGGAAAAATGGCTGTGTTTTTCTGTGACTATGTACTGACCTAACATAATCGTTTGGTGTGCTTTCGTCGTAAAGCCTTTTTGAAATCTGACACGTTGGATGGATTCAGAACAAGTGTAGCTTTAATTTGGTGTATTGCATGTGTGATTTCATGAAAGTTAAATTTTTATAGTAATTTATTTGAATTTGGCGCTCTGCATTTTCACTGGACGTTGGCCATGTGGGACGCTTGCGTCTTTGTCTTTGTCAAAGAATACTGCCTCAAAAAATGGAAGCAGCAGCCAACCGAGTAACTCCCAGATGGTCGACGAACAGGAAGACCTACTTCGCCAACAACACGACCAGCTGGGGACAGCGACAGATGATGTCCTCCGGTTTTTCAACGTCTAGATCTTTCTCAAGGTGCGTCACACCCCAACGAGCAGAGGATCCTCTACCATGAGTCGACCCAGCGAGCCAGCACCTAAGCCCATTCAGCAGTATGCCCAGGTGAGCGATGCCCGCTTGTCCCTCCTGGACAAATATGACGGGACTCCATCCAAACGCCGTGGCTTCCTCCTCCAGCGACGAGGTCCAGATGGAGTTGACATGCTGAGAAAGATACCCTCTCCTTGGACGTACTCATGGTGATAGCCATCTGTCTGGATAACCTTCTTCGGGAGCGTCAATACCCCCATCGCCTCTCTCCCTCCTTCGTTGACCGTTCTGATTCAGAACCTGAACTCATGAGGTAGGTGCCACACACCTCCCAGCGACTGAGCGACGCCGTCGGAGACAGCTGGGGCTCTGTCCCTTTGTGGTCAGGAGGGACTTCAACGGTGTCCACTAGGTCCCAACCTGGGATCCACTAGAGCAGAGGGATGGCCCCATGATCATCCGTGTCCTGGGGTATGCGTGAGAATTCCATCTACAACACATTCCGCCAAAGCCTTTTTAGTACCGATTTCACTAGCTGGCTGTCCCTCATGTGTTGTTCCTACAGCTCTAGTGGACTCCGGTGTCACAGGGAATTTCACTGACCAGACCCTTTCTTCCTCTCTGAACATAACCTCATATCCGCTCTCTTCTCCGTTTCCGGTTCAAGCGCTGGATAATCGATCACTGGGATCTGGGACAATCACACACGTCACAGCACCACTCACCATTACCGTGGGACCCCTGCACCAATAAAGCCTTCCCTTCCTCATCATCGAGGCACCCGCACACAAAGTCATCCTCGGCCTCCTGTGGCTCCAACACCACGACCACACAATCTCTTGGTTGAGGATAGAGATTACTGCCTGGGCACCCGGATGTCAGAAGACCTGCTTTCCCTTACCCTGTGGTTCCACGTCAGTTGAGAGTCCTGTAGTTGCCCTCCAGACCAACATCCCGGAGGTTTACCAGGATCTCCGGGAGGTTTTCTCCAAGACCCGTGCCACCTGTCTCCCTCCTGATCGCCACTGGGACTATGTCATCAACCTGCTAACAGACTGTGCGCCTCCGTGCAGTTGCGTCTAACCCCTGTTGGCGGCTGAAACCTATGGAGGAGTACATCCGGAAGGCTCTCCAGCAGGGTTTCATTCGCCCGTCCACCTCCCCTGTGTCGGCAGGTTTCTTCTTCGTGGCCAAGAAGGAGGGGGGTCTACATCCGTGCATAGACTACAGAGGTCTCAATTCCATCACCACCAAGTACCGCTACCCCCTCCTGTTGGTGCCGGCTGCCTTTGAACAGCTCCGCGGGCCTAAACTGGACCTGCGGAGTGCCTACAATTTGATCATCATCAGGGAGGAGGATTAATAGACAACGGCCTTCAGCACGATGACTGGGCACTACGAGTACTTGTTGATGCCTTATGCTTGTGTGACAGTTCCATCAGGCTGCTGTCTCCTTCTTGGGATATCAAATCAGCCTGCAGGGAGTGGTTATGGAGGAAAGGTCAAGGCAGTCAGGTCATGGCCAGTCCCATCCAGTGGACGACAATGATTTTGGGGTTTTCAAACTTCTACTGCCGCTTCATTAAAAAACTTCAGCTCCATCGCCTCTCCTCTCACCTCTCTCCTCAAGGGTGGCCCCCGTAAATTGGGTTGGAGTCCTGCAGCGGATGGGGCCTTCCGCCTACTGAAGGGGCGTTTCACCTCCGCCATGTTGCTGAAACACCCAGATCCTAGAGGTAAGAGATCTGCTGTTGACTTAGGCGCACACATACCTTGGCATCACCCGCACCACTCAATCCATCTCCGTTAAGTACTGGTGGCCCACCTTGGCACAGGATGTCCTCCGCTACGTAAATTCCTGCTCTGTATGTGCCCAAATCTCCCCGGCACGCTCCAGCAGGGAAACTCCTTCCCCTTCCCGTGCCTCGGAGGCCTTGGTCCCATCTGTCCATAGATTTTGTTACTGATCTTCCCCCGTCTGGTTTCACCACTATTATGGTTGTTGTGGACAGATTCTCCAAATCCTGCCATTTTATCCCACTCTCTGAGCTCCCTAACGCTCTCCAGGTCACTGAGGCACTGTTCCCAGCAGGTCTTCTGACACTCTGGCCTTCTGGAGGACATCGTCTCTGACTGTGGTCCCCAATTCACGTCGCGGGTATGGAGAGCCTTCATGAAGAAGCTGGTGGTCACCGTCAGCCTCACATCCGGGTACCGGCCTCAGTCCAACGGGCAGGTAAAGAAGACTAACCAGGAGCTGGGGAGGTTCCTTAGGAGTCACTGTCATGACCGGCAGGGGGAGTGGGCCTGTCATGCCAAATAATGTCCCCTAGCCGAAAAGTGTCGCCCCCCTGCATCACAATGGGATTCGATAAACTATTAGTGTCTCTTGCTATATCAACGGTGTGATGACCTAATGATTCGAGATTTCAGCCTAAATTACATTATTTTCATCCCCGCTATGCAAACAAGACTGATTTTCATAACAATTTTGCTAAGCTAATAAAATGAAAACATTACTTTCGAACTTAAGGTAGTTATATATATTTTTTAAACATCAATTAATAATACACAATAGATTTCACAACAGAATTCACAACACATTAAGTGTGTGCCCTTGGGCTACTAATACATACAGTACAAGTCAAAAGTCTGGGCACACCTACTCATTCAAGGGTTTTACTTTATTATTACTATTTTGAGCTTAGGGAATGTCATTTGTTTTTCAACAGTACAATGACCCAACACATCTCCAGGCTGTGTAAGGGCTATTTGACCAAGAAGGAGAGGGATGGAGTGCTGCATCAGATGACCTGGACTCCACAATCACCCGACCTCAATCCAATTGAGATGGTTTGGGATGAGTTGGTCCGCAAAGTGAAGGAAAGGTTCCAACAAGTGCACAGCATATGTGGTAACTCAAAAAGCATTCCAGGTGAAGCTGGTTGAGATAACTCCAAGAGTGTGCAAAGCTGTCATCAAGGCAAAGGGTGGCTACTTTGAAGAATCTCAAATATAAAATATATATCTTAATTTGTTTTACACTTTCTTTGTTACTATATGATTCCATATGTGTTATTTCATAGTTTTGATGTCTTCACTATTATTCTACAATGTAGAAAATAGTTTTTTTTTTAAACTCTGGAAAGAGTAGGTGTATCCAAACTTTTGACTGGTACTGTATCTTCAACACAAAATCAATTGTGCACGTGTGTGTATAGTGCGTATGTTATCGTGTGTGTGTATGCATGTGTTTGTGTTTGTGTCTCTTCACAGTCCCCACTGTTCCATAAGGTGTATTTTATCTATTTTCTTAAATCTAATTTTACTGCTTGCATGAGTTACTTGATGTGGAACAGAGTTCCATGTAGTAATGGCTCTATGTAGAATAGTACTGTACGCCTCCCATAGTCTGTTCTAGTGGCATGTCTTGTGGGGTATGCATGGATGTCCGAGCTGTGTGCCAATAGTTCAAACAGACAGTTCAGTGCATTTAACAAGTCAGTACCTCTCACAAATAGAAGTAGTGATGAAGTCAATCTCTCCTCCACTTTGAGCCATTATTATTAATGTTAGCTCCTTGTGTACATCCAAGGGCCAGCCGTACTGCTCTGTTCTGAGCCAATTGCAATTTTCCTAAATCCCTCTTTGTGGAACCTGACCACACGACTGAACAGTAGTCAAGGTGCAACACAATTAGGGCCTGTAGGACCTGCCTTGATGATAGTGTTGTTAAGGCAGAGCGGTGCTTTATTATGGACAGACATTTCCCAATCTTAGCTTCTGTTGTATCAACATGTTTTGACCATGAAAGTTTACAATCCAGGGTTACTCCAAGCAGTTTAGTCACCTCAATTTACTAATTTTCCACATTATTCATTACAAGATTCAGTTAAGGTTTCAGGTTTAGTGAATGATGTCCCAATTACAATGCTTTTAGCTTTACAAATATGTAGGACTAATTTAGGACTAACACCACGGACCAACACATACTCTTTACATCAACAAGTTAGGAATCACTACAAAACGTATTGTATGACCTCTTATACGCTAGATTAGGCCCAGCCTTTGGGACTTTGGTTTTCCTAGATATGGCTCCTATCTTGTGATTACAACATCCAACGGATCTGGATATTGCTTTAAAGTAAATTACTAGTTATAGTTTACTTGTTACAGCAGTTAGAAAAAATGTATAGTTACAGTTTGAAGCATTCTCTTGAGTGGGCAACCTGTTGAAAGCCAGTCAATATTAACCTCTCTGTTGATATCACATACATTATCAAGCATTTAACACATGTTATCAAGATACTGACTGCTAGCACTTGGTGGTCTATAGCAGCTTCCCACCAGAATGGGCTTTTGGTGAGGCAGATGAACCTGTAGCTGTAATACTTCAACAGCGCCAAGTCTAGTTCCAAAAGGCTTCTTAACAGCTTTTACCCCCAAGTCAGAAAATTCCTGAACAGCTAATCAAATGGCTACCCTGACTGTTTGCATTGTCCCCCCCCCCCCCCCCCCCCCCCCCGACCCCCGACCCACATTTGTACCCTGCTGCTTCTCTCTGTTTATTATCCATGCATAGTCACTTTACCTCTACCTACATGTACATATTACCTCGACCTACCGGTGCCGCCGCGCATTGACTGTATATAGCCTCACTACTGTTATTTTATTTTTACACCTTAATTATTTGTTATTTTTGTATTTTTCATATTTATTTTCTTTAAAAAAAATGCTTATTTATGTTTTACTTCAGTTTATTTTAGTAAATACTTTCTTAAGACATTTTTTTTTTAAACTGCATTGTTGGTTAAGTGCTTGTAAGTAAGCATTTTCAAGGTCTACACCTGTTGTATTCGGGGCATGTGACAAATAAAATTTGATTTGATTCGAGTATTTAACATGAGATCCACTCTAAGCTTTAACACCTCCACCTTTGGCATTTCTGTTTTTTTCTGTAGATGTTATAACCATGTATCACTACCACTGTATTAAGGGTATTATTTAAGTGAGTTTGAGATTGTCAGAATATGAATGTCATCTGTTACCAGCAAATTATTGATTTTATGAACAAAAATGTGCTTTTTGGGCTTAAGGTTAGGGTTAGGCATAAGGTTAGCAGTGTGGTTAAGGTTAGGGTTAGGTTTACAATCACACTTTAAGAAGATACATAGTAGAAATGGGGTTTATGGCTGTGGTAACTAGTGATGACCTAGCATTAGCTTGACCTGAGTTACTGCCCTGATGACATAGACGGCTTCATCAACAACGGTAATGTTTGTTAAGTTAGAAGTTGTATTAAAAAAATATCAGGTTTGATAAACTAGTGGGTTGATTACCCAGCCAAGCAGATATAAGGGTAATTTTGGTTGTGAAGTGCATTATCAAAATGTTTGTCCTTTCTTTATATCAAAATGCAATTTACCACTTTACTGTCTGTTGTGTCACCCTGTCACAGGCCCTCCCAGTCAGCACCACCTCATAAGATGAGGAAGTACATTGTTTATGAGGATTGCCTGCTGCAGTTGTTCGAGTGATGCCCAGTTTGCAGCCGAACATGCAACATAGAGAAGACCAGCAAAGGGACCCTCAGCATCACGCAGACATGCCCTTGCTGTGAGCATTCCTATAAATGAACAGGGAGGACACTTAAATCAGGTTGGTGGCATTTGACCTTGTCAAAGGTCAAAATAGTTCGAGATTTGTCCATATTCACCTTCATAACCTAGCCTGGTGGAGCCAACCTGATCTCTGTGTTTACCATTCTATTTCACTTCACATATCATGATATCTGAAGTGAAATAGAAATGCATGCTAGAGGCGTCCCTACAGACCCGGGTTCGATCCCGGGCTGTATCACAACTGGCTGTGGTTAGGAGTCCCATAGGGCGGCACACAATTAGCCCAGCATCATCCGGGTTAGGGGAGGGTTTGGCCGGGGTAAGCTTTACTTGGCTCATCGTGCTCTAGCGACTCCTTGGCGCCTGCAGGCTGACCTTGGTCTTCAGGTGAACAGTGTTTCCTCCGACACATTGGTGTGGCTGGCTTCCAGGTTAAGTGGGCGAGTGTTATGAAGCGCGGTTTGGCGGGTCATGTTTCGGAGGACGCATGACTAACCTTCGCCTCCTGAGCCTGTTGGGGAGTTGCAGTGATGAGACAAGATCGAAATTGGGGAGAAAAGGGGGGTAAAATACAAAAAAATGTAAGGTGAAAGTTTCACATTGTTATACAGTATGTGACCCGATTCAGGAAACTAGGCGTACGTCGCAAATCACAACTTCACAGGAGAGCCTTATGAGCTTATTTTTTTTATTTTTTATCAAAATGCCTTTTCTGGCAGAAATGCCTTTTCGAACATGTGAACTTTCACGTGCCTCAAACTTGTATGTCATCTGTAAATACGAATAAAATTGTTAAATTACGTGCCTAGTTGGTTTAGCCACAGAGAAAGACAACAACCTTCCCGCTAGCTATGATTAGCTGAGATAATGAGTAGGCTGACATGCCGAGAGATGAGTTTGGATTGGTCTGCGGTGTGGCATATTGTGTGTATAAAATGAGCTGCTCGTAATGTGTAGATAGTCCTGTCTACTGCAGTTTTTTCGAAAGATATAACTTTAGCCAAGGAAAACAGCAAATATGTTGCTACTGCTCTCAATAACATTTTGCTGCCCTGAATTTATGGGAAAAAGTTGTGAACTACTTTCTGGATGATGATCGTGCCATGCTGACTCTCTCGCACTCTGAAAATAACAAATTTTGAAATCAGTGGAACACAACCGGCCAAACAAGCTGTGCAAACTAAACGGAAACAACACAGGATGTCTTATAAAAGGGGTTGCAGTCTGCTGTAAAGCTTTCAACCATGTATACAGGTAAGAATCTAGCTACAGATCAGATATTGTTCGTTTCGAATTTTGTCAGAAAGTTGTTTTCATTGCAAGCTAAAGCTTGCTGTTAGCTAACGAGCTGGAGTTTGATGTCTTGCTAACTAACAATGAACTAACTATGAACCTAACGTGTATCTTTCATCCATGTATACAGGTAAGAATCGAGCTACAGATTCAGATACTATACGTTTCTAATTTTGTCAGAAAGTTGTTTTCATTGCAAGCTAAAGCTTGCTGTTAGCTAGCCAGCTGGAGTTCGATGGCTGGCTTGCTAACTAACAATGAACCTAACGTTATTTGGTTAACCTTTTCTCAATAGGGGGTGCTGTTTTCACTTTGTAAAAATTCATTCCCAAATTAAACTGCCTCGTACTCAATTCTTGCTCGTACAATATGCATATTATTATTACTATTGGATAGAAAACACTCTCTAGTTTCTAAAACCGTTTGAATTATATCTGTGAGTAAAACAGAACTCAAGTTGGAGCAAACTTCCTGTCAGGAAGTGAGAAATCTGAAATCAGGCAATCTGTTCCAGGGTCAGTTTATTAATTTGCATGTATTCTATTGGTCGACATGCACTGCATACGCCTAGATGTCAGCAAGCAGTGAGAATTTGAATGGAGTTGCTAGGCAGATCTGAGGCCATATAAATGGTCTTGGAACGTGGGGTGCACTCTTTTCAACGTTCGTCATGGCGCAAGACAGACCTCAGGATGGCATTCTGAAAAGCTCTCGTTATAGGCCTTAGATATATCCGGCTCTGATTTTATTCGATATAGGTGTTAAAGACATCATAATGTAGTTATTTTAAACCGAGTTATATCAGTTTATATCAGTATATTGCGTTTTTCGGATATTTCTTTGTGCTGCGTTATAGTGAGTTGGGCACGTCTGGGCCACATAGCTAATGTTTGCTGCTAATTCCTAGGTTGAAGACGGCAATCTACAACCGAGCAACGATGATTCTGGACAAAGGACAACTTGCCCAAGATTCTGATGGAAGCTCATCAAAAAGTAAGAACTATTTATGAAGTTAATTCGTTGTTCTGTTGAAAAATGTTGACCTACTATTCCGCCATTAATTTCGGTGCGATCTCGCTTTAACGCACGCTGTATGTCGTAGTAACGTTAATTTAAAAAATCTAACACAGCGGTTGCATTAAGAACAAATGTATCTTTCATTTGCTGTCCAACCTGTATTTTTTAGTCAAGTTTATGATTAGTTATTGATTAGATTAGGTGCCTCTCCCAAGATTTCTCCCGACATTTTGTTTGCAGCTTGGCTACTATTCTCATTGTATAACCACGATTTGTGCCGCTAAATATGCACATTTTCGAACAAACTCTATATGTATTGTGTAATATGATGTTATAGGACTGTCATCTGAAGAAGTTTGAGAAGGTTAGTGAAAAAATTTATATCTTTTGCTGGTTTATTCGTTATCGCTATTGTTGGCTTGAATCAATGCTGTTGTGTGGTTGGCTATTTTAGTAAGCTAATATAATGCTATATTGTGTTTTCGCTGTAAAACACTTAAAAAATCTGAAATATTGGCTGGATTCACAAGATCTTTGTCTTTCATTTGCTGTACACTGTGTATTTTTCATAAATGTTTTATGATGAGTATTTAGGTAATTCACGTTGCTCTCTGTAGTTATTCTAGTTGCTTTGGTGAGAGTTGTGATGGTGGCTGCAATGTAAAACTATGATTTATACCTGAAGTATGCACATTTTTCGAACAAAACATATGCTATACAATAAATATGTTATCAGACTGTCATCTGATGAAGTTGTTTCTTGGTTAGTGACTATTTATATCTTTATTTGGTCGAATTTGTGATAGCTACCTATGCAGTAAAAAATGGTGGGAAAAAAAAGTTGTGTCTTTTGCTATCGTGGTTAGCTAATAGAAATACATATTGTGTCTTCCCTGTAAAACATTTTAAAAATCAGAAATGATGGCTGGATTCACAAGATGTGTATCTTTCATCTGGTGTCTTGGACTTGTGATTTCATGATATTTAGATGCTAGTATTTACTTGTGGCGCTATGCTAGGCTATGCTAGTCAGCTTTTTTACTGATGAGGGTGCTCCCGGATCCGGGATTGTGACCAAGTAGAAGTTAACTTTAGTAACGTTACTCTATGGATTGGGATTATATTTCATATTTTAGCTAATGTAAACTCACCCCATTCCGTACAAATGTGCGCAACCGCAACATTCAAACGAGGATGCAAAGAAAACTAATGGGACTGTAGCGACTGTCTTGACTTCAAAATCTGGGGTGTGAACAACGTTTCTATTCAAGTGTTGATCGACATGGTAATGGCTCATTAGTATTGGAGAAGAGTTGAAAAAAACTGACCCTCCGTTACATCGTGACGTGTCATGCCGTAACGCACAGCACGCATAAAGCAACTATTTCTGTCTTACAATTTCTCTCCACCAGGTGTAGCACTTCTCTCATCGTTTAAAAACAAGAAATGGACAGTGACAGCGGTAAGGGGGATACCTAGTATTTTTTTGCATCATCACTGCAAGCGATCATGACTCTCAAAAGCCACTGTTAACTTCTGAAGATCACTTTAGCAACTCCCTAAAATCCCGATTCAAATTCGACACAAACCTTCAAATAGGTATGTAATGACACATTATATAAACTCTTTATAGTGTTTTATTTACATTTTAGAGGAGATAAGGTGATAAGTTGGACAGATCAAGTGAAAAAAAGCCGTTTCCCCACACGACATCTCTCCTTCTCACTATCACGCATTAGTTTCGCTTCCCCGCCCGCCATTTTGAAAAAGACCCGACGGAGCTCATTGCCTTCTTGAATCATGCAGAAACGGGCAGCGTGGAGGTCTCGTCATGTCTTTTGTTGGAAAGGGGAGAAATTGTGCTTTACAATGACAATGACATTACAGTTGATCTGGAAGTACTACGTTTTTTGGGCGCTAAAATAAGGTCAATTGTACGGACCAAGGCGATGTACAAAAGTGAGTGAGTTTACGTTAGCTAGCTAACGTTAACGTGACATGTTTTAACAAAAGACCCCAAGTTTAAGCTTGCTGTTAGCTAGCTAATGTCAGCTGAGGTTAAGTGGATGGCTTGCTAGCTAACATTAACTTATGTGTATGAAGTGTGTGTAACGTTCGTGTAGTTCTCTCAGAATGCCATTTCGTGTTGCTAGTTATAGCCTAATTTTAGCTAGCTAACATTGAACCTATTGCTTAACTTTATCTAGCTATGACAATCGGTTTGTATTGCTAGTTAAGGCTTGCTGTTAGCTAGCCAGCTGACGTTAGATGGCAGGCTAGCTACAGTAGCTAACATTCCCTGTATGAACTGTGTGTAGTGATATCTCAGAATGCCATTTCGCATCTATTGTATAATAATGTAAAAATATTTGTATCTGTAATTTGACTTTCAGCATCAATCAATAGAACACGCCTGACTCTAATCCACCAGTCATTGTCATCAAAAAGAGAGCTGGCCCAAGCAAGCAAAGGCAGCAGCGCAGTCATCAACTACATGCACAATTTCTTCACCAACTACGGAGTCGGGAAAACACGTGTGGACCTGAATTGTGATAACTGCAGTGGCCAAAACAAAAACAACTTTGTGCTTTGGTATTGTTCCACCACCATCTGGACCTTCACTTCCTGATCCCAGGCCACACCAAGTTTGCCCCTGACTGGTGCTTCGGCCTCATCAAACTTCAGAAAGACCAGAGTGAACACTTTGTCTGAGATTGCTGGTGTTGTGAAGGACAGCACTGTGACAGCGATCAACATCCCACAGCTGGTTGGACTGGAGGATGGTAGGGTGCTGGTGGAAAGCTATGGCTGGCAACAACACCTGACTCCATACTTCAGGCCGCTGTCACAGATCAAGCAGTACCAGCACTCAGGTAAAAAATAATTTTCCTTGTCTGAGGATATTCTTATCTAAACTTGGGAGGTGAATTGATGTTGTGCAGGGTTGTAATGTCAATTTTTTGTTATTCCCTGTTTTACAGCTTCGATGCTCTGGAGCCTGGTGTTGTCGCCAAGGAGCGTTCGGACTTTCGGAACCAAGTTTCAGCTGCATCCTTCCTCCCGTAGATGGTCTGCCTGTAAAAGCACTACCTGGACTGGACACAGCTAGACAAACTATCTTTTTGACAAGATCAGGGAGTTTTGCGACAAAGAGGCTATGGACATCACATGCCCGGCACCAAAGTCAAGGGCAGGACAGAAACAGGCTCTACGAATATATATTCCGTTGTTCATGCGTGGTTTGGACGGACTAGTCATCAGCACTATCTGCAGTGCCTCTATTCTCTCCTAACACACATATGTTGCTGCTACTATTTTTCTTATCCTGCTGCTCAATCACTTTACCCCTGATTGTATGAATACAACTACCTTGTCTATCACTGACATCGTTATTTATATTGTTCTTGTAAATACTGTATATGTTATTTATATTGACGCTATCTATTTCTGATATTGCTACTATGCAAGTAACCATTTGGCTGTACCGTTTACATCTTCTGTAGAGACCATCCACTTAGCAAAATATTGATATATAATGAATATGTGTGGTCGTAACATGATTTTGTGACATACCACAACAATATAATTTGACCGTATCAAATGTCCACCGCATAAATATATGGTGGATGCATCTGTTTATGTACTGTACATGTGCACCTACTCAGGTTTCAACTCAGGTTGCATGGCCTTAACTTATTTTTCGAATACTATGCGATAACTGCATGTGTAACAGTATATCAAGTATGCCAATGTACTGGTGTGAAGGCATTTGGGCAGTGGTGTAAAGTGCTTAAGTAAAAATACTTGAAAGTACTACTTAAGTAGTTTTTTGTGGTAACTGTACATTACTTTACTATTTTATATTTTTGGCTACTTTTACTTCACTACATTAAAGAAAATAATGTACTTTTTACTCAATACATTTTCCCGAAACACCCAAAAGTACTTGTTACATTTTGACAGGAAAATTGTCCAATTCACACACTTATCAAGAGAACATCCCTGGTCATTCCTACTGTCTCTGATCTGATGAAACACAAATGCTTCATTTGTGAATTATGTCTGAGTGTTGGAGTGTGCCCCTTGCTATCGTCAATTAAAAAAAAAAAAGGAAGGAATTTGAAATGATTTAAACTTTTACTCTATGACAATGTAGTACTTTTTCCACCACTGGATGTGGCTGGGGGTTATAGCATTTATTTCACATGACCCATCAATTTAGACAAGTGTGTCTGGGTAAGTGTCTCATATTTATTACTTTTTTATCTGGACACTATGTTTACCTGGAATTGTTCCTTATTGTAGGCTACTACCACTTTTAGTCTTAATCTTTACTACACTACTCTTTGTTTGGCAATGACCTAACATGTGTATCCTTGAAGAGATGGGTGGGGCTGGATAAAGAGGGTGTGAACAATGCTGAATGGGTGTAGACAAAGGAGAGCTCTCCAGTAGGTACCAACACCTTCTAGGCCCTTTTCTCAAAAGTGAGTTTACAAGTTGATCAACTTTCAAAGCAGAATTACTTTCCCATTGTTCCTCATTTAAAGTGTATGATATACCAGTTTGTAGCTCTGAGTTTCTACTTTTACCAATGTAAAAAAAACATTTCAAATTTTGCTACAAAATACCGATTTGATCTGGTCAGTCATATATTAGCAGAACACTGCTTCTATGTTATTATGCATTATATACATTTGTAAGTTATCAAAACACAATTGCATTCTTCTTATTTTTTTTATTTTACTCTATAGACTACTGACCTATTCAAAGCGTCCTCCGGCATCTCACCATACATCTGCCTGTAGTTATTGAACTCAACCTGCAGCAGGTTTGTTTGTAGTGACTGAGTGGAGGGAGACAGCTCCGGGCAAGGTTCTGACAGATGGGTGTGTCTTGGTCGTGGCAAGGACACACCCAAGAAACACCCACATCAAACCACACCCCCAAGCCATGTCAAGTTTGGCTTCTGTCATGGTCACCAGCATTTCTTGACGAGCAATCCACATTTTTTTTACCAAATCAGCAGTTCATCTTTAAACAACTGGTTTAGTACGGTACCCTCCGTCACTGCTTCATTGCTCCAGACCAGCGCAAGGGGGAGTTAGAGCACTGATTATGCTTTTGGGTCCCAAGGCGCAAATGTGTCTCTAACTGACAATGAATGGGTGACATAAACCAAATCCAAACTGAGAATTGTGAATGATGTCACGTCCTGACCATAGCCTTTATTTTCTATGGTGGAGTAGGTCAGGGCGTGACTGGGAGGTGTTCTAGTTTATTATTTCTATGTGGGGTTCTAGGTTTAATTTTCTATGTTGGTGATTTGTATGATTCCAATTAGAGGCAGCTGGTATTCGTTGTCTCTAATTGGGGATCATATTTAAGTAGTGTTTGTTCCCACCTGTGTTTGTGGGATATTGAATTTTCTATTTTGAGTTAGTGTATGTAGCACCTCTTTAGTCACTGTTTGTTTCTTGTTTTGTTTGTTAAGTTTCACATTTAATAAATTATGTGGAACTCAACATTCGCTGCGCCTCTCTACAAACAGCCGTGACAAATTACTTAAAAATGTAATGTATTGAACTGAATGATGAGGATGAAGAAGGTGATTGAATTTAGAACAATAGTGTAAGAATTGCTATTCCTCTGTTTAGCACGCACACACCTGGAAAAATACACTTATGTTTTTGTTACTTCTCGTTAGTATTACTTACTAAAACTGTTGTTACACTAAGGTTTTTATTCTGAGAAACAAAAATGTTTAATTATATTCCATGATATTCTTAAGATATACAGTATGTGTTGACTGAATATAAGCAAGTGATGTCTGCTAAATAATCAAGTTGATGGCGCAGTCATATAGCCTCAGCACCTACAGTGGTTCCTCCTTTAAAAGTTGTGCCATACTGCGGCACACCTTGTGTGCTGCTACAGTATTCTGTGGCATGTCACTTAATTCTCAGCAATTTCTTCTGTTACTGCAAGTTATTGCTAGTTTGACCACCATCTTTGAGAAGCATTTGATAGTATTCCATATTGGCATTACCAGAGAATTTAAAACCTTTTTTTTGTAATATCATAGTATGTGGGATTGATATGAAGAAATTTGGCTTAATTAATTTGTTTAATGTTATGGTGTTTCCATTGAGAGAAACGCAAAATTAAACCCTAAGGGTTTCCATTAGGATGGAATGGAAAATATGGCGCTGTACAACGTGATTGTCGGGAGTAGGCTACAGGATTGGAGGATTCTAAATTTGTTTGCCTTATTAGACAACTTTGTTCCAATATTTATGTAAATCAGTGATATTTATTCCCATAGTAATTCATTATGGATCCATAACTAAATCAATATCTCCATTTTGAAAGAGTAATTTTTTATCTTTATTTTATTAACGAAATGTGGTTATTTGTTTATTAGGCTACTGTGCTCTGGTATTCTGTACTCTGGTACACTCAGACTAGAGTGCTCTGAAATCCGTGTAGATAGTAGGCTGGACACATGAAATTTTTAACAACGTTCTTTTCTGATAAAAACTAGTTCATTGCATCTGCCGTGGAGTGAAGTTTCATAATATGATCATATTTGCCAGCTGCTTGCCGTCGTTTTCAAATAATCGCGAAAAAACAAGCCTTATTTAAGTGCATTTTTCACCCTGCCAGCTCCTATTAGTTCTATTGAGGACTGTGGCACCAACTCGCCTTCCGAACGTTCTATTCCCAGCTTATTGTTCAACTTAACAATGCCTGCTTTGCTATTGTTGGCAATGAGACCTGCTCATGTTGTTTTATAGTTGAAATGTAAACAACAACAAATATTGGAACTCTGCGGTCTTCCCATTGTTTCCTATGAGGGAATTATAGGCATGTCTGTCTATTTCGCCAAATATCTCGCAATGTGTATTTTTTTGTTTATTTCAAGTCGGACACCATTTAAATCATGAGAATCTCCTCTTTCTAATTATGTAATCCTGGGCAGCTAGCTCAGTTGTCATCAAATGCTAGCCTAAAAAAATACTTTTTGCCCTTGGACCGCTGAGCTCCCCCCATCCTATGGAGAGGCATGCCGGTCTATTTCGCCAAACATCTCACTGTGTATATTTAGTTTTTTCAAGTCGGGTGTAACTGGTGTGAAATGGCTAGCTAGTTAGCGGGGTGAGCGCTAATAGCGTTTCAATCAGTTCAATCACTCGCTCTGAGACCTTGAAGTAATTGTTCCCCTTGCTCTGCAAGGGCCGCGGCTTTTGTGGAGCGATGGGTAACAATGCTTCGGGGGTGGCTGTTGTTGATGTGTGCAGAGGTTCCCTGGTACGAGCCCAGGTAGGCTCGAATTCTGCTTACAAGCAAAAACTAAAGCAGGAAGTACCAGTGACTCGCTCAATATGGAAGTGGTCAGATGACACAGATGCTAAGCTACAGGATTGTTTTATTAGCACAGACTATAATATGTTCCGGGATTCTTCCGATGGCATTGAGGAGTACACCACATCAGTCACCGGCTGTCAAGTTGTCTAGGTGTTATAATTATTTCAGCTCTGCCCAAACTTGAAAACGGCTTGCTCAACACGTGAAGGGTGCAAAGGGACAACTCAATTCCTTTTTAGTGTTTTATTATGGTTTTGATGCCATTTGTTGAATATGTTGAAACAGTTGATTTGTTGAATATAGTTGAATGACAGAGGAATAAGGAATAGGGAATAGGAATAGGTTGATAACCTTAAACAGAGAATAAACATGCATTATTTTACACAATAAACAATGCATGACACAGCAACAAAGCATGGCTTTGAATAAAGTAAACGTTTAAACAATTTAATCTAGCACTTCAAGCAATTACTTCTGCAGTCAGAAAATATCCACAACAAAAGAAGTCACCACTCCTACCAGAGTTAAACATGTAAATTGTGCTAAGCACTGGATGCAACATAATAAATAATTCCAAACATTACATACCAGTTGCGTCTTTAGGGTTGAACAATGAGCTGTTTGTATGTTGAGGACCCAAGCAAAGCTAAGCCCAAACATTTTATACCCATGCTTATCTGCCAGGTGCGCATGTAAATGTAGTCCCTCCAGAAATCCTGGCTCAATTTCTTAGTTCCACCCGTGTTTTTGGGTTATCTGCCCTCTTGAGGCCTGGAGTTCTTTAAAGGAAGAGCTGCCATTGTGCTCATGTTTTGAGTGTTCTGTTTTTTGACGCAACAATAAGTGCATCGAAGCACAACTGCGAGCTGCCCAGTGACACGAGCCTACCAGGGAAGCAACACTGAACCATGCATGAAAGCACCAGCTGTTCCGGACAACTGTGTGATCACGCTCTCCGATGTGAGTAAGACCTTTAAACAGGTAAACATTCACAAGGCCGCAGGGCCAGACGGATTATCAGGACGTGGACTCAGAGCATGCGCTGAACAACTGGCAAGTGTCTTTCACTGACATTTACAACCTGTCCCTGACCGAGTCTCTAATACCAACATGTTTCAAGCAGACCACCATAGTCCCTGTGCCCAAGAACACCAAGGTAACCTGCCTAAATGACTACTGACCAGTAGCCCTCACATCTGTAGCCATGAAGTGCTTTAAAAGGCTGGTCATGGCTCACATCAACACCATTATACCAGAAATCCTAGACCCACACAAATTTGCATACCGCCCCAACAGATGATGCAATCTCTATTGCACTCCACACTGCCCTTTCCCACCTGGACAAAAGGAATACATACGTGAGAATGCTATTGACTACAGCTAAGTGTTCAACACTATAGTGCCCTCAAAGCTAATCACTAAACTAACCTGGGACTAAACACCTCCCTCTGCAACTGGATCCTGGAATTCCTGACGGGCCACCCCCAGATGGTAAGGGTATGTTACAACACATCTGCCACGCTGATCCTCAACATGGGGGCCCCTCAGGGGTGCGTGCTCAGTCCCCTCCTGTACTCCTTGTTCACTCATGACTGCATGGCCAAGCACGACTCCAACACCAACATTACGTTTGGTGACGACACAACAGTGGTAGGCCCCCATCACTGACAACGATGAGACAGTCTATAACGACGAGGTCAGAGACCTAGCAGTGTGGTACCAGTATAACAACCTCTCCCTCAACGTGATTGAGACAACGGAGATACACTGGGGCCAAGTTTCATGCCAGCAAGGACCTCTAACCAGGCGGTGTCAGAGGAAGGCCCAAAAAATTGACAAAGACTCCAGCCACCCTAGGAATAGACTTTTCTCTCTGCTACCGCACGGCAAGCGGTACCGGGGTGCAAAGTCTAGGTCCAAAAGGCTTCTTAACCTCTCTAGGGTATGTGGGACGTTAGCGTCCCACCTCGTCAACAGCCAGTGAAACTGCAGGGCGCCAAATTCAAAACAACAGAAATCCCATAATTTAAATTCCTCAAACATACAAGTATTTTACACCATTTTAAAGATACACTTGTTGTAAATCCAGCCAAAGTGTCCGATTTCAAAAAGGTTTTACGACGAAAGCACACCAAACGATTATGTTAGGTATGAGCCAAGTCACAGAAAAAGACAGCCATTTTTTCAGCTAAAGAGAGCAGTAACAAAAAGCAGAAATAGAGATAAAATGTATCACTAAACTTTGATAATCTTCATCAGATGACACTCATAGGACTGCATGTTACACAATACATATATTTTTTGTTCGGTAAAGTTCATATTTATATCCACAAATCTGAGTTTAGGCAAGACGCTACTGTATCACTTGGCAAAAAGCTTGAGAAAATGCAGAGCGCCAAATTAAAATGAATTACTATGAAAATTACTATAAAATCAAACTTTCCTTAAATCACACATGAAAGATACCAAATCAAAGCTACACTGGTTGTGAATCCAGCCAACATGTCAGAATTCAAATAGGCTTTTCAGCGAAAGCATACGATGCTATTATCTGAGCATAGCACCATAGTAAACAAAAGAGAGAAAACATTTCAACCCTGCAGGCGCGACACAATACGCAGAAATAAAAATGTAATTCATGCCTTACCTTTGACGAGCTTCTGTTGTTGGCACTCCAATATATCAAAAATGTCCATTTATTTGGCGCATTTGATCCAGAAAAACACCGGTTCCAACTTGCTCAAACGTGACGACAAAATATCTCAAAGGTTACCTGTAAACTTTGCCAAAAAATGTCAAACTACTTTTGTAATACAACTTTAGGCATTTTTAACGTTAATAATCAATAACATTGAAGACGGGATGATATGTGTTCAATACAGGATTAAAATGATATGTAGCATGCCTTCTGTTTGATTGAAGCGCATGTCCAGAACACCTGGAGTGCCTCGACTTCAGGATGGCCGTATTTCTTCATTACACAAAGGAATAACCTCAACCTATTTCTCAAGACTGTTGACATCTAGTGGAAGCCGTAGGAACTGCAAGCAATTCGCTTAGAAATCTGGTTTCCCAATGAAATCTCATTGAAAAGACAGTGACCTCAAAAAATAAAAAATCTGAATGGTTTGTCCTCGGGGTTTCGCCTGCTAAATAAGTTATGTTATACTCACAGACATGATTCAAACAGTTTTAGAAACTTCAGAGTGTTTTCTATCCAAATATACTAATACTATGCATATCTTATCTCCTGGGGATGAGTAACTGGCAGTTGAATTTGGGTATGCTTTTCATCCAAACGTGAAAATGCTGCCCCCTACCCTAGAGAAGTTAACAGCTTCTACCCCCAAGCCATAAGAGTCCTGATCCCCAATCACAATTTTACGCTGCTGCTTCTCTCTGTTTGTTATCTATGCATAGTCACTTTACCTCTACCTACATGTACATATTACCTCGATTATCTCTGTTTAACCTGTGCCCCAGCACATTGACTCTGTACCGGTAGCCTCGTTACTGTTATTTTATTGTTATTATTTGTTATTTTTCTATTTTCTTATTTTTTACTATTTTTATTTATTCATTATTTACTTCAGTTTATTTAGTAAATACTTTCTTAACACTTATTTGTTCTTAAAACTGCTCAGATCCCTTTAGCGGGATCATTCTCGTCTACATTGAATTGCAGAGCACCAAATTCAAATTAAATTACAAAAAATATTTAATTTTCATGAAATCACAAGTGCAATACACCAAAACACAGCTTAACTTGTTGTTAATCCAGCCGGCGTGTCAGATTTCAAAAAGGCTTTACGGTGAAAGCAAACCATGCGATTATGTGAGGACAGCTCTCAGCAGACAAAACATTACAAACAGCTAGCAGCAAAGTAGATTTGTCACGAAAGTCAGAAAAGCAATACAATTAATCACTTACCTTTGATGATCTTTGTATGTTTGCACTCAGGAGACTCCCAGTTACACAATAAATGTTTGTTTTGTTCGATAAAGATTCTCTTTATATCCAAAAACCTCCATTTGGTTGGCGCGTTTTGTTCAGTAATCCACAGGCTCGTGCGGTCACGACGGGCAGACGAAAATTCCAAATAGTATCCGTAAAGTTCGTAGAAACATGTCAAACGTTTTTTATAATAAATCCTCAGGTTGTTTTTACAATAAATAATCGATAATATTTCAACCGGACGGTAGCCTTTTCAATAGAAGAGAGAAAGAATAGATCTCGCTCCCGGCGCGCACGCATGCACAAATCTGAGGACATCTGGCTATCCACTGACGCGATGTGATCATTCTCGCTCATTTTTCAGAATAAAAGCCTGAAACTATGTCTAAAGACTGTTCACACCTTGTGGAAGCCATAGGGAAAGGAATCTGGTTGATATCCCTTTAAATGGAGGATAGGCTTGCAATGGAAAAGAGTAGTTTCAGAAAAACAGCACTTCCTGGATGGATTTTCCTCAGGTTTTCGCCTGCCATATCAGTTCAGTTATAAAGAAGCCTTTATCCAATATGGCCGCCAAACAACTCAATGGGTCTTATTGGACAATTTCACATGATCATACCTGTATGAAATATAATTGTATTATGCTCAAAAATATCTTAAAATATTCATAATGATGTAGAATACACAACCAAATGAGCCAGGTGTGCCAGATATATAGAGATGTTAAATTATTCACAGAATTGTGGTACGAATGTGACCAAAAAGCTGTCCGAATCACTAATTTGTGAAGTTGATATGATCAATAATTGCTATATTTCATCTTCAAACATGTACAATGGATGTGAGCTGACTTAAAATGATATTAACATTTAATAGGATAACATTGTATAAAACAGAGAACTAGAAACTTGCCGTGTACATTACAATGTAAAATTCCATAAGAATGCCAATACGTTTTGACCTAATGATGAGAGTAGCAAACCATTACACATAGGCCTATAAGGACACAAGGCGAGATCCAAATGTAGACACAGGAGGCAGATGGTAGAGATCCAATATTTATTATAACAAAGGGAATAGGCAAAGGCAGGTCGGGGACAGGCGAGAGTTCATAAACCAGGTCAGAGTCCAAACAGTACCAGACGAAAGGCAGTCTCGAGGTCAGGCCAGGCAGGGGTCAGAAACCAGATCCGAGTCCAAAAACAGGACAAGGGGATAGGCAGGCTAGTAGTCAGAACAGGCAGAGTGGTCAGGCAGGCGGGTTCGGAGTCAGGACAGGTAAGGGTCGAAACCAAGAGGACTAGAACCAAACAGAGACTGGGGAAAAAATAGGAGCAAGGAAAAACGCTGGTTGACTTGGAAAACAAGACAAACTGGCACAAAGAGACAGGAAACACAGGGATATGTACACCGGGATAATAAGTGACACCTGGAGGGGGTGGAGACAATCACAAGGAAAGGTGAACCAGATCAGGGGTTGACAAGGCCTCGTTAATCTAAATGAAGATCTATTCTTACTATGGGGCCATAGCAGATTGGTCTGTTACTAGAATACTAAAAGTAATATAATTGGCCTCAAACGGCCCAACATTTGTTTTTACTACATTGTAATTGGGCAGGTTTATAGTTCTCATAATGACAACAGCTACAAGGATAACATTGTATATCATTTTAATCAGCTCACTTATATAACTATTTTCATGTGCATATCTATTTTGCATGTTTGAAGATGAAATATTGCAATTATTGAACATAATTCCTCTTATCATAGTATATATGTGAAATGGGTTTAGCATAGGCTATCTAAAAATGAAGATAGGCCTATTGATAATATTGAGACTGTGATTTTGCAATCCTCTTTGTGTCTGCATGTTTTAGGCCTATCAGCTTCTCAGAGTAGGAGTGCTGATCTCCCCTTTACAATTTTTTAAATGGTGATCTAAAAGGCTAAACTGATCGTGGATCAGCACTCTTAGTTAGGGACCTCAGTTGAGTATGGCGCTCAAGACCAAACATGTAAAAGTAGGCTATAAAAAAGTAGACTAAAAACATTCCAATCCCGATTAAAATGCAACAGCTATTTAGGGTATTGGTTGAATGGCTTGCTGTAGGACCATGTGGAGCATCGCTCTGAGAGAAGCTGCCAGCCTGCCTGCCTTTCTCTCACTTTAAGAAAGCAGAGAGCAGAGACAGTGCCGGGCAGTTTGCTTTGCAGGTCAGCCGTTTAGGCAGTGCGCCGATTGCTTTGAATTTGATGTCTGGATTTGAACTCGGCCTTGTAAGCCTCACAGCTAGCAGTTTTATGCACCGGTTACTTTCACATTGATGTCGGCATAGGCGGCGCGTCCAATAGGCTAAAGGAAGATAAGCTTCCCCTAAAGTAAAAGTAATTAAATTTGCCAAAATGAACTATATGATTACTTGCATAAATAAATACAATCATTCAAAATACTACACCAGAGAACATGATTTGGCCACAGAGGAGCATTAGCTTCTTTTAAAAATGAGCAGTGGATTGTTTTAAACATGCAATTTGAGACGTGCTTGCGGCAAATAATATACCCAGTGGTGTAAGGTACTTAAGTAAAAATTGTTTAAAGTACCACTTAAGTAGTTTTTTGGGGGTATCTGTATTTTACTTTACTATTTATATTTTTGACAACTTTTACTTTTACTTCACTACATTCCTAAGTAAAATAGTGTACGTTTTAATCCATACATTTTCCCTGTCACCCAAAAGTACTTGTTACATTTGAATGCTTAGCAGGACAGGAAAATGGTCCAATTCACACACTTACCATCCCTGGTCATCCCTACTGCCTCTGATCTGATGTCTGTGTGTTGCCCCTGGCTATCCATAAGTAAATAATATATATATATTGTGCCTTCTGGTATGCTTAATATAAGGAATTTGAAATGAATAATAAGTTTACTTTTAATTATATTTTAGCGATTACATGTACTTTTGATACTTAAGTATATTTAAAAACAAATACCTTTAGACTTATATTATACTCAAGTAGTATTTTACTGAGTGACTTTCACTTTTACTTGAGTCATTTCTCTTAAGGTATCTTTACTTTTACTCAAGTATGGTAGTTTTTCCACAACTGAGCCCACCAAGTAGCTAATTATTGCGTTGCAGTGGTCAGTGAAAAGCAGTTAAATACTGTAGGTCTAGGTCTATCGCAATATTTCAAAATACAATCGTAGGAAAAACAGTTTAGAAAGCAAATGGCTATTGATAAAAAGAGAAGACAAAGAAAATACTCTAATCTGTTTCTAGTTATCAGAATTCTCAACTCCCAATTGAGAAAACAGTTGCCTATCATATTGGCACCAGAGGAGTCCATCCGCCGTATCCCGGTGAATGCAATCATATTCGCGGTATTTATCATCATTATCTTCCTCAGTTGTTTTAGGAAACTACTCTGACAGGAGGTCGTGTCCTGTCGTCAGTCCTTCGGTCGCGGGACTATATAGTTGGATGCAGTTTTAATGGCAACCATAGTGTCAGGAGAGCTCATTGGCTCCGAGCCATAAAAAGGGCTAGGCCTGCATGAAAGGCCCTGTTCACTAGGCTACTCCCAAAATGACATTATTGCGGCACCTTCCAACCTTAAAGTCGTTAAAAGTAGCCAATTTTTTCTTTAGGCTACAATACCTTGACAGGTCATAAACTAGGACTAAAATGATGAAATGTCTGCAGCTATTCTAAGCAATCACTTATTTCAAACAGCAATGTCAGTTTTGGTTTCAGTGTGGCGCAAGACATGTTTTTCCAGGCTGCTTCAGTAATCGGAAGTGGCCATTTGATGTTTTATTTTTCTTTATTATTTTTTAAACTAACTTTCAAATTACAGTACAATAACAGCAAAAAAACATAGGACATCACTACACATATATTTCTCTAAAGAAACATAAAAAAACATTCAAATAAACAAGACATTTTTAAATATTTGTTTTTGTGTATGTAAACTTTACCAGAGAGAAATGAACGACTAATTCAGTAGTTTTGTTTTCATTTGAATAATAACATATTACATATACATGGGTCTTAATGTTTTTTTAAATTTATTAATTCACAGGCATTTGATGTGTGCTATGAGGTGAGGCCAATAGATTACCTCACTTCCGTTCAGAACATCTGGTGCCAGGGATTTCCATTGTTGGCTAAAATATTATGTAAGGGACCCTTTACAGACTAAATACTCAATGCGCACGCTATTAAAAAAAACATGCAAAATCAAGGCAAAGTGTCACAATGTTAGAGTAGGCGTAAACTTTGCCTATTGCAATGGCCATTGATATTATATTGGATTATAGGCCTATTTCGGCCGTAGTTATGTTATTATTGGTTTTGTATAATTGCGGGCTATTCTCTGGGTGCTGAAATTTGTGAGCAGTTTGTGCTAAAAACATAATTTCATGTGACGTTGGAGCTCCAGTCTGCCCACACTAGTGACGCCCAACTCCATTTTAAATCGTGGAGTTGAGTTTAGTCGGCTATCGTTATGTAGGCCTACTATACGACCTGATATTATTATTGTCTGCAGGCCTACAATATCCAAATAGTGATAAAGAAATTAAACCACACACTCACCAGAGCAGTCTCCTAATCCCAAGCATTCATTGCTTTTGTCTTGCTGTGTGAAATTGCCCACAAAGCCTGCCACGGTTCCCCTGAAATTGAAAATAACCTAATTTAAACTAACCATGATGACAATATGCATTGATCTATTGGAGATGTTATAGGCCTACTAGTCATGCCCAGTCAATATAACACTATTAACGTCTTATTACACATGTATGTTACGATTGAGTTTTGGAGCATGTAGGGTTAATTTGCAATTAGGCTTACAAACTATTGCAAAACACAAAATTATGAAATTGCTTCATGTAAATTGTCTACGGCCTTGGTGTGAGAAATAGAAGACTTGTAATTGCTAATCAAGGTATATGACTACAAGTCGACAGATGTGATACAAAGAAGCGCTGCACCATGGTGGGTGATACGCCTAGACCAGGTTCACAGTATCTTATCGCCTGCATATGGGAAACATTATTAGGCTACGCCGAGCTGCATTGCGAAGGGGCTTCGTGTTGAAAAATCCGACACTCCGCAAACCGCCATGTAACACCGAAGAGGAAAGAGCCCGATGTTGTCTCCCTTTCCTCCGCTCTTATTTGGCTTCTATTCAAATTTGGGTCAGGGGTGAGAAAGCCCAACGTCACAAGCTTGCAACATGGCGTCCCGAAGGCTGTGAGATGAGCAAGAGGATGGTAAATTGAGAACGATTCTACCGATGTAAAAAGGTATCTAAGCGTTATTTATCTTATTCTCCGATGCGTGGGATAGCATGCTAGTGCAGGTTTATTGTCGGTTGTGAACGGATTGATTGCGCACAGGGGGATGAATCGCAAATGATCTTCGCTGTGGTGGTGGCTTTCTATCGCGTGCCAACAAAAAGGGCTTCGCTTATGGTGCCTATACTGGCTCTACCAGCTTGGCAAGATGTCAGCTCCCTTTTTGTCTGCATGAACATCTTTGAAAACCCGCTGTCGATCACAGCATGAATTTTCTAACGTTTTTGGTTTTGTAGATACGATAACATTGTTTATATTTATGTTATTTCGCAATGTTGGTTGCACCAACGTTGGTTGCTTGGGTAAACTAGCTGGCAACCTGAAAGAAAGGAGCGATCTCAATGCAATTAGTTTAGCTTGCGCACTACGATTCTCCCTCATTTTTAAAAACATTTGTCTTTATTTAATAATTAAATGATTTCGATTGTACATGCCATTTAATAGGTATTAGATTTCTCATGGGAATGCCTTTTTCATATTTGGACTTCGAGGCTATGTTGATCACAAAACATTTTATGGATGCAATTATTTGATTAATGTAGGCTTCAGTACACATTCATGGTCACGTTCATTTCCTAAATCATACAATATCGAATTTAGCCAAAATCGAATTTGGTGGCAGATTTTTATTTTGACGAGCTTTTCTCATTTCTGTTTACATTGTACATTTTATGTAGGCGCATGCCTTACATGATGCTAAACACAGCATTGTTTACCTTATCTATCTTATAGCCCATTTATTGATACAACATTGCACTTTAATTGATGAACGAGAACACATAGTACGTTTACTCGCAGTGTTGCCTATATAAATAGGCTACAATAGTGAAGCTTTTATGATGATGTGACGGCTCTACAGCTGCATACATCGACTAGCTTTGTGGCAGTCCGCGAATGTATATCGTTACATTGTAGCCAAGCAGGTTCTGTTGTTTTACCGTAGCCAGGCTTATGTTGCATAATGTGTAACCACCCTTTCAGTCAATTAAGTCATTTGAAAAAATGTCAAAAATAAGTAAACAAAACGTGTTGTTTTAAAAAAAAATGTTGTTTAATCATATCCAATGTATCTAGGCTATGTTACCAGTTCTTCTGAGCTGTTTTTGAGGTGTGTAGGCTAATACGTGTGCACCATGAGCCCTGCCTGCTCAGGTGACTTGTGTTGTTAAAGTACCAAGGGGCACGGAGATAATCAATAGCTGGAATGTCAGCTATTGAGTTCTGGTAGCTGTTTTCATTTTCAGCAAACTAAGATTTTGCCTGTCCCAGGTAGGCTATACATGGTGTATAGTTGCAACGAGGTATACATGATGTAATCATCTAAAGCTGCATTTTCTGAACAAAAAAATACAATGTTTTCATTTTAATGATGATGCATCTATTTTACAGGCTTGCATGCTGATTCTTCATTGATAGTGAGTGGACAGGAAGTTAGGTCATCTCTCCTGTGTAACATAGGGTTATTACTGTGTAGTTATATAGAGGCCCATGAAGTGGCTTTGGTGGGTGGGTGTTGCGTGCGCAAACTCCTCTTGACCGGCTACTGCTGCTAGTACTTTCTGTTTTACCTTACCACACACACGCAGACAGACAGACAGACAGTGTGTTCTGTGTACATTGTGGTCATGGTTTACAGTGTGGGGGCTATAAGAAGGGGACTTAGGCTATATGTTCTGCTGACATGTTGGCCTGGGACTTATGGATTGTGCTTAGCTGGTGCGTGCAGCACTGTATTTGTTCCTGGCTGGGTCGTGTGGTTTGTTCAGTGGCTAAACCTCCTCAGGGAAGGGTTGTTGTTTAAGGAGAGGAAACAGTCCTTGGAATGTTGTGCTGATAGCCTGCAGGGTGTGCAGTCTTTGAAGGCAGGTGAAGGGGAGAGGAATCTGTTAGTGGGACCATAAGAATCTTTTCCCTAACATGCCCTCTTTGTCCCTTACTGTGGATATCGCAGCGCTGGTCATGCGGGTCAATACACACACACACACACACACACACACACACACACACACACACACACACACACACACACACACACACACACACACACACACACACACACAGGCATTAGTGTGTAGCGGATACACTGTAGGTATAACGTATGTGAGTAGGTGATCATCCTTTGTCAATTGATTGCAACACTGCATGGATACGCATCAGCTGTCCATTAAATGCATCTCTACTACCTGAATTATTTCTGACAAACTCAAAGGAATACTACACAAAAAGTATATGTTATACAATTCCTAAGAATTGTGTGTCAGCAGTCAAGTTTTCAAGATAGAGCGAAAACCACCTCAATTATGTGTTTGCATCATGTGCTATTTACTGTTCTGTGCTTTGTAATAAGTGCTATAGGGCTGAATCTGGCATTATGGTTTTCAATCTGAGGGATGGCATTCTGCTGAAGACTGGATTCTGAAACATCACTGAGAAATCTGTATTTTACACCATTTTAAAGATAAACCTGTTGTTAATCCCACCACAGTGTCCGATTTCAAAAAGGCTTTACGACGAAAGCACACCAAACGATTATGTTAGGTCAATACCTAGTCACAGAAAAACACAGCCATTTTTCCAGCCAAAGAGAGGAGTCACAAAAAGCAGAAATAGAGATAAAATTAATCACTAACCTTTGATGATCTTCATCAGATGACACTCATAGGACTTAATGTTACACAATACATGTATGTTTTGTTCGATAAAGTTCATATTTATATCCAAAAATCTCAGTTTACATTGGCGCGTTACGTTCAGTAGTTCCAAAACATCCGGTGATTTTGCAGAGAGCCACACCAATTTACAGAAATACTCATTATAATCATTGATAAAATATACAACTGTTATGCATGGAATTTTAGATCCACTTCTCCTTAATGCAACCGCTGTGTCAGATTTCAAAAACACTTTACGGAAAAAGCACACCATGCAATAATCTGAGTACAGCGCTCAGACAACAAACCAAGCCATACAGATATCCGCCATGTGGTGGAGTCAACAAAGTCAGAAATAGCATTATAAATATTCACTTACCTTTGATGATCTTCATCAGAATGCACTCCCAGGAATCCCAGTTCCACAATACATGTTTGATTTGTTCGATAAAGTCCATAATTTACGTCCAAATACCTCCTTTTTGTTCGCGCATTCGGGACACAATCCAAACTCACGACGCGCTGGCAAGTCCAGGCGAAAGTTCAGACGAAAAGTCATATTACAGTTCGTAGAAACATGTCAAACGAAGTATAGAATCAATCTTTAGGATGTTTTTATCATAAATCTTCAATAATGTTTCAACCGGAGAATTCCTTTGTCTGTAGAAATGCAATGGAACAGAGCTAACTCTCACGTGAACGCGCGTGACCTCTGACTCATTCAGCTCTCATTCCCCCATCCTTCACAGTAGAAGCATCAAAAAAGGTTCTAAAGACTGTTGACATCTAGTGGAAGCCTTAGGAAGTGCAATATGACCCCATAGACACTGTATATTGGATAGGCAAACCTACAAACCTCAGATTTCCCACTTCCTGTTGGATTTTTTCTCAGGTTTTTGCCTGCCATATGAGTTCTGTTATACTCACAGACATCATTCAAACAGTTTTAGAAACTTCAGAGTGTTTTCTATCCAAATCTACTAATAATATGCATATATTAGCAACTGGGCCTGAGTAGCAGGCAGTTTACTCTGGGCACCTTATTCATCCAAGCTACTCAATACTGCCCCCAGCCATAAGAAGTGTTAACTCCCTTATCATACCTCATTTGCACTCACTGTATATAGACTTTTTGTTTTCTTTTTCCTTACTGTATTATTGACTGTACATTTAGTTTATTCCATGTGTAACTCTGTGTTGTTGAATGTGTCGAATTGCTCTGCTTTATCTTGGCCAGGTCGCAGTTGCAAATAAGAACTTGTTCTCAACTAGCCTACCTGGTTAAATAAAGGTGAAATAAATACATTTTAAAAAGTAGATGGGTAAAATAAAAAAAGCTGACATTGAATATCCCTTTGAGCATGGTGAAGTTATTCATCACACTTTGGATGGTGTATCAATACACCCAGTCACATCAAAGATACAGGCGTCCTTCCTAACTCAGTTTCCGGAATGGAAGGAAACCGCTCAGGGATTTCACCATGAGGCCAATGGTGACTTAAAACAGTTACAGAGTTGAATGGCTGTGATAGGAGAAAACTACTGAGGATGGATCAACAACATTGTAGTTACTCCACAATACTAACCTAATTGACAGAGTGAAAAGAAGGAAGCCTGTACAGGATAAAAATATTCCAAAACATGCATCCTATTTGCAACAAGGCACTAAAGCAGGGTTTCCCAAACTCTGTCCTCGGGACCCCAAGGGGTGCACATTTTGGTTTTTGCCCTAGCACTACACAGCCAATTCAAATAATCAGCTAATCATCAAGCTTTGATTATTTGAATCAGTTGTGGAGTCCTAGGGCAAAAACCCCTTGGGGTCCCGGGGACCGAGTTTGGGAAAAACTGCACTAATGTAATACTGCAAAAAAAAAATTGTTTGGGGCAAATGTTTGGGGGGAAAAAAAAAACACATTACTGAGTACCACTCTCCATATTTTCAAGCATAGTGGTGGCTGCATCATGTTATGGGTATGTTTGTAATCGTTGAGGACTGGGGAGTTTTTCAGGATAAAAAAATAAGCGAAATGGAGCTAAGCACAGGCATAATCCTACAGTAAAATCTGGTTCAGTCTGCTGGGAGATAGGAGATGAATTCACCTTTCAGCAGGACAATAACCTAAAATACAACGCAACATCTACACTGGAGTTGTTTACCAGGAAGACAGTGAATGTTCCTGATTGGCCGAGTTAGATGTAGGCGCATGCCTTTTTGAGGCATGAACATTTCTTCCAAACTGATTTTGGGGTCAACTAAGCAGTCACATACCCCCACATCTCAGATCTGGGTCACCCCTCTGTGTGTGTGAGTGTGAGGGAAAAATGGGAGGGGACACGCATATTCTTTATTTTCTCGCTGAACCACGTGGCACATCTGTCTGGGGTTGCGAATAAGCGGTGATGAAATGGATGGGGCTCTTTTCTTTGCCTGCTCCACCCCGGGCAGGGCTCTGTTTGTGGTGGGCTTCTCTCTATTTGTGTTCATCGTGGCTGACCATATTGAAAACGGGGGCTTAATTGGAGGGGTGTCACCCGGACCAGCGCAGGGGCACTGTAAATGAAGTGATCCCCCCCCAGGAGTAAAACACTGAGGTCACTGCACCTGTTAACTAGTATTTATTCTCCCAAATTCTATACAATTCTTCTTAAGGATTTGGATTTTATGAAGGATTTTATAGCCTGTTTACAATAGCCCTCAAATCAAATCAGATTTTATTGGTCGCAAACACATATTTAGCAGATGTTATTGTGGGTGTAGCGAAATGCTTGTGTTTCTAGCTCCAACAGTGCAGTAGTATCTAATAATTCACAACAATACACACAAATCTAAAAGTAAAAGAATGGAATTAAGAAATATATAAATATTAGGATGAGCAATGTCAAGAGTGGCATTGACTACAATACAGTTGAATACAGTATATACATATGAAATGAGTAAAACAGTATGTAAACATTATTTAAGTGACCAGTGTTCCATTATTAAAGTGACCAGGGGTTCTTCTGAACTGAGCTTCAGGACAAGAAGGAAACTGCTCAGGGATGTCACCATGTGGCCATTGGTGATTTTTAAAACAACTACAGAGTTTAATGGCTGTGATAGGAGAAAACTGAGGATGGATCAACAACATTGTAGTGATTCCACAATAATGACCGAAATGAAAAGAACAACACAATGTGGAATAAGTCAAGGGGAATGAATACTTTCTGAAAGCACTGTATGTACAGTGCTGTGAAAAAGTATTTGCCCCCTTTCAAATTTAGCATATTCTAGAATAATAGTGAAGACATCAAAACTATGCAATAACACATATGGACTCATGTAGTAACCAAAAAAGTGTCAAACAAATCAAAATCTATTTTATATTTGAGATTCTTCAAATAGCCACCCTTTGCCCTGATGACATCTTTCTCTCAACCAGCTTCACCTGGAATGCTTTTCCAACAGTCTTGAAAGAGTTCCCACATGGTGTTGCACATTTTGGGGAATATTCAGAGGTGGAAACTTTCCGTGGGAATTAACAGGAAAATATGGTAATTAAAGGAAATACATGCAAATTAATATTAATACCATTTCAATGCAGATGTTGTTTGCATTGGATATATTTACCATATCATATGGAGACAGAAACATAAACCTTTTACCTTATCATAAGTAGACATAATTGCAAATGATTAAATCCTTCCAATATAAAAAAATTGTAGCAACGAATTTAACTTTAATTAAATGAGTTGACTCTTCACACGGGATGATTTCACTGAACAACAAAAGAAAGGGAGTATTAAATGATCCCCAATGATCCATCGCATCTCCCCAAAACTTTTTCTAGAAACTAAAGCTTTGGTTGTCTTCCTCTCAGGCTTCCATGTCTTCTCCCTGGACCCCCTCAATGGCCACCTCTTGAACATCAGACTCTGAGGCCTCATCTTCACTGTCACTTTCCAACCTTGCTGAGGATGGCTTGTTGTCAGGCTCAAAAAGCCTCAAATTTGCCCGGATGTCCACCAATTTTTCAACTCTTGTATTGGTCAACCTGTTGAGTGGTTTGGTGTGTGTTCCCAAACAAGGACCAGTTGCGCTCTGAGGCGGCTGATATTGGTGAGATTTGGAGGATGATGGAGGCAACATGGGAAAGAGCCTCAGATCCACAAAGTCCCTTCCAGATATGTTGGCACGACTGCCATATTGCATCTCCATCCCAAAGCCCTTGCTTGGAAGTGTACATCGCCAGACTGCCAAGAACCTTGCCCTCATCCAGGCCAAGGTGGTGGGACACGGTAGTGATGACACCATAGGCCTTGTTGATCTCTGCACCAGAAGGATGCTCTTGCCAGCATACTTGGGGTCCAACATGTACGTTGCGGCGTGTATGGGCTTCAGGCAGAAGTCTTCACGCTTTTTGATGTATTTCAGAACTGCAGTTTCCTCTGCTTGGAGCAACAGTGAAGTGGGCAGAGCAGTACGGATTTCTTCTCTTACATCTGCAAGCAGAGTCTAAACATCTGACAGGATGGCATTGTCTCCCTCAATCCGTGCAATGGCTACTGCTATAGGTTTCAGGAATTTCATGCTGCTTACCACTCTCTCCCAAAATACATCATCCAGGAGGATCCTCTTGATGGGGCTGTTCATATCGGCAGACTGTGATATGGCCATTTCTTGGAGAGACTCATTCCCCTCCACGAGACTGTCAAACATGATGACAACTCCACCCCAATGGGTGTTGCTGGGCAGCTTCAATGTGGTGCTCTTATTCTTCTCACCTTGCTTGGTGAGGTAGATTGCTGCTGTACCTAACCATTTCCTTGTCTCTCTTGTAGAGTGTATCCATTGTTTTCAGTGCCATGATGTCCTTGAGGAGCATATTCAATGCATGAGCAACACAGCCTATGGGTGTGATGTGAGGGTAGGACTCCTCCACTTTAGACCAAGCAGCCTTCATGTTCGCAGCATTGTCTATCACCAGTGAAAATACCTTCTGTGGTCCAAGGTCATTGATGACTGCCTTCAGCTCATCTGCAGTGTAGAGACTGGTGTGTCTGTTGTCTCTTGTGTCTGTGCTCTTGTAGAATACTGGTTGAGGGATGGAGATGATGTAGTTAATTATTCCTTGCCCACGAACATTCGACCACCCATCAGAGATGATTGCAATACAGTCTGCTTTCTCTATGATTTGCTTGACCTTCACTTGAACTCTGTTGAACTCTGCATCCAGCAAATGAGTAGATAAAGAAAGTCTGGTTGGAGGGGTGTATGCTGGGCGAAGAACATTCAGAAATCTCTTCCAATTAGGGCTGGGCGATATATCGAGGTTTTACGATATCGAGTTTATGTTTTAAAATGCCTGTATCGCAAGAATCAAGGTTCTGTTATAATGTTGTAACGTTTTACAAATGCAGCGTCTCACTGTCTCTTCTCTGTCAGCCCAATGTCGAATCATGCCCCAATTGCGTGCCAAACACGTGCACAGAGGTTATCCACCAATCACAACCCTAGACAGCCTTTCACAAATTGTAACCACGGCAGAGAAGTGTAGCGGCGGTAAGAGTTTCACCAAAATGGAAAGTAAGGAAGCCAGCTCAAATCAAATCCAATTGTATTGGTCACATACACATGGTTAGCAGATGTTAATGCGAGTGTAGCGAAATGCTTGCAGCTCAGCCTCCCTTGAGGATGAAATCACAAACAAAAAGGGAAGCAATTGATTTTTCAGTAATATGGAAGTGGTTCGGGTTTAAGAGGTCTGATGTTCAGCAAACTAATGCCATGTGCAAAATGTGTCGAAAGACAATTGCTACGAAAAGCAGCAGCACAACCAACCCCTTCCATCACCTGCAACTGAAACACGTGGTGGAAAGAGAGGAATTAGTTAGACTACGCAATGACGATTCCAGTCGCCCGATTCCCAAAATGTCTGCTAAAAGACTAACTACCATAGCCGCATCCTTTTCAAACGTAATCCCTTATGACATGAAAAGTTTGAGGTGGAAGGAGATAACGGATGCAGTGACCTATTACATAGCGAAAGATATGGTCCCAATCTTTTCAGTAGAAAAGCCAGGCTTTAAAGAGCTGCTAGGTACAGTTGACCACAAATATCAGCTGCCAAGACGCAAGTATTTCACGGAGGAAGCCCTGCCGCGATTATACACTGCTACCCGCGAAACAGTCGCAGAGAAGCTGGCTAGTGGTTCTTATTTTTCCACCACAGCCGATCTATGGTCGAGCAGAACGGCAGAGCCATACCTAAGTTTGACAGTCCACTACATAAATGAAGACTGGGAATTGCAAAATGTGTGCCTCCAGACGTCTTACTTCCCCAATGATCATACGGGTGAAGTAATAGCCCAGGGTCTCAATGACTCTCAGGCATCGTGGAAGATGATCGACGACTGACAGGTGTGCATGACTACTGACAGCGGGAGCAACATGATAAAAGCATTGCGCTTGAACAACTGGACCTGCAGTGCTTTGGGCACAGGCTTCACCTCGCCATCGGTAAGTGTGACATTGGATGAATAAAAAGCCTTCAAAAAAGTTATGTTCAGGTCAGCTGTAGGCTAATGTGTTAGTAGTTGTGTCATTCTGCCAATCCAATAGCAAATAACAACAGGCAGTTTTAGTTATAACAACAAATTAACAAAATGAATAACAAAATGAGTAACAAAATTAATACATTTTCAATCAAAATGATTATATAAATTACATATTCAAACAGCTAGTGGTCAAACATTCCTAAACAATAGAATAGACGTGTGGGTATGTGGTGTTCATTTGTGTTGTTCATTTGTTTTGCACAAATAGGCCTCGAGGCCTTGTATATTTTTTTATTTAATAAAGAAAATTAAATTAAGAATGATGTCATAGCTTTTTTTTTTTTTTTTAGAGTAAAACAAGAAATCGAGATATCTCGTGAATCGTCCAAACCCCTAACAATACACATTCCAATAGACATTGCCTGAGGTGAACCAGTTGCATACACAGCTCGAGCAAGACATTCATCAGCATTTCTCTGACTATGTTCCTCAATTGAGTCAAAAAAACTACTGATTCCAGGAGGACCATGAGCTGTTGCTATCGATAAGGTGTCTGATTCATCATTTTCACCTCGAATAGAAGTAGAGGGACTTTTGTCAGAGGTTGCTTGTTGTGCATTCTTCACATATGATTTGGCACAGTATTTTCAAATGTACACAGCTTTTCCATCTACATTAGCTGCAGTGAAATATCTCCACACATCAGAAAGTGCCCGTGGCATTTTCCTGTAAAGATTAGAAAAAAAATTGTAAAAATAAACCAAATACAATTCCATGTACAGATAAATAGTTAAGCAGTTAGATTAAACACCTCCTTTGTAATATAAATGTTTTAAAATGAAACATGTATGGAAACAGGTGAATTAACACTCCTCAGTTAGCAGGCTCAAGCAAGCTAAAACTCACATGGTAGCAAAAACTAACTAGCAGAAATTGTTAACAAGTTAGATTTACACACACTTTGCTGTAGGCTACTATTTACTAGTTAACAAAAAATCACGTATGTCGTATAAAATATATTCACCCCACCCAGTATTGTAATCAAAACTTTACCAGAAAGCATGTAGTCCTTGGCTAGTAGTAGTCCAGTGTAGTAGTGTGGGCTCAATAGCATCTCATTAGTCTGCAAGATATTGAGAATCAGCTGTACATGTGATGGAAGAATGCACTGTGCATGCAGAGGGTTGCAATTCCATTGAATTGGGGATAGTTTAACCAAATATGCCACAAGACCTAGAATTGCCTTATGTGTATCCCACACAAAAAGTTTCACTGTTATAAGCTAACTTTTTTGATGAATTCAAGCAAAATTTCCAAAATTCCCGAGCTTAACTTCCCATGGAAAATTTCCAGAAAGTTTCCGAACCTTTGCAACCTTATTCCCACATATGCGGAGCACTTGTTGACTGCTTTTCCTTCACTCTGCAGTCCAACTCATCCCAAACCATGTCAATTCGGTTGAGGTCGGGTGATTGTGGAGGCCAGGTCATCTGATGCAGAACTCCATCACTCTCCTTCTTAGTCAAATAGCCCTTACACAGCCTGGAGGTGTGTTTTGGGTCATTGTCCTGTTGAAAAACAAATAGTCCCACTAAGCGCAATCCAGATGGGATGGAGTATCGCTGCAGCAAAGCACCCCCCACACCATCACACCTCCTCCTCCATGCTTCACGGTGGGAACCACACATGCGAAGATCATCCGTTCACCTACTCTGCATCTCACAAAGACACTGTGGTTGGAACCAAAAATCTCCAATTTGGACTCATCAGACCAAAGGACAGATTTCCACCGGTCTAATGTCCATTGCATGTTTTTCTTGGCCCGAGAAAGTCTCTTCTTATTGGTGTCCTTTATTTGTTTTTTTGTTGTTGCACCAATTCGACCATGAAGGCCTGATTCACGCAGTCTCCTCTGAACAGTTGATGTTGAGATGTGTCTTTTTCTTGAAGTCTGTGAAGCATTTATTTGAGTTGCAATTTCTGAGGCTGGTAACCAATCAACTTATCCTCTGCAGCAGAGGTAACTCTGGGTCTTCCTTTCCTCTGGCGATCCTCATGAGAGCCAGTTTCATCATAGCGCTTGATGGTTATATATATATATAGCATTCTGTTGGTGGCGTGAATTTGATATATTAATTGAAATTGAAAAACTCTAATTGTTGAATCAAGTGTAGTTTTTTGTACCAGTTCATAAACCATGTGCCATGGAATTGGTACAACAAAAATCTCTTCCCATTTATTTTGCAACCTGTATGGCGCAGCTGTCAACATTTTTTTCCTCAGATGAAACTGGTATATTTTTCTATGGATATTAATTATTTCCAGCCAATTTGTATCTTTAATATATGGCAGGCAAACAAGTTCCAACATTGTGATGGCGATGCCAACATTGTGAGGACGCCGCACTCAACTTCCGCGATGAACGGCAACGTATCTCCCTGTCCAGCCAGCCAGGTCAGGATTATCCCGCGATTCAGCAACAAAGGTCCCGCCGACTCCATTCTCCGTTGGCGAGCAATGACTTCCGAGCAGCGGCCAGTCCACTGAAGATAACCTGCCCGAAGGCGAGACTCCATTCATCCCAGCGTGATGCACGGCCCTCAGAGTGGAGGAAAACGAGAAAATCGCAGGTCTTGGCTTTCCCAGTGGCCTGTGCATATCAGCTATTTGTATTCCCAGCGTAGCGACTTCTTCTCTTTAGCCCTCCGTGAGCAGGCAATTGTCGTACTGAAAGTCAGGTTGTTCGACTTCATCCCGGAACAAGGCAAAGTATATACAGCTCCTGCAGCGTTGATAGCGCAACGAGTCCTCCATCTTACTATACAATTAAACCAATAACCTATTTAATGAAAACTACTTCAAAAAAACAACAAACCGAGTGAAGGCAGTACACTGTTCTGTTGCACGCTCTGATAACGTCATCAATGATGAGCCTGGTTATGGAGGGTGCATGCGACTGCCTGTTAGCAACCACAGCTAATTGGCCTCCATATAACTCTTACAGAATTTCCATGTGGACAGGGATGTTGGAAATTTAATCAAAGCCTATTGGATGACAATTTGTTCTTAACGAAGACAAAATAATTAATAATTGACTTTTTTTTGCACAACATACGTACAGCAGATCCCCTCATTTTATGGGACACTTTTAAATGTACTTTTAGAGGCCATTCAATACAATACTCATCATTAAAACAAAAGCAGTTTAGGTCAAAAGAGACTACATTTACTTTTCCTCAGCCAACAAGACGAGTAACAAACAGCAAAATCACTAGCCTATTTGAATCTACTATCCCCCTATTCTATTGGTCAGCTTGTTGTTCTGGATGAGCCTATTCCAAACTGACTGGGGCAGTTGTGGGATGATAGATCCCAAATTCATACAACCATTAGGCTTAGGCTACATCCAAAAAACATTAAAAACCAATGAGGCTTATGTGACAGATCAGAACGTTTAGCATAAAATGTTGGTCAACTATTATTTCTTCACATTATAAGCAAAGCAATGCGCACAAGGCAGTAGGCTACGTGCGTAATGTAATTAGCGGGAAAACAACATTGTTGATTTAATCTGACAGAATGTTAGTTAGAAATTTTGAAAAAGCGGAGATATGCAACAACTAGCATGGGTTACTAATATGATTAGGATTGTGTCTTTGGCTACTGGACAATGAAAGAAATTTGATTTGAAAACCTCTTCATAAATAGTTGCCTGCACCTTTGGTTGGATTTTGGCTAGGCTACTTTGAAGCAAGATAAGACATGCCTCATAATAAACTACATATACAAAAGTATGTGGACACCCCTTCAAATTAGTGGATTCGGCTATTCCAGCCACACCCGTTGCTGACAGGTGTATAAAATTGATGCCACCTTTCAAAACAAGTCAGTTCGTCAAATTACTGCCCTGCTAGAGCTGCCCCGGTTAACTGTAAGTGCTGTTATTGCGAAATAGAAACATCTAGGAGCAACAACGGCTCAGCTGCAAAGTGGTAGGACGCGAAAGATCACAGAACGGGAACAGCAAGTGCTGAAACGTGTGGTGCGTAAAAATAGTCTGTCCTCAGTTGCAACACTCACTAATTAGTTCCAAACTGCCTCTGGAAGAAACGTCAGCAAAATAACTGTTCGTTGGGAGCTTCATGAAATGGGTTTCCATGGCCGAGCAGCCATACACAAGCCTAAGATCACCATGCGCAATGCCATGCGCACATACAACAACACAGAGTTACACATGGAATAAACAAACATACAGTCAATAATACAGTAGAAAAAGTCTGTATACAGTGTGTGCAAATGAGGTAAGATAAGGGAGGTAAGGCAACAAATAGGCCATTGTGGCGAAGTAATTACGATATACCAATTAAACACTGGAGTGATTGATGTGCAGAAGATGAATGTGCAAGTAGAGATACTGGGGTGCAAAGGAGCAAGATTAATAAATAAATACAGTATGGGGATGAAGTAGTTGGATGGGCTATTTACAGATGGGCTATGTACAGGTGCAGTGATCTGTGAGCTGCTCTGACAGCTGGTGCTTAAAGCTAGTGAGGGAGATATGAGTCTCCAGCTTCAGTGATTTTTGCAGTTCATTCCAGTCATTGGCAGCAGAAAACTGGAAGGAAAGGCGGCCAAAGGAGGAATTGGCTTTGGGGGTGACTAGTGAGATATACCTGCTGGAGCGCGTACTACGGGTGGGTGCTGCTATGATGACCAGTGAGCTGAGATAAGGCAGGGCTTTACCTAGCAGAGACTTGTAGATGACCTGGAGCCAGTGGGTTTGACGACGTGTATGAAGTGAGGGCCAGCCAACGAGAGCGTACAGGTTGCAATGGTGGGTAGTATATGGGGCTTTGGTGACAAAACGGATGGCACTGTGATAGACTGCATCCAATTTGTTGAGTGTTGGAGGCTATTTTGTACATGAATTCGCCAAAGTCGAGGATCGGTAGGATGGTCAGTTTTACGAGGGTATGTTTGGCAGCATGAGTGAAGGATGCTTTGTTGCGAAATAGGAAGCCGATTCTAGATATAATTTTGGATTGGAGATGCTTAATGTGAGTCTGGAAGGAGAGTCTACAGTCTAACCAGGTATTTGTAGATGTCCACATATTCTAAGTCAGAACCATCCAGAGTAGTGATGCTGGATGGGCGGGCAGGTGCGGGCAGCGATCGGTTGAAGAGCATGCATTTAGTTTTGCTTGCATTTAAGAGCAGTTGGAGGCAAAAGAAGGAGAGTTGTATGGCATTGAAGCTTGTCTGGAGGTTAGTTAACACTGTGTCCAAAGAAGGGCCAGAGGTATACAGAATGGTGTCGTCTGCATAGAGGTGGATCAGAGAATCACTAGCAGCAAGAGCGACATCATTGATGTATACAGAGAAGAGAGTTGACCCAAGAATTTAACCCTGTGGCACCCCCATAGAGACTGCCAGAGGTCCAGACAACAGGCCCTCCGATTTGACACACTGAACTCTCAGAGAAGTAGTTGGTGAACCAGGCGAGGTAGTCAGTTATTTGAGAAACCAAGGCTGTTTAGTCTGCCGATAAGAATGTGGTGATTGACAGAGTCGAAAGCCTTGGCCAGGCCGATGAATACGGCTGCAAAGAAATGTCTCTTATCGATGGCGGTTATGATATCGTTTAGGACCTTAAGGGGCACCCATGACCAGCTCAGAAACCAGATTGCATAACGGAGAAGGTATGGTGCGATTCGAAATGGTCGGTAATCTGTTTGTTAACTTGGCTTTCGAAGACCTTAAAAAGGCAGGGTAGGACAGATATAGGTCTGTAGCAGTTTGGGTCCAGAGTGTCTCCGCCTTTGAAGAGGGGGATGATCTCGGCAGCTTTCCAATCTTTGGTAATCTCAGACGAGACGAAAGAGAGGTTGAACAGGCTAGTAATAGGGGTTGCAAGAATTTCGGGCAGATAATTTTAGAAAGAGAGGGTCCAGATTGTCTAGCCCGGCTGATTTGTAAGGGTCCAGATTTTGCAGTTTTTTCAGAACATCAGCTATCTTGATTTACGGATTTACGGAGTCTACAACCCACACAAGTGGCTCAGGTAGTGCAGCTCATCCAGGATGGCACATCAATGCGAGCTGTGGCAAGAAGGTTTGCTGTGTCTGTCAGCGTAGTGTCCAGAGCATGGAGGCGCTACCAGGAGACAGGCCAGTACATCAGGAGACGTGAAGGAGGCCGTAGGAGGGCAACAACCCAGCAGCAGGACCGCTACCTCCGCCTTTGTGCAAGGAGGAGCACTGCCAGAGCCCTGCAAAATGACCTCCAGCAGGCCACAAATGTGCAATACCTGAGCCACTTGTGTGGGTTGTAGACTCCGTCTCATGCTACCACTAGAGTGAAAGCACCGCCAGCATTCAAAAGTGACCAAAACATCAGCCAGGAAGCATAGGAACTGAGAAGTGGTCTGTGGTCACCACCTGCAGAACCACTCCTTTATTGGGGGTGTCTTGCTAATTGCCTATAATTTCCACCTTTTGTCTATTCCATTTGCACAACAGCATGTGAAATTTGTTGTCAATCAGTGTTGCTTTCCTAAGTGGACAGTTTGATTTCACAGAAGTGTGATTGACTTGGAATTACATTGTGTTGTTTAAGTGTTCCCTTTATTTTTTTGAGCAGTGTATATATATATATATATATATATATATATACATATATATATATATATATATATATATATATATATATATCTCGGTGCTTGCCTGTTTTGCATGTTATTTTGGCATTAATACGTGTCACATATCAATTTGCATTTGGTACCTTGGGTTGAGTGTTAGCACCAACTCACGAAACCCCTGTTTCTCGACTGTGTAAATTGGGGCCATGTTGTTGCAGATGTAAGTTGTAACGGCAGCTGTTATCTCCTTCCATCTTCGTGATTCTTTGCCATATGGTGTGCTGCGGCAAAAGCCTCTTGCAACGTCTGAGTTGGGACTGTACTTTTTTGGGTCTCATCCATAGACTCTCTCCTTACTGTTTCACATGGTTCTTCCGTAGGTGGTGAAAGAGGTTAGTGGTGTTTGAGCCTGTTGTCGGGACCGGCCTGTGGGCATATTTTGCAGAGGACGGTTTTCTGGTCCGTGTCAGACTTTTCATAATCAAACCACATCCATGCGACCTAAGTAGCCCCTCTTTTAGGTACGAGCTCTGTGTCTCCGTGCTCTTTGTCATGTTCACTCTCCTCCATGTTTGTTTGTGTTGCAAATTTCCTTCCACACAGCACGTGTGCTCAATCCAAACTTACAACCAATTGATTGCAGCATTACCAAAAAAATGGACGAGGCAAGTGGAAAAGGGAGAAGGTAGGAAACTTGTTTGCCTGCCATATATTAAAGACACAAATTGGCTGAAAAGAACTGGCATGAATAGAAAAATATACCAGTTTCATTTGAGGACAAAAATGTTGATAGCTGTGCCATACAGGTTGCAAAATAAATGGGAAGAGATTTTCAAAGTACCAATTCCATGGCACAAGGTTTATGAAGACGGTACAAAAAACTACACTTGATTCAACACTTCGAGTTTTTCAATTTCAATTATCATATAAAATTCTTGCCACTAACAGAATGTTATTATATTTGGGGCATACAACAATTTCAGCTCTGTATATTTTGCTGCGAAAAGACAGAATCAATAGATAATTTATTCTGGTATTGCCCCTATGTAGCTTGTTTCTGGTCACAGGTTCAGGAATGGTTAAAAACATCACAACATGCACTTAAAATTAACCTTACAAATAGCAGTGTTGGGCGATTTGGAAAGCCATAGTCAGTCAATAAATAACATAATATTACTCGTAGGAAAGGTTTTCATCTTTAGCTCACAATCTGTGGATGCTATACGATTAGAAAGGTTAAAACAATTATGTAAAACATTCCAGCACAATTGAAAAATATATGGCACATGGAAACCAAACGAGGGTGGTCTATGGTGATAGGTGGGATGGGCTGAGAGTGGCTGAGGGTTGAGATTAAAGAGTTTATGTTTGGTAATGTATTATTGTTATGTGACTGCTTTATATAAAAGTACCATGTATGTAAAATGTGTATGCAAAATAGTACACTACCTTTCAAAGGTTTGGGGTCACTTAAAAATGTCATTATTCTTGAAAGAAAAGCACCTTTTTTGTCCATTAAAATAACATACAATTGATCAGAAATACAGTAATACAGTGTAGTCATTGTTAATGTTGTAAATGACTGTGGTACGGTCACCCTGTGTCTAGCTCCTTGCCAACTTTCTAGTATTTCTGGGGTGTTATTTCTTACATTATTTGCCCAGAACGTTTCTTTGTATTATTATCTACAGCCGGACATAACTTTTGGATAGGTGAGTGGCTCGTAATGTCAAGGCTGATTAGGTGTGTTGGTAGGAATCAGGTGCAGAGAGCAGAGAGTTCCAGGGGAAAAATGCACTTTATTCCGGCACCGAAAATGGTAAAACACAGGGCACAAAACACTGACCAACCCAAACACAGGGTAAACACGGTCCGGAACACAACAACACCTACGACACAAACGTGAACACAAAAATAATCCCGCACAACAAAGGGCGGGTTCCACACGCTTACATAGGGAAGCAAATCAAGAAAACACAAATCGGAACAGGTGCAACTAATAAAACAAAACTAACAGAAAAGGGAAAAGGGATCGGTGGCGGCTAGTATGCCGGTGACGACGACCGCCGAGCACCGCCCGAACAGGCGGGGGAGCCAACTTCGGCGGGAGTCGTGACACGTAATCCGTGACCAGAACTTTTATTTCTGATGCTCCGTATTCATGAGTGTGCAAATTCCGTCTATCTTGCGGGAATTTGGGACTTCACTCATGTTCTTATGCCGGAACTGGATTAGATACATATCGGTAGTTAAATCAAAGTCACTAAGCAAAAAACCAACAACCAAACATCAATGTCAAAACATGATTTCAGTACCATTTGCTTGATTTTTTCAGGACCCACGACTATGATGTATCAACAATAGCTAGCTGACGCTAGCAATGCTAGTCAAATTAGGCTGCTACCTAGCTAGCCAGCCTAGCAAGCTCTATTCTAAGATAAACTGATGCAACCCTGTGGTCTAAATAGCTACCTAGGTGACCAGTGGTGACAGTCCTGTCTTTGTGCATTTATAGCAAATCAAATACTGATTGATGAGCTAGCTAAGTTAGCTAGCAAGATAGCTGTGACAGTTACCAGCGTGCATGCACAAATACATGACGACACATTGTATCGAAGTCAGGAGGGCATGCAGAATGGACTGCCTCCCTGGGACTGGACTGCCCTATCTAGCTAGCTAGTACAGGGCTACAAAAATTCTGGTACACAGATGTATAGCTCATACAATTATATTTTGTTCTAGTCAATGACACTCTGTTGCAAATTAAATACCTGTTTCAAATGCCTTCAAAAAGTATCCACACCCCTTGACGTTTTCCACATTTTGTTCTGTTACAGACAAATTAAAATTGATTTAAAAGTTCAGGAGTAAAAATCTGCTTAACAAGTTGCATGGACTCACTCTGTGTGCAATAATATTGTTTAACCTATAAGACTCTAAGCCTTGTCTAAGCCGGGGAAGGGGGAGGGGCGTTCTACTAAGCTGTATGGAATTGTTTTTAGAAGGTCATACCAAGGATAATTTTGCTATTTCATTTAGAATATATATTTTTTTACATGTATTTAACCCCTTAATTCTTTACAATTGTCCTGGCCGTCAAAAGGAGTAGACCAAGGCGCAGCGTGGTATGCGTACATTCTTCTTTATTTTAAGAATGAACACTAAACAAAACTAACAAAATAACAAAACGAACTGTGAAGCTAGACAAGAACCCACCAATACCCAAGGGAAAATGGCTACCTAAATATGGTTCCCAATCAGAGACAACGATAAACAGCTGCCTCTGATTGGGAACCATATCAGGCCACCATAGACATATACAGTGGGGAGAACAAGTATTTAATACGCTGCCGATTTTGCAGGTTTTCCTACTTACAAAGCATGTAGAGGTCTGTCATTTTTATCATAGGTACACTTCAACTGTGAGAGACGGAATCAAAAAAATCCAGAAAATCACATTGTATGATTTTTAAGTAATTAATTTGCATTTTATTGCATGACATAAGTATTTGATCACCTACCAACCAGTAAGAATTCCGGCTCTCACAGACCTGTTCGTTTTTCTTTAACCTTTCTAGGACACACGTTCTGCTAGCGGAACCCCGCCACAACATTCCACTGAAAAGGCAGCGCGGGAAATTCAAAAATATTTTTACGAAATATGTAACTTCAACACATTAACAAGTCCAATACAGCAAATGAAAGATAAACATCTTGTTAATCTACCCATCATGTCCGATTTTAAAAATGCTTTACAGCGAAAACACAACATATGATTACGTTAGATCACCGCCAAGTCCAAAAAACACACAGCCATTTTCCCAGCCAAAGATAGCAGTCACAAAAAGCAGAAATAGAGATACAATTAATCACTAACCTTTGATGATCTTCATCAGATGACACTCATAGGACATCATGTTACACAATACATGTATTTTTTGTTCGATAATGTGCATATTTATATCCAAAAATCCAAAATAAGCTCCAAAATATCCGGAGAAATTGCAGAGCCACATCAAATAACAGAAATACTCATCATAAACTTTGATGAAAGATACATGTTTTACATAGAATTAAAGATACACTTGTTCTTAATGCAACCGCTGTGTCAGATTTCAAAAAAACTTTACGGAAAAAGCACACCATGCAATAATCTGAGACAGCGCTCAGATATAAATAACATTTCTCCGCCATGTTGGAGTCAACAGAAATACGAAATTACATCATAAATATTCCCTTACCTTTGATGATCTTCATCAGAATGCACTCCCAGGAATCCTAGTTCCACAATAAATTGTTGTTTTGTTCGATAATGTCAATTATTTATGTCCAAGTAGCTACTTTTGCTAGCGTGTTTAGTACACATTTCCAAACGCTAGTGCAAGTCCCGCATAACGTCGGACGAAAACTTCAAAAATGTATATCACAGGTCGAATAAACTTGTCAAACTAAGTAGAGAATCAATCTTCAGGATAACGTTCCAACCGGAGCGCTTGACCAGGAACTGGCAATCTGCCAGACCACTGACTCATTCCCCTCTCATCCGGCCTCACAACACAGTATAAACTTCATTCAATGTTCTACAGACTGTTGACATCTAGTGGAAGGCGTAGGAAGTGCAAACAAATCCATATCTTCCTGGGATTTGAATAGGCGATGAGTTGAACATCGACCAGCCTCAGAATTTCCACTTCCTATTTGGAAGTTTGCCTGCCATATGAGTTCTGTTATACTCACAGACATAATTCAAACAGTTTTAGAAACTTCAGAGTGTTTTCTATCCAATAGTAATACTAATATGCATATATTAGCATCTGGGACAGAGTAGGAGGCAGTTCAATTTGGGCCCAAATATTCATCCAAAGTGAAAATGCTGCCCCCTATCCCTAAAAAGTTAAGAAGCCCTCCTGTTCTCCACTCTACCAACCAGTAAGAATTCTGGCTATCACAGACCTGTTAGTTTTTCTTTAAGAAGCCCTCCTGTTCTCCACTCATTACCTGTATTAACTGCACCTGTTTGAACTCGTTACCTGTATAAAAGACACCTGTCCACACACTCAATCAAACAGACTCCAACCTCTCCACAATGGCCAAGACCAGAGAGCTGTGTAAGGACATCAGGGATAAACTTGTAGACCTGCACAAGGCTGGGATGGGCTACAGGACAATAGGCAAGCAGCTCGGTGAGAAGGCAACAACTGTTGGCGCAATTATTAGAAAATGGAAGAAGTTGAAGATGACGGTCAATCACCCTCGGTCTGGGGCTCCATGCAAGATCTCACCTCATGGGGCATCAATGATCATGAGGAAGGTGAGGGATCAGCCCAAAACTACACGGCAGGACCTGGTCAATGACCTGAAGAGAGCTGGGACCACAGTCTCAAAGAAAACCATTAGTAACACACTACGCCGTCATGGATTAAAATCCTGCAGCGCACGCAAGGTCCCCCTGCTCAAGCCAGCGCATGTCCAGGCCCGTCTGAAGTTTGCCAATGACCATCTGGATGATCCAGAGGAGGAATGGGAGAAGGTCATGTGGTCTGATGAGACAAAAATAGAGCTTTTTGGTCTAAACTCCACTCGCCGCGTTTGGAGGAAGAAGAAGGATGAGTACAACCCCAAGAACACCATCCCAACCGTGAAGCATTGAGGTGGAAACATCATTCTTTGGAGGATGCTTTTCTGCAAAGAGGACAGGACGACTGCCCGGTATTGAGGGGAGGATGGATGGGGCCATGTATCGCAAGATCTTGGCCAACAACCTCCTTCCCTCAGTAAGAGCATTGAAGATGGGTCGTGGCTGGGTCTTCCAGCATGACAACGACCCGAAACACACAGCCAGGGCAACTAAGGACTGGCTCCGTAAGAAGCATCTCAAGGTCCTGGAGTGGCTTAGCTAGTCTCCAGACCTGAACCCAATAGAAAATCTTTGGAGGGAGCTGAAAGTCCGTATTGCCCAGCGACAGCCCCGAAACCTGAAGGATCTGGAGAAGGTCTGTATGGAGGAGTGGGCCAAAATCCCTGCTGCAGTGTGTGCAAACCTGCACACTGTTCCCTAAAAGGTTAAGAAGCCCTCCTGTTCTCCAGTCATTACCTGTATTAACTTCTTATGGCTGCAAGGCAAAGTGTTGAGTAGCCAGTGAAATCGTGCCCATTTCAAACGGCCTCCTACTCAAATCTTGCTCGTACAATATGAATATTATTATTCTTTTTGGATAGAAAACACTTTCTAGTTTCTAAAACAGTTGGAATTATTTCTCTGAGTGAAACACAAGTCCTTCTGCAGCACTTTTCCTGACCAGGAAGTGAAATGTCAGAAATCTATGCTCTTTTCAATCTGATGCCTATACATGGTCTTAACACCTAGGAGTCTGCTGACAGTCTATACGCCTTCCTATTGGTGTAAAGAGGATGTCAGAGAAGAATTTTTTTTGCTCCTCTTGGTCTGTGGTGGAAAAAAAAATATTTCTTTGACCTGAGCGCCCACTTCCGGTATTCTGAAGGAAGTGGGATGGACTTCTGTTTTGCCTTCCTAACGAACGGCTAACGTCTCCGGCTCGAATTTTTTTGGATATATGTGACCATATCATCGTAATGTATGTTTTTTCAATATAGTTTAATCAGATTATTGAAACTTTATTCGGGAGTTTTGCCGTGTTCCGTCGTATGACTGTGTTTACGTTGGGCCACGGCTACTGGAAATGGTAAATGAACAGGGATATTTCTCATTCTGAAACGAAACAACGACTCATCTGGACAGAGGACGCCTGTTTCAACATTCTGATGAAAGATCAGCCAAAGTAAGACTCATTTTATGATGTTATTTCATATATCTGTCGTGCATGTGAACGGGTCGTGGGCGCCCAAATGTGTCTCTCTATTGTGGCTACGCTAATATAGCGATACATTTTGTTTTCGCTGTAAAACATTTAATAAATCGGAAATATTGTTTGGAATCACAAGTTGCCTATCTTTCAATTGCTGCAAACTATATATTTTTCGGAAATGTTTTATGATGAGTAATAAGCTATTTGACGTTGGTGTCTGTTGGTGTCTGTAAATATTATGGCTGCTTTCGGTGCACTTTCTGATTTGTAGCTGAAATGTAAAATATGATTTATACCTGAAATATGCACATTTTTCGAAAAAAAATATGCTATACAATAAATATGTTATCAGACTGTCATCTGATGAATTTGTTTCTTGGTTAGTGGCTATTTATATCTTTATTTGGTCGAATTTGTGATAGCACCTGATGGAGTAAGAAACTGATGGAGTTAGAAAAGTAGTGTCATTTGCTAACGTGGTTAGCTAATAGATTTACATATTTTGTCTTCCCTGTAAAACATTTTAAAAATCGGACATGTTGGTTTGATTCACAAGAAGTTTATCTTTCATCTGGTGTCTTGGACTTGTTAATGTGTGAAAGTTAAATATTTTTAAAAACTAGCTTTTGAATTTCGCGCCCTGCACTTTGAGCTGGATGTTGTCATATTGTGGGCGGTGTCGGGCTTGCAGCCCAAACAGGTTAACTGCACCTGTCTTAAGTTTTGAGAGAGCGTGCAATTGGCATGCTGACTGCATGAATGTCCACCAGACATGTTTCCAGATAATAGTTAATTTCTCTACCATAAGCCGTCTCCAATGTCTTTTTAGAGGATTTGTCAGTACGTCCAACCGTGCACACAACCGCAGACCCACGTGTATGGCGTTGTGTGGGCGAGCGGTTTGCTGATGTCAACAATGTGAACAGAGTGCCCCATGGTGGCGGTGGGGTTATGGTATGGGCAAGCTTAAGCTATGGACAACGAACACAATTGCATTTTATCGATGGTAATTTGAATGCACAGAAATACCATGACGAAATACTGAGGCTCATTGTCGTGTCATTAATTCGCCCCCGTCACCTCATGTTTCAGCATGATAATGCACGGGCCCATGTCGCAAGGATCTGTACACAATTCCTGGAAGCTGAAAATGTCCCAGTTCTTCCATGGCCTGCATACTCACCAGACATGTCACCCTTTGAGCCAGTTATGGATGCTCAGGACGGACGTGTACAAAAGAGTTTTCCAGTTACCACAAATATCCAGCAACTTCGCACAGCCATTGAAGAGGAGTGGAACAGCATTCCATAGGCCACAATCAACAGCCTGATCAACTCTATGCGAAGGAAATGTGTAGCGCTGCATGAGGCAAATGGTGGCCACACCAGATACTGACTTTGGTTTTCTGATCCACACCCCTACCTTTTTTTTAAGGTATATGTGACCAACAGAGGCATATAAAACAGACTGTTTTCCCAGTCATGTGAAATCTACAGATTATGACCTCATTTATTTATTTCAATTCACAGATTTCCTTATATGAACTGTAACTCAGTAAAATATTTGAAATTGTTGCATGTTGTGTTTATATTTTTGTTCTGTGAATATTTGAAGGGTTTAGTTCCTAACCAACATAAATGAAAATGTCATACATTTACATTTTATTATCTTAAATGGCTGTCAGAGGGGTCCCTTTTCATCAAACCAAATGTTCCAATATCATTTGCTGACAAAAGGGCATACATATTCCCTTTCTGAAAACGAGCCACACTGCACATGCCACGGGGTACAATAGGCTACATGTGGGAGAGGAGGAGGATGCATCGGAAAGGGTGATGGCCCCTACTCTATATAACGTGAGTTTTTGAAACATTGAGTCATTCTTGTGAATATAGACTGAATGAAAGAGAGTACAGGGAGGAAAAACCGACAGTCAAATCGTCTGTATTCACCTCATTAATGCACATTGTGGATAATAAGGGGAAAAAGGTTGCCCATATTTTCAAGACCTGAGCTATTTCACCTAATGGTTTTATTTATTCAATTTACTAGTTTATTTAGGCTATCTAAATTATTTGTTAATCTGCTCATGTGTGTGTGTATGTACGTGTGCGGTAGACTGATAGCCATTGGATTATCTGCAGAAAAGATTGTAGCTTAATGTTGAAAGGCTGCCGATTTATTGATTGTGTAAGGCATGGACAGGTATAAGAAATATCAGGACAACTTCAGTGTTTTTAAATAGCATATCCAGTAGGCCTCCCTCTGTAGTAGTAGGATCAACGTGTAGCCTAGTGGTTAGACCATTGGACTAGTAACCGAAAGGTTACAAGATTGAATCCCCGAGCTGACAAGGTACAAATCTGTCATTCTGCCCCTGAACAAGGCAGTTAACCCACTGTTCCTAGGCCGTCATTGAAAATAAGAATTTGTTCTTAACTGACTTGCCTAGTTAAATAAAGGTAAAATAAAAATAAATTTAAAAAACGCATAGCTGAACACCGCAGCTCAATCAGGTGTAAGAACACTGACTGTCCAGCACCTCCTGAGTGGCACAGTGTTCTAAGGCACTGTTGTTGTAGCTGTTCTACTAGAGATCATGGTTTGAGTCCAGGCTCTGTCGCAGCCAGTCGCGACCGGGAGACCCATGGTGCGGTGCACAATTGGCCCAGCATCGTCAGGGTTAGGGGAGGGTTTGGCCAGCAGGGATGTTCTTGTCCCATCGTGGTCTAGCAACTCCTGTGGCGGGCCGGGTGCAATGCACGCTGACACGATCGCCAGGTGTACAGTGTTTCCTCTGACACATTGGTGCAGCTGGCTTCCGGGTTAAGTGGGCATTGTGTCAAGAAGCTGGGTTGTGTTGTGTTTCGGAAGATGCACAGCTCTCGACCTTCGCCTCTCCCCAGTTTGTACGCAAGTTGCAGCGATGGGACAAGACTGTAACTACCAATTGGATACCATGAAATTGGGGAGAAAAAACAAACAAAAACAAGAACACTGACTATCAAGTAGCAGCTCATTTTGTTGAAGATTGTTGAAGATTCCATCTCCTCCCATTGATCATGTTGCTCTACCAAGGAGAGGAGGTAACATCGAGATCCTAGAGGGAGGCCTACAGAGGGAGGCCTACTGGATATGCTATTTACAAACTTTGACCCCTAGTGGTCTGAATATTGACTTTGAGCTCATGCCTTTCTTATGAACAAATATGTTTCATGATCAAGTCTTATAAATTAATATATTCTTTCTACAGCTTATCTGTCAGGGTTTTCGCTGCTGGTCATTCAAGTCAAGTGCAGGAGAGCAGAGATAGGTGATGAGGCAACTTTATTTGACTAGAGCAATAACAGAGGGGCGCAAACAGCTACAACTCAAGCCAACCGGCAAAACTGACAAGCGCAAAATACCATCAAGAAATACAACCATAAGTTTCACCAAAATTTCCCCAATAGGGTACAGGCAATGCCCAGGGTGAAAAAACCAGACTGGCACGATACAATAAACACAAAACAAAAACAATTCCACACAAAGACATGGGGGGAGCAGAGGAATATATATATGCAGTGTGATTAGGGAATGTAAACCAGGTGTGCGGGGAACAAGACAAAACAAATGGAACAATGAAAAATGGAGCGGCGATGGCTAGTAGACCGGTGACGTCGACCGCCGAACGCTGCCCGAACAAGGAGAGTAGCCGACTTCGGCGGAAGTCGTGACATTATCAGCGTACACCCAATATGTTCCCCCTGTTGATGATGCTTATTATGCATTATGGTTGAACCAAAAGATTACATGTAACAAAACATTTGAGATTGGAAACAATTAAATATATATGTGAAATTAAATTAAACAATTGTGTATGTTGATGCTAATCGTATGCTAATACCAATGATAACAATAGCCCAATATATTAAATATGCTGTAAACTATTGTCTTTTAACAGTTTCACTCAATTCATTCAAATCAACCTAATAATTATGACACACCCCTAACTATTGCCATTGGTTGCACTAATTGCACTGTTTATCTACATAACCTGGTTCAAGCATTCATGACATTACCCTGAAGAAGGCGGCACAGTGATGCCGAAACGTCGGTGTTTTACCCAATAAATTATTAGGAGTTTACATACACCTTAGCCAAATACATTTAAACTCAGTTTTTCACAATTCCCGACATTTAATCCTAGTAAATATTCCCTGTTTTAGGTCAGTCAGGATCACCACCTTATTTTAAGAATGTGAAATGTCAGAATAATAGTAGAGAGAATGATTTATTTCAGCTTTTATTTCTTTCATCACATTCCCAGTGAGTCAGACGTTTACATACACTCGGTTAGTATTTGGTAGCATTGCCTTTAAATTGTTTAACTTGGGTAAAACATTTTGGTTAGCCTTTCACAAGCTTCCCACAATAAGTTGGGTGAATTTTTGCCCATTCCTCCTGACAGAGCTGGTGTAACTGAGTCAGGTTTGCAGGCCTCCTTGCTCGCACACGCTTTTTCAGTTCTGCCCACAAATGTTCTATAGGATTGAGGTCAGGGCTTTGTGATGGCCACTCCAATACCTTGACTCTGTTGTCCTTAAGCCATTTTGCCACAACTTTGGTAGTATGCTTGGGGTCATTGTCCATTTGGAAGACCCATTTGCGACCAAGCTTTAACTTCCTGACTGATGTCTTGAGATGTTGCTTCAATATATCCCCATACTTTTTCTTCGTCATGATGCCATCTATTTTGTGAAGTGCACCAGTCCCTCCTGCAGCAAAGCACCCCCACAACATGATGCTGCCACCCTTGTGCTTCACGTTTGGGATGGTGTTCTTCGGCTTGCAAGCCTTCCCCTTTTTCCTCCTTACATAAATGATGGTCATTATGCCCAAACAGTTCTATTTTTGTTTCATCAGACCAGTACACATTTCTCCAAAAAGTACAATCTTTGTCCCCATGTGCAGTTGCAAACCGTAGTCTGTCTTTTTTATGGAGGTTTTGGAGCAGTGGCTTCTTCCTTGCTGAGCGGCCTTTCAGGTTATGTCGATATAGAACTCGTTTTACTGTGGATATAGATACTTTTGTACCTGTTTCCTCCAGCATCTTCATAAGGTCCTTTGCTGTTGTTCTGGGATTGATTTGCACTTTTCACACCAAAGTAAGTTCATCTCTAGGAGACAGAACACGGTATGACGGCCGCGTGGTGTTTATAATTGCGTACTATTCTTTGTACAGATAAACGTGGTACCTTCAGGCATTTGGAAATTGCTCCCAAGGATGAACTAGACTTGTGGTCTACAATTTTTCTGAGGTCTTGGCCGATTTCTTTTGATTTTCTTTTGATGTCAAGCAAAGAGGCACTGAGTATGAAGGTAGGCCTTGAAATACATCCACAGGTACACCTCCAATTGACTCAAAGTATGTCAATTAGCCTATCAGAAGCTTCTAAAGTCATGACATCATTTTCTGGATTTTTCAAAGCTGTTTAAAGGCACAGTCAACTTTGTGTATGTAAACTTCTGACCCACTAGAATTGTGATACAGTGAATTATACGTGAAATAATCTGTCTGTAAACAATTGTTAGAAAAATGACTTGTGTCATGCACAAAGTAGATGTCCTAACTGACTTGCCAAAACTATAGTTTGTTAACAAGACATTTGTGGAGTGGTTGAAAAATTTGTTTTAATGACTCCAACCTAAGTGTATGTAAACTGTATACAATAAACCGTATACAGTACCAGTCAATAGTTTGGACATACCTACTCATTAAAGGGTTTTTCTTTATTTTCTACTTTGTATAATAAAAGTTATGAAAACTATGAAATAACACATATGGAATAATTTAGTAACAAAAAAAGTGTTGAACAAATCAAAATATATTTTATATTTTAAATTCTTCAAAGGAGCCACCCTTTGCCTTGATGACAGCTTTGCACAATCTTGGCATTCTCTCAACCTGGAATGCTTTTCCAACAGTTTTGAAGAAGTTCCCACATATGCTGAGCACTTTTTGGCTGCTTTTCCTTCCCTCTGCAGTCCAACTCATCCCAAACCATCTCAATTGGTCGGGTGATTGTGGTCGGGTGATTGTGGAGGCCAGGTCATCTGATGCAGCACTCCATCACTCTCCTTCCTGGTCAAATTGCCCTTACACAGCCTGGAGGTCTGTTAGGTCATTGTCCTGTTGAATAACAAATGATAGTCCCACTAAACACAAACCAGATGGGATGGTGTATCGCTGCAGAATGCTGTGGTAGCCATGCTGGTTAAGTGTGCCTTGAATTCTAAATAAATCACAGACAGTGTCACCAGCAAAGCACCCCCACACCATCACACCTCCTCCTTCATGCTTCTCGGTGGGAACCACACATGCGGAGATCATCCATTCACCTACTCTGCGTCTCACAAAGACACGGCGGTTTGAACCAAAAATCTCAAATGTGCTCATCAGACCAAAAGACAGATTTCCACCGGTCTAATGTCAATTGCTTGTGTTTCTTGGTCCAAGCAGGTCTCTTCTTCTTATTGGTTTCCTTTAGTAGTGGTTTCTTTGCAGCAATTTCACTATGAAAGCCTGATTCATGCAGTCTCCTCTGAACAGTTGATGTTGAGATATGTCTGTTAGAGGTAACTCTGGGTCTTCCATTCCTGTGGCGGTCCTCATGAGAGCCAGTTTCATCATAGTGCTTGAAGAAACTGAAGATCTCGTACAACGCTGTGTATTACTCCCTTCACAGAACAGAGCAAATTGGCTCTAACCAGAATAGAAAGAGGAGTGGGAGGCCCCGGTGCACAACTGAGCAAGAGGACATTAAGTGTCTAGTTTGAGAAACAGACGCCTCACAAGTCCCCAACTGGCAGCTTCATTAAATTGTACCCGAAAAAACACCAGTCTCAACGTCAACAGTGAAGAGGCAACTCTGGGATGCTGGCCTAGAACACACAATCTTTAATTTTTTATTTGCCAGTCTGAGGTATGGCTTTTTCTTTGCAACTGCCTAGAAGGCCAGCATCCCGGAGTCGCCTCTTCACTGTTGACGTTGAGACCCCAAACTTTTGAACGGTAGTGTATATGCATTGTGTACACAGATGGTAGCTGCTCTGGTGCTGGCCTACCGCTCCCCTCAGTCCCCAGTGGTAGGAATAAACCATGTTTCCCATGGCAGCTCCAGAGAGAGGGGGAGCTGGGTCTACACATGTCCCACCCTGGCTGCATATAGATCAGCCGTAATCCATTACCAGCTCCCTGGAATCCAGCAAGGGGGGGACCAGGGGGAGAGCCGGTAGGGAGGGGAAAAGAATGAAAGGGGGGTGGTGGAGGGCTTTTTTTCCCTCCTGAGCTGGGTTCTGCACTATGAGCCCAGCCCCTTTTACATAGTATATCCTCTTGAATTCCCCCATAAAACCTGCAGAGGTGTGTGTACATGTTTGCGTGTGAGTGAGACCTGGCTGGCATCAAAGCAGAGCCCTCTTTCTTTCTCTGCGTCACCCTGTCAGTGAGTTGAGTACTGGACATCATTTTATCACATCACTTTTAACTGCTGATCCAGGGCCCCGTGTTATTGAGTAGCTTATAATATTTTATGTTAGAATATCTGAATGGAAGTTAGTATTGAAATATTTGTGTGTTTTCATTTTTGTGCGAAAATACTATTATATGCTGATTTTAACACTGAAAAGGCTTTTTCTAAATTAAATTAATATACAAGGATTACATACAAGGATATACCATGCCATTATTAATTTAATAAAACAACAAAACTGTTCAATGTAGTTTTTATGACATGCCCGGTGCTCCTCATTTATGTCATTCACGGTGCTCCCCATTCACATGTGTAGCTTGTTGTTTAATTTGGCCAATCAAAGCGGCAAAGAGCCTCAATGTGTAACAAGTGTAGTGAAAGTTCACTGATGCAATGCAAGATTGAGTAAAATTATTGAATTAAAAGTTGGCAAATGAGAAGGAAGTAGGCTACAACGAGCAACCAACAAGTAGATTGTTGTTTTATCTGAATGGCGTTGGGGAGAAAGTGCAGTATGTGGCCTCAATTAGCCTTGTTAGCTGGTAAGCTTAGCTAGCTAGCTTCTCTAGGCTATTCCAGTCAAGGCAGGCACTGTTATATGGGATGATAAATAGCATGGAGGCTGCAACAAGTTAGTTAGTCTTGGCTGTAGCCAAGTTGGCTTGGTGTCTCTCTCTCTCCCTCCATCTGCTCGCTGCACACACAGCAATAGAGTTCCAGCCTCTTTCCCTCGCGCAGCAGTGCTCAGGTTGTATTTCAAATATCCGGATAACCAACAAAAAATCATGATACTATTCAAATAGTGAAATTATACCTAATGTTAGGGTAGGGTGGGGTTAACTGATCCTAGCTCAGTCATTAGGGGCAGAGGGTAACTGACGCATTGGCCAACTCCGAGGGGACAATCATAGGGACCGAGAGAGTGAGAGAAGGGGGGGGGGGGGGGGGGATCCAGAGAAAGCAGTGTGAAAGCAGAGGGGCATTTCCATGTAAAAGGACCCATGAACACCAACATGCAAAGTTTATAGGAGCATGTCAAATTGGGTTTCAAATTTGTTATTAAGGCATATATACATTTTCAAGGCTTTGATTTGTGGTGAAACTAATGGAAAAGGGGTCTTAGACACCATATACCAGAAAAAGTCTGAAGAATACATCAACCCAGGTATTAGGAATACATCAACCCACATTAAATAAATACTATAGTATTCACTGCAGTGTTTTTGCACACTTTACTGTAGTATTCACAGTAGTGTTTTTGCGGACTAAAGTCAGCAAAAAACTACAGTGAATACTGTAGTATTTACTGTAATATAGTGTATTATTTACAGGTAACTATAGTATAAATACTGTAGTAAAATAACTAGTGTATAATATAGTAACTAATATTAATGGTATTAATACTTGTGGTATTTACCGTAGTGTTTTTGCGGGCTGTAGTATATGGTAGTATTTACTGTAGTGTTTTGGCAGAAATTACTGTAGTATTTACTATGGTGTTTGGGTTTTATTCTCTTTGACTTAGTAGTGGAGGTTTGAGTAAATCTACTGGGGAAATACTGGAGAAATACTACAAGAGCAAATTTTCCATAACCTGTGGGTAAGTAGAACTGGGGTCTGAACAGATAGTTCAGAGTAGTTCAGAGCGTTTGCTCTTTTCAATAACCTGTAGGGAACACAATATATGGTTTATACTTGGCATGGAGGTTTCTCACTTATTATTGGCACAACTTGGGACATGGGCGAGGGAGATGGGCAAATGAAATACTGTAGTATGTGCTATAGTTAAAAAATGGTAGTGTTTTTGCGGACTGTAGTGTTTTTGTGGACATTATAGTAGTATTTACTACAGTGTTTTTTTGTGGATAATACTGTCTACAGTATACTACAACATTATATAGTAAGTACTACACATGATCGAGGGATACTACAGTGTGTGTATAGTATTCGACAGTGTGCTACAGTTAAATAATTCTATAGTAAGTACTGTAGTATTCTATAGTAAACTGTAGTATTTTTTTATGTGGGAAAACACAATCATGTTGAAGTAAAGACCTCTGCCAAATAATATCAACACTTATATTTAGCGCTTAACCATCTTGGAAAAATCAGAGAAATGTAGATTTTTTTCGTGTAGTTACCCTTTAATTCAGTGTTTCTGTAGTGCATTTGTGATGGAGTTTTCAAAACAAATGGCCACTGGATTGATGCAAATAATCATGATTCTGCATAGGCTTCTTTGTAGTTACCAGGCCTGGAATTTCAGGATTTTAGGGGCAAGCCATTTGGCCTTCAAGAGGTGCCCAATCTGCCATTGCACCAAGGCCATTAACCAAAATAGGCAATTCAATTGATAAGAAAGCTGAAAAACACTAGGTGTTCTGTTAAGAGAAACATAAGTGTATGTAAATATACATAAATAATTTTCCTACATGTCAAAGTGTAGGTGATAGATGATGCGTATTGGCTACAGCCTCTCATGTCCACACCGATGCTTGATTCTGTCGACTTACTCGAGGCACCGCAACATCACCCACCTTGGAATCTGAGTGGAGGCAGTCAGCATTTTTTAATTATTTAACCATAAATTGAATTATTTGTTTAGAACCTGGATTTGTTTTGTCATTATTTGTTTCAAAGTATAGCCAAAATCCGACCAAAGCCTATATGTTGAGGGAATTATTTTATAAACACTTCCTTATGTCATTGAAATCATAATTTCTCTCATGTTCTATTGGGTTTCAAACCAGCTTTCTATCATTGTCCAGTAGCCAAAGGCACAATAGTCATATTAGCAACCCATGCTAGTTGTTGCATCTTTAGATCTCCCCTCTTTCTATATTTCTAATAGATATGTTCATCTCTGTCACATTAAACCACTTGCATGTGTGGTACACTTTTGAGATCGGTGTTTTCCCTCTAATTGCATTTTGGAACATTCACACGTATAGCCTATTGTCGTGTGTGCATTGCTTCGCGTATAATGCAAGAAATAGCATAATATTTTATCAACATTCTAAGCTAAACATTCTTATCTGTTGCATCAGCTTCATTGCTTTTTAAAGTTTTTTGATGTAAGCTTGTTTGCATGAATTTGGGATCTATCGTCCCACAATTGTCCCAGAGTATGTTTTGTAATATTATTTTTTTTGCACAGAACAACAAACTGACCAATAGAATAGCTAAACTTTTCTACTTTGGGGGGTAGTAGATTGACATAAGCTAGTGATTTTGGTGTTTGTTAGACTACTCGTTTTGTTGGCTGAGAAAAAGTAATTGTGGACATTTCTTACATTTATAAATGTTTTATTTAACATTTTATTTAACTAGGCAAATCAGTTAAGAACAAATTATTATTTACAGCCTACCCCGGCGACGCTGGTTCAATTGTGCGCCGCCCTATGGGACTCCTTATCATGGCCGGTTGTGATACAGCCTGGAATCAAACCAGGGTCTGTAGTGTTTGTATTGATTATGGAACCCCCCCCACCCCCCCCACCCCCCCATTAGCTGTTGCCAAAGCAGCAGCTACTCTTCCGGGGGTCCAGCAAAATGAAGGCAGTTTATACAAATGTATAACATTACAATACATTCACAGATTTCACAACACACTGTGTGCCCTCAGGCCCCTACTCCACCACTACCACATATCTACAGTACTAAATCCATGTGTATGTATAGTGCGTATGTTATCGTGTGCGTGTGTCTGTATGCATGTGTCAAAATATATTTTATATTTGAGATTCTTCAAAGTAGCCACCCTTTGCCTTGACATCTTTGCACAGTCATGGCATTCTCTCAACCAGCTTAATGAGGTAGGCACCTGGAATGCTTTTCAATTAACATGTGTGCCTTGTTTAAAGTTCATTTGTGGAATTTTTGTCCTTCTTAAATCAAATCAAATCAAGTTTATTTTATATAGCCCTTCGTACATCAGCTAATATCTCGAAGTGCTGTACAGAAACCCAGCCTAAAACCCCAAACAGCAAGCAATGCAGGTGTAGAAGCACGGTGGCTAGGAAAAACTCCCTAGAAAGGCCAAAACCTAGGAAGAAACCTAGAGAGGAACCAGGCTATGAGGGGTGGCCAGTCCTCTTCTGGCCGTGCCGGGTGGAGATTATAACAGAACTATGCCAAGAAGTTCAAAATGTTCATAAGTGACAAGCATGGTCAAATAATAATCATGAATAATTTTCAGTTGGCTTTTCATAGCCGATCATTAAGAGTTGAAAACAGCAGGTCTGGGACAGGTGGCGGTTCCATAACCGCAGGCAGAACAGTTGAAACTGGAATAGCAGCAAGGCCAGGTGGACTGGGGACAGCAAGGAGTCATCATGCCCGGTAGTCCTGACGTATGGTCCTAGGGCTCAGGTCCTCCGAGAGAGAGAAAGAAAGAGAGAAGGAGAGAATTAGAGAGAGCCAAGATTTTCAAAATGTTCATAAATGACAAGCATGGTCAAATAATAATCAGGAATAAATGTCAGTTGGCTTTTCATAGCCGATCATTAAGAGTTGAAAACAGCAAGTCTGGGACAGGTAGGGGTTCCGTAACCGCAGGCAGAACAGTTGAAACTGGAATAGCAGCAAGGCCAGGTGGACTGGGGACAGCAAGGAGTCATCATGCCCGGTAGTCCTGACGTATGGTCCTAGGGCTCAGGTCCTCCGAGAGAGAGAAAGAAGGAGAGAATTAGAGAGAGCCAAGATTTTCAAAATGTTCATAAATGACAAGCATGGTCAAATAATAATCAGGAATAAAAGTCAGTTGGCTTTTCATAGCCGATCATTAAGAGTTGAAAGCAGCAGGTCGGGGACAGGTAGGGGTTCCATAACCGCAGGCAGGGCAGTTGAAACTGGAACAGCAGCAAGGCCAGGTGGACTGGGGACAGCAAGGAGTCATCATGCCCGGTTTGCCGTGACGTATGGTCCTAGGGCTCAGGTTCTCAGAGAGAGAGAAAGAAAGAGAGAACGAGAGAATTAGAGAGAGCATACTTAAATTCACACAGGACACTGGATAAGACAGGAGAAGTACTCCAGGTATAACCAACTGACCCTAGCCCCCCGACACATAAACTACTGCAGCATAAATACTGGAGGCTGAGACAGGAGGGGTCAGGAGACACTGTGGCCCCATCCGATGATACCCACGGACTGGGCCAAACAGGAAGGATATAACCCCACCCACTTTGCCAAAGCACAGCCCCCGCACCACTAGAGGGATATCTTCAACCACCAACTTACAATCCTGAGACAAGGCCGAGTATAGCCCACAAAGATCTCCACCACAGCACAAACCAAGGGGGGGCGCCAACCCAGACAGGAAGATCACGTCAGTAACTCAACCCACTCAAGTGACGCACCCCTCCTAGGGACGGCATGAAAGAGCACCAGTAAGCCAGTGACTCAGCCCCTGTAATAGGGTTAGAGGCAGAGAATCCCAGTGGAGAGAGGGGAACCGGCCAGGCAGAGACAGCAAGGGCGGTTCATTGCTCCAGAGCCTTTCCGTTCACCTTCACACTCCTGGGCCAGACTACACTCAATCATATGACCTACTGAAGAGAAGTCTTCAGTAAAGACTTAAAGGTTGAGACCGAGTCTGCGTCTCTCACATGGGTAGGCAGACCGTTCCATAAAAATGGAGATCTATAGGAGAAAGCCCTGCCTCCCGCTGTTTGCTTAGAAATTCTAGGGACAATTAGGAGGCCTGCGTCTTGTGACCGTAGCGTACGTATAGGTATGTACGGCAGGACCAACTCGGAAAGATAGGTAGGAGCAAGCCCATGTAACGCTTTATAGGTTAACAGTAAAACCTTGAAATCAGCCCTTGCCTTAACAGGAAGCCAGTGTAGGGAAGCTAGCACTGGAGTAATATGATCAAATTTCTTGGTTCTAGTCAGGATTCTAGCAGCCGTATTTAGCACTAACTGAAGTTTATTTAGTGCTTTATCCGGGTAGCCGGAAAGTAGAGCATTGCAGTAGTCTAACCTAGAAGTAACAAATGCATGGATTAATTTTTCTGCATCATTTTTGGACAGAAAATTTCTGATTTTTGCAATGTTACGTAGATGGAAAAAAGCTGTCCTTGAAACAGTCTTGATATGTTCGTCAAAAGAGAGATCAGGGTCAAGAGTAACGCCGAGATCCTTCACAGTTTTATTTGAGACGACTTTACAACCATCAAGATTAATTGTCAGATTTAACAGAAGATCTCTTTGTTTCTTGGGACCTAGAACAAGCATCTCTGTTTTGTCCGAGTTTAAAAGTAGAAAGTTTCCAGCCATCCACTTCCTTATGTCTGAAACACAGGCTTCTAGCGATGGCAATTTTGGGGCTTCACCATGTTTCATTGAAATGTACAGCTGTGTGTCATCCGCATAGCAGTGAAAGTTAACATTATGTTTTCGAATAACATCCCCAAGCGGTAAAATATATAGTGAAAACAATAGTGGTCCTAAAACGGAACCTTGAGGAACACCGAAATGTACAGTTGATTTGTCAGAGGACAAACCATTCACAGAGACAAACTGATAACTTTCCGACAGGTAAGATCTAAACCAGGCCAGAACTTGTCCGTGTAGACCAATTTGGGTTTCCAGTCTCTCCAAAAGAATGTGGTGATCGATGGTGTCAAAGGCAGATCCAGGACAGCTAAGCCCTGGAGGAATACGCAGATTCAAAGAGGAGTCCGTAATTTGCTTTCTAATGGTCATGATCTTTTCCTCAAAGAAGTTCATGAATTTATTACTGCTGAAGTGAAAGCCATCCTCTCTTGGGGAATGCTGCTTTTTAGTTAGCTTTGCAACAGTATCAAAAAGAAATTTTGGATTGTTCTTATTTTCCTCAATTAAGTTGGAAAAGTAGGATGATCGAGCAGCAGTGAGGGCTCTTCGGTACTGCACGGTACTGTCTTTCCAAGCTAGTCGGAAGACTTCCAGTTTGGTGTGGCGCCATTTCCGTTCCAATTTTCTGGAAGCTTGCTTCAAAGCTCGGGTATTTTCTGAATACCAGGGAGCTAGTTTCTTATGACAAATGTTTTTCGTTTTTAGGGGTGCAACTGCATCTAGGGTATTGCGCAAGGTTAAATTGAGTTCCTCAGTTAGGTGGTTAATTGATTTTTGTCGTCTGACGTCCTTGGGTAGGCAGAAGGAGTCTGGAAGGGCATCAAGGAATTTTTGTGTTGTCTGAGAATTTATAGCACGACTTTTGATGCTCCTTGGTTGGGGTCTGAGCAGATTATTTGTTGCGATTGCAAACGTAATAAAATGGTGGTCCGATAGTCCAGGATTATGAGGAAAAACATTAAGATCTACAACATTTATTCCATGGGACAAAACTAGGTCCAGAGTATGACTGTGGCAGTGAGTAGGTCCAGAGACATGTTGGACAAAACCCACTGAGTCGATGATGGCTCCGAAAGCCTTTTGGAGTGGGTCTGTGGACTTCTCCATATGAATATTAAAATCACCAAAAATTAGAATATGATCTGCTATGACTACAAGGTCTGATAGGAATTCAGGGAACTCAGAGAGGAACGCTGTATATGGCCCAGGAGGCCTGTAAACAGTAGCTATAAAAAGTGATTGAGTAGGCTGCATAGATTTCATGACTAGAAGCTCAAAAGACGAAAACGTCATTTTTTTTTTTGTAAATTGAAATTTGCTATCGTAAATGTTAGCAACACCTCCGCCTTTGCGGGATGCACGGGGGATATGGTCACTAGTGTAACCAGGAGGTGAGGCCTCATTTAACACAGTAAATTCATCAGGCTTAAGCCATGTTTCAGTCAGGCCAATCACATCAAGATTATGATCAGTGATTAGTTCATTGACTATAACTGCCTTTGAAGTGAGGGATCTAACATTAAGTAACCCTATTTTGAGATGTGAGGTATCACGATCTCTTTCAATAATGGCAGGAATGGAGGAGGTCTTTATCCTAATGAGATTGCTAAGGCGAACACCGCCATGTTTAGTTTTGCCCAACCTAGGTCGAGGCACAGACACAGTCTCAATGGGGATGGCTAAGCTGACTACACTGACTGTGCTATTGGCAGACTCCACTAAGCTGGCAGGTTGGCTAACAGCCTGCTGCCTGGCCTGCACCCTATTTCATTGTGAAGCTAGAGGAGTTAGAGCCCTATCTATGTTAGCCCTATCTATGTTCTTAATGCGTTTGAGTCAATCAGTTGTGTTGTGACAAGGTAGGGGTGGTATACAGACCAAGTTCATATTATAGCAAGAACAGCTCAAATAAGCAAAGAGAAACGACAGTCCATCATTACTTTAAGACATGGAGGTCAGTCAATTCGGAAAATTTCAAGAACTTTGAAAGTTTCTTCAAGTGCATTTGCAAAAACCACTAAGCGCTATGATGAAACTGGCTCTCATGAGGACCGCCACAGGAAAGGAATACCCAGAGTTACCTCTGCTGAAGAGGATAAGTTCATTAGAATTACCAGCCTCAGACATTGCAGCCAATATAAATACTTCATAGAGTTCAGGTAACAGACAAATCAACATCAACTGTTCATAGGAGACTGAATCAGGCCTTCATAGTCGAATTGCTGCAAAGAAACCACTACTAAAGGACACCAATAAGAAGAAGAGACTTGCTTGAGACAAGAACCACGAGCAATGGACATTAGACCGGTTGCTTGGGACAAGAACCACGAGCAATGGACATTAGACCGGTGGAAATCTGTCCTTTGGTCAGATGAGTCCAAATATGAGATTTAGCACTAACTGAAGTTTATTTAGTGCTTTATCCGGGTAGCCGGAAAGTAGAGCATTGCAGTAGTCTAACCTAGAAGTAACAAATGCATGGATTAATTTTTCTGCATCATTTTTGGACAGAAAATTTCTGATTTTTGCAATGTTACGTAGATGGAAAAAAGCTGTCCTTGAAACAGTCTTGATATGTTCGTCAAAAGAGAGATCAGGGTCAAGAGTAACGCCGAGATCCTTCACAGTTTTATTTGAGACGACTTTACAACCATCAAGATTAATTGTCAGATTTAACAGAAGATCTCTTTGTTTCTTGGGACCTAGAACAAGCATCTCTGTTTTGTCTGAGTTTAAAAGTAGAAAGTTTCCAGCCATCCACTTCCTTATGTCTGAAACACAGGCTTCTAGCGATGGCAATTTTGGGGCTTCACCATGTTTCATTGAAATGTACAGCTGTGTGTCATCCGCATAGCAGTGAAAGTTAACATTATGTTTTCGAATAACATCCCCAAGAGGTAAAATATATAGTGAAAACAATAGTGGTCCTAAAACGGAACCTTTGAAAGTTTCTTCAAGTGCATTTGCAAAAACCACTAAGCGCTATGATGAAACTGGCTCTCATGAGGACCGCCACAGGAAAGGAATACCCAGAGTTACCTCTGCTGAAGAGGATAAGTTCATTAGAATTACCAGCCTCAGACATTGCAGCCAATATAAATACTTCATAGAGTTCAGGTAACAGACAAATCAACATCAACTGTTCATAGGAGACTGAATCAGGCCTTCATAGTCGAATTGCTGCAAAGAAACCACTACTAAAGGACACCAATAAGAAGAAGAGACTTGCTTGAGACAAGAACCACGAGTAATGGACATTAGACCGGTTGCTTGGGACAAGAACCACGAGCAATGGACATTAGACCGGTGGAAATCTGTCCTTTGGTCAGATGAGTCCAAATATGAGATTTTTGGTTCCAACCGCTGTGTCTTTGTATTTGTATTTATTATGGATCCCCATTAGTCCAGAAAAATTAAGGCAGTTTATATAACTTTAAAACGTTACAATACATTCACAGATTTCACAACACACTGTGTGCCCTCAGGCCCCTACTCCACAACTACCACATATCTACATTACTAAATCCATGTGTGTGTGTGTGTGTGTGTGTGTGTGTGTGTGTATGTGTGTGTGTGTGTGTGTGTGTGTGTGTGTGTGTGTGTGTGTGTGTGTGTGTGTGTGTGTGTGTGTGTGTGTGTGTGTGTGTGTGTGTGTGCCAATGTTTGTGTTGCTTCACAGTCCCCGCTGTTCCATAAGGTGTTTTTTAATCTGTTTTTTAAATCTAATTTTACTGCTTGCATCAGTTAATTGATGTGGAATAGAGTTCCATGTAGTACTGTGTGCCTCCCATAGTCTGTTCTGTACTTGGGGACTGTGAAGAGACCTCTTGTGGCATGTCTTGTGGGGTATGCATGGGTGTCTGAGCTGTGTGCCAGTAGTTGAGACAGACAGCTCGGTGCATTCAACATGTCAATACCTCTCAGAAATAAAAGTAGTGATGAAGTCAATCTCTTCTCCACTTTCAGCCAGGAGAGATTGACATGCATATTATTAATATTAGCTCTCTGTGTACATCCAATGGCCAGCCGTGCTGCCTTGTTCTGAGTCAATTGCAATTTTCCTAAGTCCTTTTTTGTGGCACCTGACCATGGGACTGAGCAGTAATCAAGGTGCGACAAAACTAGGGCCAGTAGGACCTGCCTTGTTGATAGTATTCTTAAGAAGGCAGAGAATCACTTTATTATAGACAGACTTCTCCCCATCTTAGCTACTACTGCATCAATATGTTTTGACCATGACAGTTTACAATCTAGGGTTACAAGAAGCAGTTTAGTCATCTCAATTTGCTAAATTTACACATTATTTATTACAAGATTCAGTTGAGGTTTAGGGTTTAGTGAGTGTTTTGTTCCATATATAATGCTTTTAGTTTTAGAAATATTTAGGGCAAACGTATTCCTTGCCACTCACTCTGAAACTAAGTGCAGCTCTTTGTTGAGTGTTGCAGTCATTTCAGTCGATGTAGTAGCTGACGTGTATAGTGTTGAGTCATCTGCTTACATAGAAACTCAGGCTTTACTCAAAGTCAGTGGCGTGTCGTTAGTAGAAATTGAAAAAGCAAAGGGCCTAAACAGCTACCCTGGAGAATTATTATATTCGATAGGCTTCCATTAAAGAACACCCTCTGTGTTCTGTTAGACAAGTAACTCTTTATCCACATTTTAGCCATAACACTTAAGTTTTTTCCAGCAGCAGACTATGATCAATAATGTCAAAAGCTGCACTGAAGTCTAACAAGACAGCCCCCACAATCATTTTATCATCAATTTATCTTAGCCAATCATCAGTCATTTGTGTAAGTGCTGTGCTTGTTGAGTGTCCTTCCCTCTAAGCGTGCTGAAACTCTGTTGTCAATTTGTTTACTGTGAAATAGCATTGTATCTGGTCAAACACAATTTTTTCCAGAAGTTTACTAAGGGTTGGTAACAGGCTGATTGGTCGGCTATTTGAGCCAGTAAAGGGGGCTTTACTATTCTTGGGTAGCGGAATGACTTTAGCTTTCCTTCAGACCTGAGGGCACACGCTCTCTAGTAGGCTTAAATTGAAGATATGGCAAATAGGAGTGACAAAACGCTCAGTAATTTTCCATCCAGGTTGTCAGACCCCGGTGGCTTGTCATTGTTGATAGATAATTTTTCACCACTTCCACACTGACTTTGCGGAATTCAAAAGTACAATTCTTGTCTTTCATAATTTGGTCCGATATACTTGGATGTGTAGTGTCAGCATTTGTTGTTGGCATGTCAACCCTAAGTTTTCTTATCATGCCAATGAAAAAATCATTAAAGTAGTTTGCAATATCAGTGGGCTTTGTGATGAATTAGCCATCTGATTCAATAAATGAAGGAGCCGAGTTTGCTTGTGTTCCCAAAATGTCATTTAAGGTGCCCCAAAGCTTTTTACTGTCATTCTTTATATAATTTATATTTGTTTCATAGTGTAGTTTCTTTTTCTTATTATTTAGTTAAGTCACATGATTTCTTAATTTGCGGTACGTTTGCCAATCTGTTGGGCTGCCAGACTTAATTGCCATACCCTTTGCCTCATCCCTCTCAACCATATACTTTTTCAATTCCTCATGAATCTAATGGTATTTAACCTTTTTTACAGTCATTTTACAGACGTTTTTACAGTTCTTATTAGTAACTGGAATAAGTAGTTTCATAAATGCGTCAAGTGCAGCGTCTGGTTGCTCCTCATTACACACCACAGACCAGCAAATATTCTTTACATCATCAACATATGAATCACTACAAAACTTCTTGTATGACCTCTTATACACTATATTAGGCCCAGCCTTTTGAACTTTGGTTTTCCTAGATATGGCTATTATACTGTGATCACTACATCCTATGGATTTGGATACTGCTTTAAAGCAAATATCTGCAGCGTTAGTAAAAATGTGATCATTACATGATTTCATTCCTGTGCTGTTTGTAACTACCCTGGTTCAGGTTGCAGGCACTGGTTATAGTGCCTGCAACACTACAGGTGAGACCTTTAGAGTCTCACCTGTAGTGATGCCTCTAGCACTGAGATGCAGTGCCTTAGACCACTGCGCCACTCAGGAGCCCCACATCTTTGAAGTGCGCCTCGGAATTCAATAAGGTAATAGAATAGGTCAACTTTTCTACTTTGGGGGGTAATAGAATGACATAAGCTAGTTGCATCTACAATGTCGGCGTTGCATTTACAATGTTTCTGTCTTCACTTGTACTTCGGCATTGTGAGGCCTGTGAGAAGGACCCGATCACGTGACTGGCATTGGTTATTAAGAATTGATATGTTTGTGAGAGTCTCACCTTTACATGGAGGGGTCATATTAGTGTGTAGTCCAAACTGTTCGGACGCTACAGACAGAAGTTGGCAGATCGGTTGTACCGACTTCAGACGAGTCCCAAGACGCGTCTAGTCGTAGAGCAAAACGGAGAACACTACTGTGTTTGTGAGCGTCTCATCTTTCCATAGAGGGGTTGTTCATAATAGTTTGTAGGCAAAACCGTTCGAACGCTACAGACGATTTTGTGAGAAGACCGATTTTCGGGATGTCTCATTGTCTGACAAACACTGCTCTAGCTCTGTCACTTTTCACTGCAGATGCGGAAGGGCGACATAGGTTTATGCGGTGGCTTGAGACACATCCAATGCAAAAAAACTAAACAGATACAATATCTCTAGCTTAAACTAGCAGCTTTTGTGGGGAGTTTTTATTATTATGCTAATTAGATTTCCGCTGGCGGCAGGTAGCCTAGTAGTTAGAGCGTTGGGCCAGGCTAACAAGGTAAGAATCTGTCGTTCTGCCCCTGAACAAGGCAGTTAACCCACTGTCATTGTAAATAATATTTTTTTCTTAACTGACTTGCCCAGTTAAATAAAGGTAACATTTAAAATTGTAAAAATGGTGTAACTTTCTAGTTTTTCCCTCTGAGGGCAACAGGAAAGAAAGCACGTGATGATGTAGCTTATTCAATTTGTTTTATTCGGTGGGTAATGAGCACATAACATAGCAGTAGTGTTAGTTGACTTGAAGGAATCTCTCACTCCTCACATTCTCTCCAGCAACATAAAACAGTCTGAGGAGAAAAGTCAAGGGGTGCAATACTGTCGACCAACCACAAGATGTCACAAACACACATGAATGTAAATCCAGATCAACATGAATTCAAACATCATTTCAATAGCTAGCTATGTAGCTATGAAATCCACCTTGTTACACTGGGTCAAAAGACAGGAGCCCTGTAACAAATAAGTGGAGTAGAGAAATGTGATTCATGTAGCTAGGTAGCAACCGATGTTGGCTGTGGAAATAAGGGCTCCTTTCTGCTGGTAGTGGCTTGCCTATGAGTTTGCCTACTCCTAGCTGTCTACGACAAAGTTGCCTGATGAATGTTAGCCAAGGTGTTAGCTAGCTAGTTAACTAGTTAGCTAGCTATCTAGCTAGCTGGCTGGGATTGTTAATTACTAGCTAGCTAGCTGGGGTTGTTAACTACTAGCTTACTAGCCAGCCATCTAGCTAGCTAGCTTCATCAACAAATGGAACTCCCAGACAAACACTAGTTAACTAGCTAGCAACAACCCTAAACTCCTGCTAGCTATAAATACATTTTATTCATCCCTGCTGGTTAGCTGATATTAGCTAACGTTAACTAAATCAGTAGCTAGCCAAAAGTTAGCTGGCTAGTTAGCTAGCTCTCTACATTCAGATGGAGTGCAAAACATGTAAATGTACAACAAACATGAGATGTTCAGACATTAGACTTACTATTATCTATTATCTATGTTTTAACTTTATTTTTAAAGATTTTTATTTTCATAGAACAGCTTGAAATGATGTGCGTTCTGGCTCATTAATTCACATAGAAGTAGCCCTTATCACTGTGGCGGACAATTTTACGTTTGAGGCATGCTATGCTAATGTACGCCGTGGATTAGCTAGATGACCAGGAAAATATTCGATGAGAGCCCAAGCACTCCCCCAGTGTTTCCCAAGGTCAAGTATGGACACATTTGCCCATCTCCAGTCAGAACAGAACAGATTACTAATAATTACTTTGTACGTGTGTGCGTTCCTATCAAAGTAAGTGCTTTATTACCTTATCATAATACAGTTTCTGTATATCGTGTAATGTAATTTCTACTGTAGCACACTGTATTTATGGAGCCTAATGTATTTTGTGTGGATGCCTTTACAACCACAGACACGCAAGGTACTAATTTCATAACCTTTGTGCTGTTATGCATAATTGTTCTTATGTGGCTACATTCTTCTATTAGTTCTGTAAAACAATGCTAATGGTGTTAGCTTGTGTTATGTCTTTTGAAGCTGCCCTGGCCTTATCATGATCATTGCATTAGCCTGTGTATTCATTTGGTCTGTTTATCATACTTCCGCCCCCTTGTGGAGCTCTTCAGTTATCATTCATAAGTGTCATATTGTCAATGCAACGTATTATTTGTATATATTTTATGTTACTTTCTTATACTATTGTTTTATTGCTATGTACTGATTGTATTTTAATTACTAATAATTCCTCTTAATTCTGTACTTTCAGAAACCACAAACAGTATTTAACATCATAACTGAAACTGGACATCTGTCTTGTTGAAGATTGAAGCCAGGTTTTGTATGCTAGCAACATACTGTTTGGAGAGGGATTGGGGAGGATGAGGGAGTGGGGAGGAGGATGAGGCAGTGGGGAGGTGGGTGATATATTGTCAATATAATTGCATATTGGAACTGTATTTGATTTGTATGTGACCTGTATGTCCAATTGCAAAAAACCTAGTTCAGTAATCATCTCACTTGTTAGCTGGCGGTGAACTATGTGGCCATTGAGGGTAGCAGTGTTGATCAGATGGACAAATATTGTCTTATACCACTTGGTGGTTTTCCGAGCACATACAGTTGAAGTCAGAAGTTTACATCATAGACAAATTACATTTAAACTCCGTTTTTTTCACAATTCCTGACATTTAATCCAGTTAGGATCACCACTTTATTTTAAGAATGTGAAATGTCAGAATAATAGTAGAGAGATTTATTTATTTCAGCTTTTATTTCTTTCATCACATTCCTAGTGGGTCAGAAGTTTACATACACTCAATTAGTATTTAGTAGCATTGCCTTTAAATTGTTTAACTTGGGTCAAACGTTTCGAGTAGCCTTCCACAAGCTTCACACAATAAGTTGGGTGAATTTTTGCCCATTCCTCCTGACAGTGCTGGTGTAACTGAGTCAGGTTTGTAGGCCTCCTTGCTCGCACACGCCTTTTCAGTTCTGCCCACAAGTTCGGCCACTCCAATACCTTCACTTTGTTGCCGTTAAGCCATTTTGCCACAACTTTGGTAGTATGCTTGGGGTCATGTCCATTTGAAAGACCCATTTGCTACCAAGCTTTATCTTCCTGACTGATGTCTTGAGATGTTGCTTCAATATATCCGCATAATTTTCCTCCCTCATGATGCCATCTATTTTGTGAAGTGCACCAGTCCCTCCTGCAGCAAAGCACCCCCGCAACATGATGCTGCCACCCCCGTGCTTCCCGGTTGGGATGGTGTTCTTCAGCTTGCAAGCCTCCCCCTTTTTCCTCCAAGCATAATGATGGTCATTATGGCCAAACAGTTCTATTTTTGTTTCATCAGACCAGAGGAAATTTCTCCAAAAAGTATGATCTTTGTCCCCATGTGCAGTTGCAAACTTTTTTATGGAGGTTTTGGAGCAGTGGCTTCTTCCTTGCTGAGCGGCCTTTCAGGTTATGTCGATATAGGATTCGTTTTACTGTGGATATAGATACTTTTGTACCTGTTTCCTCAGCATCTTCACAAGGTCCTTTGTTGTTTTTCTGGAATTGATTTGCACTTTTCGCACCAAAGTACGTTCATCTCTAGGAGACAGAACACGTCTCCTTCCTGAGCGGAATGACGGCTGCGTGGTCCCACGGTGTTTATACTTGCGTACTATAGTTTGTACAGATGAACGTGGTACCTTCAGGGTTTGGAAATTTCTCCCAAGGATGAACCAGACTTGTGGAGGTCTTCCATTTTTTTCTGAGGTCTTGGCTGGTTTCTTTTGATTTTCCCATGATGTCAAGCAAATAGGCACAGAGTTTGAAGGTAGGCCTTGAAATACATCCACAGGTACACCTCCAATTGACTCAAATGATGTCAATTAGCCTATTAGAAGCTTCTAAAGCAATGACATAATTTTCTGGAATTTTCCGAGCTGTTTAAAGGCACAGTCAACTTAGTGTAAGTAAACTTCTGACCCACTGGAATTGTGGTACAGTGAATTATAAGTGAAATAATCTGTCTGTAAAATCTCTTCACCCCAACACCCACACACGCTGGTCCCCTGTTGAGACCCATCTTCCCAAGCACCTCTGTGCAGTCAGACCGTTTGATTATTCTGTACCGCCAGGGCCACAATAATATGCCCCCTCTCTGATTGTCAGAGTGTGACTCCCTCCCCATGGGTTACTGCAGCCAGTGTTACCAGCACTGCCACTACCTGGGTGGGGTACTCCACCGGAATTCCTACCGGCTAGGTACGAGGTCATCAAGGTTCTCATTAGCAGCTTTGAGAAAATCCTTGTATATTATGCTCACCCATCCAGGGGCTTTGGCTTTTGGACCAACCTTGCCATGCAGGCTCAGACTTTTGAGGGGGCGGTGCTGCTTTGTGGGTCCTGACCACGTTCACCTTTCTGTCATGGCTGCGTAGGCTACTTGCAGTAGACCTATAAAATGGATAAGGACTTCTCCTTAATAGGTGGGTCGCTCAGGTCGGTATCTAGGATATGGGGTTGGCACCGTTCCATCATGATAGGACAAAAATAAACTATATATTTGTATTTTAATTTGAAAATGTATGTACCATATCTGTGCAAATATAAAGACTCTCAGTCTGTCACAACTCCTGCTCGCAGACACACATGGGCTCTGGCATTTGCAACCATTTTCCTTACCTACTCACTTAACTCATCACACTTTTCCAGTCATACAAAACACACAGGTACCCCATCTTACTACACACCCTTACTCCCCTCACATATACAAGGAACTGGAACACAAAAGTATCCGAAGCCCGAAGTACATACCCACATACTGTGTCTTTTGTGTCCTCTGCTTGTTGTGTTTTTATTTCTACCTTGTTGATTCCTGCCTAATTTTGGGCTTTGGGATCTTTTGTGTTGCAGTTCCTTGTATTTGGGGATTTATTATTTCATGAATTGTCCTATCTTTTATCTATTTATAAATACTATACATAAAACATAGAATACAAATTATTTTACAACATTCCCTAACTTGAATAATATAGTGTATTTATAGTTTCTTTATTAATTGTTGTATTTTATTATTTCTGTATTTTTTTTTATTACAATCCCTGCCATTAATAGTATTAAATGTTCCATTTTATTTAGAATAGCAATGGAGTGGTTTTGGTCTCAAAACAGTTGGTTATCAATGCATAGCTTGTCAATAACGAGAGCTACACGTCTCCCTTTCAGTCTATTGTCTTTGAATAATGGATACAGTACCTTGCGTATTTCCTTTGGGAACCAATCGTTCATGCCTATTTTAAGCCGGCGAGTCTTTTGCCCAGGCTTTTAACTATTATTTCATCTTTAAAGGATTCTAATTTGTCAATGATTGGGCACTCGTATCGCTGTCCTCTCTGTCCAAAACGATGCATTCGAGTTTAATTTGGTCGACAGTGTCGCCTGGGATCTGTAGTGCTTTAACCATGAATTCTTTCACCACACTCTTTGGATCTTCATCCTCTTTAATTCCGGAAAGCACCAGATTTTTTTCGCATTGATCTAGTCTGTATATCAAGTAGGTATTCGCTTAACAACTTGTTCTCTCTTAAATTCATTAACGTCTGTGTTGATTACATTGACTGTACCCCTTCAGCTTTACAGTTTATTTTTCCCGTGTCGCGGCTTTCTCATCACTCATTTCAAGGCTTGCCTTCATCTTATCTTTAAGGTCGAACTCAAGCATGCCTAATTTATAATTTATTGATTTTAGCAGTTCGGTTTCCACGCTTACTGTACAGGGTGGAGAAAATAGGTAATCCATGTCAGTCGAAAGGCTTAGTTTCCTTTTAGAGTTCGGTTCTTCATTCTTTCTGTGTTTATTCTCTGCCATGTTTTTTTTACTGCATTGGTAGTGGTTATCTATAAAATTATCTAGCCTTACAAGTTGTTTTGAGTTATTATCCAGTTTGAATGTTGTTTCCCACGAGTGAGCAGATCAGCGTAAATGTGCTATTATTTGGTCATGTTTTGGGGACATAAATGTCTACCCTTTTTCACGAGGCATTCTGCACTGCCATTTTGTTGTTAGTGTACATGGATTTTATAATGTAGTATGTTTTTATGATGTACGCCTTAATGGCATCCGAAATTATATCAGGTGTCAGCTTTTTTTCTGTCCTCTGTCTACATTTGTAATGGTAAAGGTTTTTATTTTTTCATTTACGTATTTAATACATTTTGGGTCCAGAAGATGCACTCTGTTCATTCTCCAAATTCTGTTGCTAAGTGTATTTTCTATTGGTGTAATAAAGTAATCTAATCACAGCCGTTTGAGTAGACGCTGCAGGGACCACTGTAGAATGATCACAGCCATGTTCTTGTACGTGTCAAACGGTTAAATCAGAACATGCGTAGAAGCACCTTTAGCCTTCTCTGGCCTTTTCTGGTTAACCTGAACCCTGTTCCGCTAGCGGAACCCCTCTCCAACAGCCAATGAAATTGCAGGGCGCCAAATTCAATCAACAGAAATCTCATAATTCAATTTTCTAAAACATACAAGTATTAGGCACCATTTTAAAGATAAAATTCTCGTTAATCCAACCACAGTGTCCGATTTCAAAAAATATTTTAGGCGAAAGCAGAACATATCATTATGTTAGGTCAGCAACTAGTCACAGAAAGCATATAGTGATTTTCCAACCAAAGAGAGTAGACACAAAAAGCAGAAATATTGATAAAATTAATCACTAACCTTTGATATTCTTCGTCAGATGACACTCCCGGGACAACATGTTACACAATACATGTATGTTTTGTTCGATCAGTTCATATTTATATCCAAAAACCTCAGTTTACATTTGGCTTTGCCTCCAAAGCATCCCGTGAATTTGCACAGAGCCACATCAAATCACAGAAATACTCATAATAAACATTAATAAAATATACAAGTGTTATTCACAGATTTAAAGATATACTTCTCCTTAATGCAAGCGCTGTGTCAGATTTCAAAAAAACTTTACAGAAAAAGCAAACCATGCAATAATCTGAGTACGGCGCTCAGAGACATAAACAACCCAAGAAGATATCCGCCATGTTGGACATAAGTCAGAAATAGCATTATAAATATTCACTTACCTTTGATGATCTTCGTCAGAATGCACTCGCAGGAATCCCAGTTCCACAATAAATGTTTGATTTGTTCCATGAAGTCCATCATTTATGTCCAAATTCCTCCTTTTGTTAGGGCGTTTAGTAAACAAATCGAAACTCACGAGGCGCGGGTAAGTCCAGCGGAAATGTCGGACGAAAATTCCAAAAAGTTATATTACTGGTCGTAGAAACATATCAAACGATGTATAGAATCAATCTTTAGGATTTTTTAAATCATAAATGTTCAATAATGTCCCAACCGAAGAATTCCTTTGTCTGTAGAAAAGCCATGGAACGAGAGCTACTTCTCACATGAACGAGCGTCAAGAGTTTGTGGCACTCTGCTAGACCACTAACTCAACGAGTCCTTATGAGCCCCTCCTTTACAGTAGAAGCCTCAAACAGGTTTCTAAAGACGGTTGACATCTAGTGGAAGCCTTAGGAGGTGCAAAATGACCCCATAGACACTGTGTATTCAATAGGCCAAGCTTTGAAAAACTACAAACCTCAGATTTCCCACTTCCTGGTTGGATTTTTCTCCAAATCTACTAATAATATGCATATATTAGCAACTGGGACTGAGTAGCAGGCAGTTTACTCTGTGCACGCTTTTCATCCAAACGTGAAAATGCTGCCCCTTATCCATAAGAATTTACGTCTCTGAGAGCTTTCCACACCTGGATTGTGCAACATTTACCCGATATTCTTTAAAACATTCTTCCAGCTCTGTCAAATTGGTTGTTGATCATTGCTTGACAATCATTTTCAGGTCTCGCCATTTTCAAGTATATTTAAGTCGAAACTGTAACTTGACCACTCAGGGACATTCACTGTATTCTTGGTAAGTAACTCCAGTGTAGATTTGGCCTTGTCTTTAAGGTTATTGTCCTGCTGAAAGGTGAATTCATCTCCCAGTGTCTGGTGGAAAGCAAACTCAACCAGGTTTTCCTCTAGGATTTTGCCTGTGCTTAGCTTCATTCCTTCTATTTTTTATCATGAAAAAATCCCCAGTCCTTAAAGATTACAAGCATACCCATAACATGATGCAGCCACCACTATGAAAATATGGAGAGTGGTACTCAGTAATGTGTTGTATTAGATTTGCCCTAAACATAACACTTTGTTTTCAAGATAAAAAGTTAATTCATTTGCCACATTTTTTTCAGTATTTAGTGCCTTGTTGCAAACAGGATGCGTTTTGGAATTGTTTTATTCTGTACAGGCTTCCTTCTTTTCACTCTGTCATTTAGGCTATTATTGTTGAGTAACTACAATGTTGTTGATCCATCCTCAGTTTTCTCCTATTACCTCCATTAACTTCTCTAGGGTACGTGAGACGGTAGCGTCCCACCTCTTCAACAGCCAGTGAAACTGCAGGGCGCCAAATTCAAATACAGTAATACTCATTATAAAAATTCAGAAAACAAAACATATTTTACATAAGTTTAAAGATTAACTTCTTGTGAACCACGGTGTCAGATTTAAAAAATGCTTTACGGCGAAAGCATACCTTACGATTATTTGAGAACATAGCCCAGCAGACAAATCATTACAAACAGTAACCAGCCAAGTAGAAGAGTTACACAAGTCAGAAATAGAGATAAAATTAATCCCTTACCTTTGATGATCTTCATATGGTTGCACTCAGCAGACATTAATTTACTCAATAAATGTTCCTTTTGTCCGATAAAGTCTCTTTATATCCAAAAAACTGTTTTGTTCGGGCGTTTTCTTCAGTAATCCACAGGCTCAAACGCAGTCAAAACAGGCAGACAAAAAATCTAAATTGTATCCGTAAAGTTCATAGAAAAATGTCAAACGATGTTTATATTCAATCCTCAGGTTGTTTTTAGCCTAAATAATCGATAATATTTCAACCGGACAATAACGTCGTCAATATAAAAGGTAAACAAGAAAGGCACTCTCTCGGACTCGCGCATGAAAAAGCTCTGTGACACTTTAGGGTCCACTCATTCAGACTGCTCTTACTTCCTAATTTTTCAGAATACAAGCCTGAAACAATTTCTAAAGACTGTTGACATCTAGTGGAAGGCATAGGAACTGCAATTTGAGTCCTAAGTCAATGGGTACTGTAATGGCATTGAATAGAAAACTACAAAACCAAAATAAAACTACTTCCTGAATGGATTTTTCTCAGGTTTTCGCCTGCCAAATCAGTGATGTTATACTCACAGACACTATTTTAACAGTTTTGGAAACTTTAGAGTGTTTTCTATCCAAATCTACCAGTTATATGCATATCATATCTTCTGGGCCCGAGTAGCAGGCAGTTTAATTTGGGCATGCTTTTCATCCAAAATTCTGAAATGCTTCCCCCTACCCTAGAGAAGTTAAACTCTGTAACTATTTTAAAGTCACCATTCCTCTCCGGCAACTGAGTTATGAAGGACGCCTGTATCTTTGTAGCGACTGGGTCTATTTCTAAACCATCCAAAGTGTAATTGATAACTTTACCATGCTCAAACGGATATTCCATGTGTGCTTTTTTTGTTCTGTTTTTTTGGCATTGGAAAACCTCCCTGGTCTTAGGCCTATTTTTGATAACACTAACACGCCTCTCTCTCTCTCTCTCTCTCTCTCGCTCTCTCTCTCTCTCCTTCAGGTGTTGCCTGTGTAGGAAGAGAGAGAAAAGGAAGGTGGAAATGGAACTGCCAAATCATGCCAAACAAATACTACTGCAACTCAACCAGCAGAGGGCTAAGGGCTTCCTGTGTGACGTCATCATCGTGGTGGAGAACGCTCTGTTCCGAGCCCACAAGAACATCCTAGCAGCCAGCAGTATCTACTTCAAGTCCCTGGTTCTCCACGACAACCTCATCAACCTGGACACAGAAATGGTGAATCCCTCTGTTTTCCGACAAGTCCTGGACTTCATCTACACGGGGAAGCTCCTGTCCTCATTGGACCAGAGTAGTGAGCAGAACTACAGTGCCCTCTTGACCGCAGCCAGCTACCTCCAGCTCCATGACCTCGCCGCGATGTGCAGGAAGAAGCTCAAGCGAAGCGGCGGCAAGCCTCTGCCGGGTAAACTCTCCACCTCGGGTCCGCTCAGCCGACTGCGCCTCAACAACGAGCGCCTCTCGTCCTCCACCCTCACCGCCTCCCACAACCACTACATCCTCGCCCCCTCCGACGCAGACCAGCCACAGCCCGATGACGGCCTCCGGGACAAGCTCTCGGATGATGAGATGTTCATCGGGAGCACCGCCGGGAAGAATGGGACCTGCGGGAGTGGTAGTAATGGAAACCTCAGTAACGGTTTGAGCGGCAGGGAGACAGATCTCGGGCTGGACCTGTCCAAGAAGAGCCCTCCATCGGCGTGTACCACAACAGACGCACTCAGCCCTCACAGCAACTCCCAGGGTTCCCCTCAATCTGCCTCAGTATCCACAACCAACAGTGCCTCACTGGATGATTCCACCATCACTCTGCCCGGTTTGGACACCACCGGCCCAGAGCCCATGGAGCTCATACCCACCCCCAAAGCCCCTGAAGACAGTCAGGCCCATCCAGACGCTCCCCCACCTCGCAAGAGCTCCCGCCAGGTAGCCCGCAAGAAGGAGTGGCCCAAGAGAGAGGCTTCTGGTCTGAAGGCTGAGGATCGTGACCCGCCCCTGGTCAATGGTGTGATTGTGGGACCTAAAGAGGGCCGCTCATCCAGTGGCATAGGTGGGGACAGCAGGTGCAGCTTTCCCTCAGACCAGTCCTTCCAGTGTAAAGAGGAGGAGGAAGGAGGGGAGAATGGGCAGGAGCACAGTGACCAGAGCGGGCATAGTGATGGAGAGAGTGGAGGAGGAGGGCACCACAGCGCCAACTATGTGTACCGGCAGGAAGGGTTTGAGCCAGCGTTTGGGGACAACTTGTATGTGTGCATCCCCTGTGGGAAGGGCTTTCCCAGCTCGGAGCAGCTCAACGCCCATGTGGAGACGCACACAGAGGACGAGCTCTACATCAAAGAGGAGGGAGGGGCCTTTGTGAAAGAGGAAGAGGCTGAGGACCTCTCGGCCCCCGTGGCTCCCACCACATTCGGCATCTCCGAGCCACGGCCCTTCAAATGTACCGTATGCAGTAAGAGCTACAAAGACCCGGCGACCCTGAGACAGCACGAGAAGAGCCACTGGCTGACCCGACCCTTCCCATGTAACATCTGCGGGAAGATGTTCACCCAGAGAGGCACTATGACACGCCACATGCGGAGCCACCTGGGCCTGAAACCATTTGCATGCGATGAGTGTGGCATGCGCTTCACACGCCAGTACCGGCTGACGGAGCACATGCGCGTCCACTCGGGAGAGAAGCCGTACGAATGCCAGTTGTGCGGTGGAAAGTTCACCCAGCAACGCAACCTCATCAGCCACCTGAGAATGCACACCTCACCCTCCTAAAACACAACATCAAGCCAAAGAATGCTTTTTCATTTTTCCCCACCTCACAACCAAACAAATGCACATGTACACTCATGCAGAAACACAGCTACACACTCTCTCTCTCTCTCACACACACACGTAAACATAAATGTCTATACACAACCACCTGGCTTAGTGTGTGTAGTGGTTGTCCAGAGTCAGCATGTGGCAGGATGGTCATGGAAAACAACCCCAGCATGTCCACCACCTCTGGAAGTCTAGATGGGCAGTGTACCTCCCCTTCCCCCCTCTCTCTGAAGTCACCTATGGTGGGTGTGAGGGCATGGACCGGTGGTTGTTTCTCTTAGATCTTGTAAATGTGAATGGGGTACTGCTGTAACCTCAGGCCCACCTCATGCCTCTCAGTCCTAATACACCCTCAACACCTTTACTTGGGAGTATTTAAGCCTTTGACTTTTTCAAACTGATCCCTTCTGGGGGTATTCAGGGTTCCCTATATACTCCAACCTCATTAGTCAAACAACTACGCCATTCCTCCTTTTAATTTAGACAGGTCTAATATTATTCACTCTGTCAATGATGTACACTACAGGCAATAATTTCAAAGAATGTGTTTTTGTTGTAACCAAACAGCAGCTACTGTATATGTCCAATGCTAATGTGAGTGAACCTGGAGATAGTAGGGATGTCTGCATTAGGGTGGAGGGATGTTGTTGGTCATATCCATGCTTTACCTAAAAGTTTTATGTCTGAGTTTCCAGATGAGGGGCTCAATTTAATTTACTCCAGACACACACTCACCTTAAAGTCTCCACTCTACAGCTGGTCTCTGAGTAAGAGAAAGAGGGGAGGTGGGGTTAGTCATTTTGCCCACGAAAGCTCATCCTGGGATACAAAAAAACTAAATGGAGGTACTTGTTTTACTCAAAGAACCTGTAATGTTGCTGTGAATGTTTAAACTGGAAGGTCTTCGGATGTTTCTTCTTGGGGAAGGGGGATATGGGGTGAGGGTGGGGCAGTTAGTTGAACAGGGAAGAGACGGGAGGGAGGGGGGTCGGTGTAGGCTGAACTTCTCGTTTGGTGGGTACATTTATTTTTTGTCAGTATAGCTTTCCTCCCCTTACAAAAAAGAAAAGCTTATTTCGATAGGCTTGTGAACTCGCTACCTCTGATTACTCTTACGTTGATTAGTTGAAAGTTGCTAAATGTAATTAATTGTATAAAGTGTGTAGATAGTAACTTTTCCCCTAATGCTTTAACCTGCTTTAACCCGCCCATCTCTCAACACAGGTTTTTCATGCTTTTTAGATTTTTACATGTTAACATTATTTTAACTGTCTTTTTTTCTTCTTGTCATAAAGATAGCTTTCCGGGTGCTCTTCTCAATGAATAGGCCCCCACCTCACAATGTACTGTATTTTCTTGCAAATAGTGGTTAGTGAGTTTAGATGCACAGTGTTCCAAAGATCTAATGAATGTTAAGGCGGACGGAGCTGACTAACACATTTTGCTAGACAAGTTCATAACCAAAGTAAAAAAAAAAAAAGATGTACTTAAGATATATAGCATACTTAATTATTTCACTTTTGATTTGTCTTTTTCCTGTATGAAAAAACAATTTAAGAATTGTATTCTAGGTCCAGACAATTGAAACCCACAGTTGTGTTGGACTATTGACCAATGACTCTTGAGACGCTTGAGTTTCTGTATGGTTTGCAAGGAAAGCTTGTGCTGATTGGTGGGCTGGTGTTAACATAAACTTTACATGTAAAGTAACTGTAGAGTTTACAATGTTCCCTGAACTTTATTTTTATTTGTAACAAGGGTCCTTCTCATCACTTTATATTCCCCGACCTAAAAGCAGGACTTGATTACATTTCATGTGTTCTGTTCAGACCAAAAAAAAGAAGAAAAAATGATAGAAATTATATTAATGACATTTTTTATGTGAAGTTATAAGTTTGCTTGTTAGTTTATTGAGCCAGACTTGGGAAAGCTTGTATTGGAAAGGGAGAGGCAAGGATGCACTGGACAGCTCAATTCTTCTCTCAATTGTATTCACTCATACCGCATGGTTATGAAAATGTACATTTTAGTAATTTAGCAGTGCTCTTATCCAGAGTGAATTACAGTAGTGAGTGCATACATTTTAGTACTTTTTTTTGTACTCCCAGCTGCCTCCCATATGGGCCATTCTTATAGAATATTTATTTATTAGCATAGTACTACAAATTACAAACACTACTACAAGAGGGATGCATGTCCCTCTACTGTAATCATTCTCCACTGAAACCCAAGCTGTCTGTCTTAGCTTGTCCGGTGTGTCCCGACTCTTATGGTAAACTATGGGGGGAGAGAAACCTTCATTGCAAGTTTTTGGTATAGGCATTCCTCTATTATTTTGGTTTTACCTATCTTTTTTATTTCTATTCCTCCTTCATCCTCATGGTTGGTCTGTGGAATGTTTTGTCATCATATAGGGATGCAGCTGCAGTCATACAAGCATCGTTATCGTTTCAAGGTAACTGCGTCTTGGACTCTGAGATGTTACTTTAAAAACAAATGTTTTGCTGTTCTCGCCGAGGTAAAAGCAGTTACTGCTGAGTGGTTGCATGGTACGTGTGTATTTTTACCCCCCCCCCCCCCCCCTCACCATCACCACCCACCCTCCAACCTGAAATCCATCATGTAATTAATTGTTTTCCTGTGACCTCTTCTTACTTATTCGGGAGTCCACGATGCATTGCCTTCAGACGCTATTGTTCTTGTCAGCACTTAAGCAGTACAGCGTAATGTCTGTGACGCTCAAAAGGTCTTTTTGTACAGCAAGATCTCTAGCCATCTCTCCAAAGTCTTTGCAGCTGCAGCCGAACTAGCGTTTATTAGTTTGGCAAAAACTAAAAAAATATTAACTACAACTGCGATACTACTACTACTACTACTACTACTACTCAAATACTTCAGGGATTGTTCTGCATCTATGAATGTAGGACTCTCAGCTACATTTGTAAGACATAGTATTGTATCAATTTCTCTGTATTTTACTCATGAGAAAACCAAAACACTAGTTTCATATTTAAAAGATTAAAAAAATGGGGGGTACTTTTTCAACTAACACAAAGAGCCTTAACAAAAGGCGGGGCAGCTCAATACAAAAGTCGACTTTTTAGTTAGTATCATAATATGTTCCGAAATAGTCGCAAAGTTGTACAAAGAACTAAGACCTAAAAAAAAGCTCATACCCAAATCCACAAACTATTTTTTAAACCAAAGCACATTTGAATGATTATGGAACAGTGTGTGGCAAAAAAAATGATACATATGTATTTATCTCATTGTTTACATAAACTTTTACAGTTTTACAGACCTCAGTTGAGGCTCGGCCAGTCAGAGGTGTGGTTGTATGTGTTTTTTGCTTTTTCCACAGAGGTTTTGCTGCCAAAACAAAAGCTTCAGCTTCAGCGTCAGCGTCAACCCTGCGGCAGACTACTTCATATTTAAATTGGGGAGGGGGTTGCAGTTTTAGGGGTGCATCGCCCCCCCTCTGCCAGCTGGCTTTGGGGTGACCTTGTCCCCCTGCCCTATGAACCGTCTTCAGAAGATGGGACTGGGGGGATGGGACGGGACAGGACGGGGGTTAGGGTGCTGGATGGGGGGGGGGGGGGTGTTGCTGTTGCACGAAGGGCTGGGATGACGTTAGAACTCTCTTAGGCTGCGTTTACACAGGGAGCACAATTCAGGTTTTTTTGCCCAATTATTGGCAAAAGAGCTGATCTGATTGGTCAAAAGACAAATTAGTGGGAAAATTATTAGAATTGGGGTGCCTGTATAAATGCAGCCTTACTGTACCTCGGGACTTTAAAAACATAATTGAAAACTATAGTGACTGGGATTTGTTAATTGCATGTGAGCAGGTCTATTTGCTAGGGTCTTAAATGAAAGATTAATCCATTTTGAATGTGATATTGTATTTGTGTATTTCTGACCGATATTCTATGTATTCCCAAGGTCATTTCATGTTTAATGTGTATCTGAGCTATTCACTGTTCAAGCAGGCAGAAATACTGCCGGTATGAATCGTTTTTCATCATATGGCGCAAAACTTGAATGGCGAATAGGTCCGATACACATTAAATGACCCTGTAAATACATAGAACATTTCTCAGAGATGCACAAATATGATATAACATTCAAAATGAGTGAATCTTTCCTTTAACTGTGAATGTTCTTGATGTTTCTGCTTATTTGATGTTTGGAAAGGATGATGATGATTTTTTAGCTGCCTGTGTTCTGCCTATTTGTAAAAGCAACACAATCTTATGGCTGGCCTTGCCTCATACAAAGTTGGTGCAAACACTTATTGACAGTGTTCTTTTTTTAATCAAATGTCTGTTGTTGTCAGTGATGAATGTATTTATTTCTCTGGTCCTGCACTTGCCTCCGCTAAGACTTTTCTCAGTGTGTGAGACTGAGGTTCAGGCAGGACCCTTTTTGGTTGTATTTTATTTTGAGGATTTCAAGCGGAGAAACAAAAATGAGACACAAAACATAGCCATCAACCACAATCTGTGAAGTTGTAGACTTTTTTGGGGGTGAACAGATTCATTTTTATGTCAAAATGACGACGACGTTCTATGGCATTTTTGTATCTTCTCTCTCAGCTAAAACAAACAACATGTTTTGGGTGTCAAGAGGAGTAACTCACTGTTTGGCTGGACATAGGGGTTTAAACGATTAACTTTAACCCCCTGTGTACCTCTGTCGATGTCTGTCGGGCATCGTGGCTCATCTGTGGGCCATATATTGTATCTCTTCACAAACATCCTCTGCCTGGGTGTTGCCAAGCCACTGCCATTTAGAAAACCTATTCCTCCTCATCAACCTCACCCCTTTCTTTCTCCAAACGATAGAGTCGTCTCTATGATGTACATTTTTTTGTCTTAAACCACTCGCCGCTTATCATTTCTCTTGGACTTTTTTATTTGTTTGTGTCTCTGACAATTCTATAGAGTGAGGGGGTATTAGGGCTGCTTTTTTTAAGCCTCTCGGAAGGTCCAGGCGCGCTCATATCGGTTCACATTAATTGCAGTTTACTCTTTCTCTTACCTCATCATTGTAGTGTTTCTGTGTGTTTAAAAAATATAGTATCATTATGCAGTGTTACAAAGCTTTAAGAAACGTTATACAAAGTTCTGGGAATTCAAACCATGATGTTTTCCCTACTCAAAGCTTGTCCGAGTTACCTCTCTTTGTATTACTGTAGTTACACCCATGCGATGGTCTAGTTTCACCTTTTTTCTCCCTGTTGTTGTTGTCCCCTGTCTATTCACCAGGTCTGGTCTGTGCTGTGTCTTCGGAGTAGCTCCAATTTACCTAATCAAACTAAACCAAAGCTAGTTTTGAAATGGCGTCTGGCACACCACAGTGTGTTCTAAAGCCAAGGAGTATCTTTAACCGCTAAGCTTTACTACCACTCGCTATACCCACAATGTAGCTCACCCTACACCAACCGCCCTTTGACCCCACCCTTAGCTTCCATGACTCTGCGGCTAACGAAGCTAGTGATCGTGATTTCTCCCCACATATCTGTGACTTCAGTGTGTTCCACATATTCGACATCAGTATTTACCTCCAGGGACAAAAAAATGATTACCTCAACTCTGTGTTTACTTGCCATTTTACATCTCAGCATTTCTGCAGATGCAAATGTATTTTTTACTCGTTTTTTTTTTTTTTACCGTCCAGTTGTAACCAAAATATCACTTATTTTTTAAATAGTGTTTGTTAGTCTTGTCAAATGACTCCATGTTGATGGAAAGACATTATTAGCTGCTAAACTAGTACTTGAAAACTTGATTAAAGAAGTTGTCCGTGAAGCAGGTATATCAAGCTTCTCTCGGATCCATGAACAGCCGCCGTTCAATAATGTATCAGGATCCAGGGGCTCAGAGGTTCTGGAATGGACATGTAGGGTCTTTGACTATGAATAATTGAGGGCTAACATTCCCTCCCCCCTTACACACACTCTTCTACACTTGTTTACACACACACACACACACACACACACACACGGCCTAATGCCATGACCTCCTCTTGCTAGCGGCAGCACCCAGGCTGAGCCCTTCTCTCCACTCCTCTGAGAGCTCGTATTCAGGTCAGAGCTGTCGCTACGGCGATGGGGCTCGCTAACTCAGTGTCATAAAAGTGTAATACAGCTGACCTCAGCACTCACAACCTTGCAGTCTTAATATACAGTGGTGAGAAAAATAAACTGTTATTTTATGATCTTTTCATTAAAAGCTTGATCGAAAAGCCAACCCTGTTGTTGTCGTCTGTCTTTAATTGTTGTTGTCTGTTGGCTTGTCTATTTAAAAGTGTGTGTGTGTGTCTGTGTGTTTTTGTGCGCGTAAATACACACACATGTCTGTGAAGTATGTACTTATGTATGGACTAAACAAGTGATGGATATGTCCTATAAGGTATATGTAAATCTTTCTGTCTACCTTGAAAATGATCGTTGCCTCAGGGTTTGAGGTTTGTGTGCAGTCGAAGAACCTGTGTGTATGTGTGTGTTCACTAGGAGCCATTTCTGAAAGCCCCATTATTGCTTTTGTCTATCTGACATGGAGAGAATGTTGAAATGGCCTACATCTATGACAGTTATGACTCCATGTCAGTTAAGAATAAGTGGCACATAAAGACCTAGTTTGCAATGGAAGCTCCTGCAGTATGTATACCTGGCCTATCTCCGTACACACACACACACATTATACTTCCCAGGCAGGGTGTGGCTGTCATAGCTGAGGGCTATTGGCTGGTCTATCAGATAAAGCCAGTGGTAGGTTGATGGAAAAGGTGTGGCACATGCCCTTGACTGCCTGCATGGTGAAAAAAAAATGTGTATATATGTGTACACGTATGTATCTCAGGCCATTCACTGAAGTCAAATACTCTCTTCTCTTCTACTCTTTCTTCTACTCTTTCTGTCCCTTCCTGACTTTCATGCCTTCCTTTCTGGCTTTGGCTCTCACATATTCTGTTTCACTCTCTATCCCACTTTCACTCTCTATCCCACTTCTTCCACCCCCTTGTTCTCCTACCTTAATTTTTTCAGCTCTTTCTTTTTTCATCTCTCCTTCATCCTCTTTCTTTTTGCTCTTCCCTCTTTTAATAAAAGAGGAGAGGAGGGAGCTGGCACTTTTATGACTGTTGTATATGTGCCATTTGTAATGTGGTGCCCCTGGAGGTGTCATATGCTAAATAACCCTGAATGGGGTCAGGGAGGAACAATGACTCTGTCGATACCCCTGCACTGTCCTCCCAGCCTCCAGCCCTCTATCTTGCCCCCACCTAGCACCAGCTCCAAGCTAACACAATGTGTGTGAAGTGGAATGGGTGTGGGGAGGGGGTGGTCGGGCACTCAAGGCTTATACACAAATTATCCTCTGCATGGCAAGTGTGCGCATGTTTGGATACCAGGCTTTTCATTTTGAGTCATGTTCACCATTTTCAAGACGATTTCCTAAAACCGCGAAAAGTACCAAACTCTAAATGTTTTTCATTGAGTTTGGCTGAAGTGCAGGTCTAGGATCAGATTGCCCTACCTCCAATTCCGAACATGACCAATAGAGGCATCTAAAAATAACTAACTCAGTATCAGTGTTTGGGGGCAACAGGGGCAACCTAATCTTCAACGTGTCTCACCAGTGTTCCCATTAGGAGGAAGCTGTGGGAATTAGTGGAATTTCCATGCCCTGCCCAGGTGGGTCAGGGCTTGCCTGTGCTCGTCTGGGAAGGCCTATAGAGGAGCTGCCAGACTGGGGAATGTGAGAGAGATGGCTGCCCTGGGTGGGTAAGGAGATGGATGGCTGTCCAACACTACACTTATGCTGCGTTTCGACTATAACACCAGTGCTACACTAGTGTATACACCCTTGTGTTATACTAGGGTAATTGTGTTTCCATAGCTAGGGCTGATAGTGAGGACCTGTGAAGAGCAGAATCAACAACCTTTGCATAATCAAAACAGTTGCTTTGAGAAAAAGTGTTAAAGTTCACTGTTATGTAAACTTCACTTTTTGGTAGCTGTTCCCAAGTCAAATAAGCTCTCATTGGTCCTGCATACAGTTACACATGTTTTGTTGTTGATGCTGTTGTGGCTATTGTAATCGGCACTAAAACTTATTTTCTCCAGTGGATTTTATATGTTTAGCCCCCCTTGCAATTATGTTAGGCCCTCCCTCAGGTTTGACTCCAAATCCAATATGGCATCCAATATGTCTGCCACATTACCATTAAATGGTGCTTTATTCACCTGTATATGTAAATTTTTTCAGATTTTTGGAATCCAATATGCCCACCATATACACTCAAACACCTTTGTATAGCCCGTATAAAAACTCAGCAGACTGCTTGAGGATCAATGAGGCAACTGTGAGGCTCAAAAGAAAGGTAAGAGAATCCAATCCTGGGCTCTGACACCCTCTCCCTAGCTCTACAACTTGCCTCTCCAGGGTTGAGCTCTTAAGTAACCTCCTTATCATTTAGAAGTGAGCTTTGACTCATTGCTAGTACAATATGTCTACCTGAATCCAACATGACCTTCATTTGTGATGAACATTCTTATCCTGTTCGGGTTGAGCTGGCACATTGCTTCTTCCAGACAATAATGTCCACTATCCTGGCTGTCTGCCCTGAAGTTGCTGTATATGTTGACTTGGTGACAGTTATGGTGTATGAGTAGGATGCAACCACACATGACAAGTGCATAAGGCGAGGTGTTCACCACAATGAACCAACACAACTTAACACTCATTGACAATAAATGCCATCAACTTAGTGGGCCTTCACATATCAAAGGAATTGTACCTCTCCAATGTCAATCCCATCCTGAATCTCCCAGAACTTTCCTTGATAAGCCCACTAAGCCGTCAGTCCTCCCCTCAGGCAGTTACTAGAGACAGAGACACCATGGAACTGGACTGCCACATGTCAGGAGGCCAATTAACAGCCAAAATGCAGTCTGGAAGTTGCTTGTGTGCATTGTCCTCATATATACCTATTGACTGGCCAGCATATGTGACACCTAAAAAGGACTTGCATGTGAAGAATGAGCGTTCATGCTGGGGTGACTCATGCATTGGTCTAGGCAGTAATCCCAGCATCCATATATGGACATATGCCATTTATGGCAAACAAGAGGCACCTTAGGATGGTAGAACTTGCTGTATGCAATTATTTATGGTGGTTGGGGATTGATTGTGAGATAATGGTCTTTGCAAGTGGTCTTTGATAGTGGTCTCTGCAACCCTTTTACTGTCCATCAAAGCCTAGGGATCATCTTCAAATGTATATGTGTGATGAGCTGTGCTATGTCCCTCACAACCAACACTTCTTAATCATAGTCTATGACCTAGCTACACTCTAAATAACCTCTACTGTAACCTGAGATCATTATCCACATCTCTTGCTGGGCGTGCCCCAGTCTGCAATCAATGCCAACCACCCACAGTTAATATTGGCCAAATTATCATCATACCTGATTTACAAAGGAATATAAAGAAATATGTGGTGCATGACCTGCATTACTTTTTGCCACATTCAACATTAAAAAAACTCTGCCCACAGGCCAATGAGGTATTGTAAAGATCTAAAGGCAGGTCTGTTTGTGACAGCCCTTTCACAGACTCCTTCACGACCAGACAAACAACCATTCCACTACTGGAGCAACCCAAGCATAATTCAGGCTGCGATAACATTCCAGTTAGTCAATAGGTGTCTTTTGTATACAACCTGCATCTGCGGACTTCCTGAAGTAAAAGGTCCCAGAAATGTTCCATATGCACAAAATGCATATTTCTAAATTTTTGGGGGCAAAAATTTGTTTACATCCCTGTTAGTGAGCATTTCTCCTTTGCCAAGATAATCCATCCACCTGACAGGTGTGAAATATCGATACGCTGATTAAACAGCATGATCATTACACAGGTGTACCTTGTGCTGGGGACAACAAAAGGCCACTCTAAAATTAGCTGTGTTGTCTGACAACACAATGCCACAGATGTCTGAAGTTTTGAGGGAGTGTGCAGTTGGCATGCTGACTGCAGGAATGACCAACAGAGTTGTTGCCAGATAATTGAATGTTAATTTCTCTACCATAAGCCACCTCCAACGTTGTTTTAGAGAATTTGGCAGTACATCCAACGGGCCTCACAACTGCAGACCACGTGTAGCCACGCCAGCCCAGTCCACATCTGGCTTCTTCACCTACGGGATCGTCTCAGGAGCAGGAAAGTGGCGTGCTGAGAAGTATTTCCGTCTGTAATAAAGCCCTTTGTGGGGAAAATCTCATTCTGATTGGCTGCACCCCTGGCCAGTCATGTGAAATCGATAGATTTAAAAATATATATATTTAACCAGGTAGGCCAGTTGAGAACCATTTCTCATTTACAACTGCGACCTGGCCAAGATAAAGCAAAGCAGTGCGACACAAACAACACAGAGTTACACATGGGATAAACAAATGTACAGTAAATAACACATTGGAAAAGTCTATATACAGATTAGGGAGGTAAGGCAATAAATAGGCCATAGTGGCGAAATAATTACAAATTAGCAATTAAACACTGGAGTGATAGATGTGCAGAAGATGAATGTGCAAGTAAAGATATTGGGGTGCCAAGGAGCAAATAATAAATAACAATATGGGGAGGAGGTAGTTGGGTGGGCTATTTACAGATGGGTTGTGTACAGATGCATTGATCGGTAAGATGCTCTGACAGCTGATGCTTAAGGTTAATGAGGGAGATATAAGACTCCAGCTTCAGTAATTTTTTTAATTCATTCCAGTCACTGGCAGCAGAGAACTGGAAGGAAAGGCGGCCAAACGAGGAGTTGGCTTTGGGGATGACCAGTGAAATATACCTGCTGGAGCGGGTGCTATGGGTGGGTGCTGCTATGGTGACCAGTGAGCTGAGATTAGGCGGGGCTTTACCTAGCAAAACTTATAGATGATCTGGAGCCAGTGGGTTTGGCAACGAATATGAAGCAAGGGCCAGCCAACGAGAGCATACAGGTCGCAGTGGTGGGTAGTATATGGGACTTTGGTGACAAAACGGATGGCACTGTGATAGACTACATCCAATTTGCTGAGTAGAGTGTTGGAGGCTATTTTGTAAATGACATCGCCGAAGTCAAGGATCGGTAGGATAGTCATAAAACTGAGGGTATGTTTGGCAGCATGAGTGAAGGATTCTTTGTTGCTAAATAGGAAGCTGATTCTAGATTTAATTTTGGATTGGAGATGCTCAGTCTGAAAGTAAGGGTTTACAGTCTAACCAGACACCTAGGTATTTGTAGTTGTCCACATATTCTAAGTCAGAACCATCCAGAGTAGTGATGCTAGACGAGCGGGCGGGTGCGGGCAGTGATCGGTTGAAGAGCATGCATTTAGTTTTGCTTGCATTTAAGAGCAGTTGGAGGCCACAGAAGGAGTGTTGTATGGCATTGAAGCTCGTCTGGAGGTTTGTTAACACAGTGTCCTTAGAAGGTCCAGAATTATACAGAATTGTATCGTCTGCGTAGAGGTGGATCAGAGAATCACCAGCAGCAAGAGCGACATCATTGGTGTATACAGAGAAAAGAGTCGGCCCGAGAAATGAACCCTGTGGCACCCCCATAGAGACTGCCTGAGGTCCGGACAACAGGCCCTCCGATTTGACACACTGAACTCTATCTGAGAAGTAGTTGGTGAACCAGGCGAGGTAGTCATATGAGAAACCAAGGCTGTTGAGTCTGCCGATAAGAATGCGGTGATTGACAGAGTCAAAGCCTTGGCCAGGTCGATGAAGACGGCTGCACAGTATTGTCTTTTATCGATGGTGGTTATGATATCATTTAGGACCTTGAGCGTGGCTGAGGTACACCCATGACCAGCTCAGAAATCAGATTGCATAGCGGAGAAGGTACGGTGGGATTCGTAATGGTCGGTGATCTGTTTGTTAACTTGGCTTTCGAAGACTTTAGAAAGGCAGGGTAGGATAGATATAGGTCTGTAACAGTTTGGGTCTAGAGTGTCTCCCCCTTTGAAAAGGGGGATGACTGCGGCAGCTTTCCAATATTTAGGGATCTCAGACGATACGAACGAGAGGTTGAACAGGCTAGTAATAGGGGTTGCAACAATTGCGGCGGATAATTTTAGAAAGAGAGGGTCCAGATTGTCTAGCCCAGCTGATTTGTAGGGGTCCAGATTTTGCAGCTCTTTCAGAACATCAGCTATCTGGATTTGGGTGAAGGAGAAATGGGGGAGGCTTGGGCGAGTTGCTGTGGGGGGTGCAGTGCTGTTGACCGAGGTAGGGGTAGCCAGGTGGAAAGCATGGCCAGCCATAGAAAAATGCTTATTGAAATTCTCGATTGTCGTAGATTAATCGGTGGTGACAGTGTTTCCTAGCCTCAGTGCAGTGGGCAGCTGGGAGAAGGTGCTCTTATTCTCCATAGACTTTACAGTATCCCAGAACTTTTTGGAGTGCTACAGGATGCACATTTCTGTTTGAAAGAGCTAGCCTTTGCTTTCCTAACTGCCTGTGTATATTGGTTCCTAACTTCCCTGAAAAGTTGCATATCGCGGGGGCTATTCGATGCTACTGCAGTACGCCACAGGATGTTTTTGTGCAGGTCAAGGGCAGTCAAGTCTGGTGTGAATCAAGGGCTATATCTGTTCTAGTTCTACATTTTTTGAATGGGACATGCTTATTTAAGATGGTGAGAAAAGCACGTTTAAAGAATAACCAGGCATCCTCTACTGACGGAATGAGGTCAATATCTTTCCAGGATACCAGGTCGATTAGAAAGGCCTAATCGCTGAAGTGTTTTAGGGAGCGTTTGACAGTGATGAGGGGTGGTCGTTTGACCGTGGACCCCTTACGGCCGCAGGCAATGAAGCAGTGATCGCTGAGATCCTGGTTGAAGACAGCAGAGGTGTATTTAACCTGTTTGGGCTGCAAGCCCGACGTCGGTACACTTATGACAACAGCCAGCTCAAAGTGCAGGGCGCGAAATTCAAAAGATATTTTTTTTAAATCTTTAACTTTCACACATTAACAAGTCCAATACAGCATATGAAAGGTACACATCTTGTGAATCAAGCCAACATGTCCGATTTTTAAAATGTTTTACAGGGAAGACAAAATATGTAAATCTATTAGCTAACCACGTTAGCAAAAGACACCACTTTTCTTACTCCATCAGTTTCTTACTCCATCAGTAGCTATCACAAATTCGACCAAATAAAGAAATAAATAGCCACTAACCAAGAAAAAACTTCATCAGATGACAGTCTGATAACATATTTATTGTATAGCATATGTTTTGTTTGCATATTTGCATATTTCAGGTATAAATCATAGTTTACATTTCAGCTACAATCAGAAATTGCACCAAAAGCAGCCATAATATTTACAGACACCAACGTCAAATACCTAATTACTCATCATAAAACATTTCTGAAAAATACATAGTGTACAGCAATTGAAAGACAGGCATCTTGTGATTCCAGACAATATTTCCGATTTATTAAATGTTTTACAGCGAAAACAAAATGTAGCGCTATATTAGCGTAGCCACAATAGCCAGAAACACTTGGGCGCCCACGACCAGTTCACATGCACGACAGATATTAGAAATAGCATCATAAAATGTTTCTTACTTTTGGTGATCTTCCGTCAGAATGTTGGACAAGGTGTCCTTTGTCCAGAACAGTCGTTGTTTTGATCTGGAACGGCAAATATCCCTCTTCATTTAGCATGGGCACTTGCCAAGTGGCACGGATCACTCCAACGTCAACAAAGTCAGAGAACGGAACACGGCAAAACTCCCGAAAAAATTTCAATAATCTGATTAAACTATATTGAAAAAACATACGTTACGATGATATGGTCACATGTATCAAATAAAATCCGAGCCGGAGATAGTTGTCGTCCATAACGGCAGCAAAACAGAAGGCAATCCCACTGTCCAAGTCGCGCGCTTCAGAGTACCAGAAATGACGGTCACGTCATACAAAGAGCTTGTATTCCAATTCAGATGAAGATAAACACAAAATTTCTTCTCTCACAGCCTCTTGACACCCAGAGGAAGGCGTATGAAGTGTACGTAGACTCTTACGTATCATGACCATGTATAGGCAGGAAGTTGAACAGAGCATATATTTCTGACATTCCACTTCCTGGTCAGGAAAAGTGCTGCAGAATGAGTTCTGTTTCACTCAGAGAAATAAAAGTGTTTTCTATCCAATAGTAATAATAATATGCATATTGTACGAGCAAGAATTGAGTACGAGGCCGTTTGAAATGGGCACTATTTAACTGGCTACTCAATACTGCCCCTTGCAGCCATAAGAAGTTAAAGGGCAGTTTGATCAGGATGATATCTATGAGGGTGCCCGTGTTTACGGAATTAGGGTTGTACCTGGTATGTTCCATGATAATTTGTGTGAGATTGAGAGCATCTAGCTTACAATGTAGGTTGGCCGGGGTGTTAAGCATATCCGAGTTTAGGTCACCTAACAGTCCAAACTCTGGAGATAAATGGGGGGAAATTCATTCACATATGGTGTCCAGGGCACAGCTGGAGGCTGAGGGGGGTCTATAACAAGCGGCCCACTTTGAGAGACATATTTCTGGAAAGGTGGATTTTTAAAAGTACTGTTTGGGCACATGACAGAACTCTGCAGGCTATCTCTGCAGTAGATTGCAACTCCACCCCTTTGGCAGTTCTATCTTGGCAGAAAATGTTGTAGTTGGGGATGGAAATGTACGAATTTTTGGTGGCCTTCCTAAGTCTGGATTCAGACACGGCTAGGACATCAGGGTTGGCGGAGTGTGCTAAAGCAGTGAATAAAACAAACTTAGGGAGGAGGCTTCTGATGTTAACATGCATGAAACCAAGGCTTTTACGGTTACAGAAGTCAACAAATGAGAGCGCCTGGGGAATAGAAGTTGAACTGGGGGCTACAGGCCCTGGGTTAACCTCTACATCACCAGAGGAACAGAGGAGGAGTAGGATAAGGGTACGGCTAAAGGCTATAAAAACTGGTTGTCTAGTGCGTTGGGGACAGAGAATAAAAGGAGCATATTTCTGGGCGTGGTAGAATAGATTCAAGGCCTAATGTACAGACAAGGGTATGGTAGGATGTGAGTGCAGTGGAGGTAAACCTAGGCGTTGAGTGACGATGTGAGAGGTTTTGTCTCTGGAGGCACCAGTTAAGCCAGGTGAGTTTTCCGCATGTGTGTGGGGTGGGACAAAAGAGCTATCTAAGGCATTTTGAGTGGGACTGAGGGCTCTACAGTGAAGTAAAAAAATAAGAACTAGTCAAGACAGCAGTACGTAGACAAGGCATATTGGCATTAGAGAGGGGCATAAAGCAATCACAGGTGTTGATCAGGAGAGCTAAGACAACAACGGGTAAATTGAGATGAACGGGCAGAGCGGGTCAGTTAGATACATACAGGACCTGAGTTCGAGTCTGGGGCCGACAGGTAAACAAAATGAGGTACCGTGTCATTGAAACTGTCCAGGGGTCATCAGCTGTGTAGCCGAGTGATCATAGGGTCAAAAAAGCAGTAATAGGTGAGTCATGGTGCCGTTCGGTAGTTACTGCTACGCTAGACGAGCAGGGGACAGAGCGTTCAGAAAAGCTAGCTGGCCGGGGCTAGTAGATGGTTCTTTGGTGACATTGTAACAGAATAGCTTGTTGAGACCACATCGGGCGATCACGTCGGCAGTCCAGTTGTGATGGATCAGCGAGGCTCTGTGTCGACAATGAAGGGTCCAGGCCAATTGTCAAAGGAGGTATTGTAGCCCTAGAATTAGCTGGTATATGGGCCTAGCTCGAGGACAGCTCGCTGGTGCTTGCTTCGGGACAGAGGCGTTAGCGAACAGCTAGCTGCGATGATCCGGTGTAATGATCCAGAGAGGCAGGAATCCGGTGATATGGTGGAGAGAAGCAGTCCGATATGCTCTGGGTTGATATCGCGCTGTGCAGACTGGCAGTTGTTGTCCGAGCTAAGACTGGCTGATGACCGGGAAAAGGCGAAGACCGCTAGCCGTGGCTAAAAAAGACTAGTAGCTAGTTAGCTGGCTAACTACTGATGGAAGTTCCAGTTTTAAGGAATAAAAATAGCAGATCCGTACCACATTGGGTGAGGCGGGTTGTAGGAAAGTATATTTAGTTCATAGATAGAAAGTGAGATTAAGATATATACAAAAAAGACCGGCTATTTATACGGGATAAGACACAGGATAAGACAAAGACAAATACATAGGTCCTACTGCAACGCCATCTTGGATAATGGGCCTAATGAAATTATTTCAATTGACTGATTTCCTTCTACAGTATGAACTGTAACTCAGTAAAATCTTTAAAATTGTTGCATGTTGCGTTTATATTTTTTTGTTCAGTATATGTATCCACTCTTTTCATTGGCCTATGCTATTGGTTGCATTTAAGACATGGGTCATTCGTTTTATTGATCTCAGTATGTCAATGTCGGAGCATCCTGTCATTTTGGGAATTTGTGTGGTATTAAAAAATATTATTGTAATGTCTCCATGTAACGAACGTCGTTGGGAGAAGGAGAAGAGGACCAAGGTACAGCGTGGTAAGTATTCATAAATACCTTTAATAAATATGAACACTCGAACGAAAACAACAAAATGACAAACGAACAGTTCTGAAAGGTGCAACAAACACTAACCAGAAAATAACTACTCACAAATTCAGGTGGGAACAGGCTACCTAAGTATGGTTCTCAATCAGAGACAACGATAGACAGCTGCCTCTGATTGAGAACCACACACGGCCAAACACAAAGAAATAGACAACATAGAACACCAGACATAGAATGCCCACCCAAACTCACGCCCTGACCAACCAAAATAGAGACATAAAAAGGATTTCTAAGGTCAGGGCGTGACAGTACCCCCCCCAAAGGGGGCAAAACCTTAACCTATAGGGGAGGGTCTGGGTGGGCATTTCACCGCGGTGGCGGCTCTGGTGCGGGACGTGGACCCTTACCGCCGACCCCGGACAGGAGGGCGACTCTGGCTGCTCCGGACAGGAGGGAGACTCTGACTGCTCCGGACAGGAGGGAGACTCTGACTGCTCCGGACAGGAGGGAGACTCTGACTGCTCCGGACAGGAGGGAGACTCTGACTGCTCCGGACAGGAGGGAGACTCTGACTGCTCCGGACAGGAGGGAGACTCTGACTGCTCCGGACAGGAGGGAGACTCTGGCTGCTCCGGACAGGAGGGAGACTCTGGCTGCTCCGGACAGGAGGGAGACTCTGGCTGCTCCGGACAGGAGGGAGACTCTGGCTGCTCCGGACAGGAGGGAGACTCTGGCTGCTCCGGACTGAAGCCCGTCGCTGGAGGCTTCGGACTAGAGGGCGTCGCTGGAGGCTCCGGACTAGAGGGCGTCGCTGGAGGCTCCGGACTAGAGGGCGTCGCTGGAGGCTCCGGACTAGAGGGCGTCGCTGGAGGCTCCGGACTAGAGGGCGTCGCTTGAGGCTCCGGATTAGAGGGCGTCGCTGGAGGCTCCGGACTAGAGGGCGTCCCTGGAGGCTCCGGACTAGAGGGCGTCGCTGGAGGCTCCGGACTAGAGGGGATCGCTGGAGGCTCCGGACTAGAGGGCGACGCTGGAGGCTCCGGACTAGAGGGCGTCGCTGGAGGCTCCGGACTAGAGGGCGACGCTGGAGGCTCCGGACTAGAGGGCGACGCTGGAGGCTCCGGACTAGAGGCCGACGCTGGAGGCCACAGACTGACGTCCCTCGTTGGAGGCTTCGTGCCATAACTCCTCACTGGAGGTTTCGTGCCATGGATCCTCACTGGAGGCTTCGTGCCATGGATCCTCACTGGAGGCTTCGTGCCATGGATCATCACTGGAGGCTTCTTGCCATGGATCATCACTGGAGGCTTCGTGCCATGGATCCTCACTGGAGGCTTCGTGCCATGGATCATCACTGGAGGCTTCGTGCCATGGATCATCACAAGAGGCTTCGTGCCATGGACCATCACTGGAGGCTTCTTGCCATGGATCATCACAGGAGGCTTCTTGCCATGGATCATCACTGGTGGCTTCGTGCCATGGATCCTCACTGGAGGCTTCGTGCCATGGATTATCACTGGAGGCTTCGTGCCATGGGTCATCACAGGAGGCTTCGTGCCATGGATCATCACTGGAGGCTTCTTGCCATGGATCATCACTGGAGGCTTCTTGCCATGGATCATCACAGGAAGCTTTGTGCCATGGGAGAAGGCACAGGACTCACCAGGCTGGGGAGACATGCAGGAGGGTTAGGGCTTAGCACAGGCACAGAACTCACCAGGTTGGGGAGACATGCAGGAGGCCTTGTCCTTGGCCGAGGCACCGGATGCACTGGACCGTGGAGGCGTACTGGCGGTCTCGAGCCTAAAGCTAGCACAACTCCTCCTGGCTGGATCCCCCCTGTAGCCCGGCAAGTGCGGGGAGTTGGAACAGGCCGCACTGGGCTGTGCTGGCGAACCGGGGACACCGTGCATAGGACTGGTGCAGTATACCCCGAGCCGTGGAGCTGCTATGGAGCTGCGAGGAGCTGCTATGCCTGCGCACTGGGGACACTGTGCGCTTCACCGCATAACACGGTGCCTGCCCAGTCACTCTCTCGCCACGGTAAGCACGGGGAGTTGGCTCAGGTCTCCTACCTGAGTCCGCCAATCTCCCCGTGTGCCCCCGTCCCCCAAAAAAATTCTGGGGCTGCCTCACGTGCCCGTTACCTCGCGCCAATTCCTCGTAGTGTTGCCTCTCCGCTCTAGCTGCCTCCAGCTCCTCTTTCGGACGGCGATACTCCCCCGGCTGTGCCCAGGGTCCCTTGCCGTCCAAAAAGGAGGCAGAAGAAATTTGGCTTGGCCCCTAAGACCCTCACAAATCTTTACAGATGCACCGTTGAGAGCATCCTGTGGGGCGGTATCACCTTCTTGGCATTCTCTTAACCTCTAACGAGCCTCAACCCCGGATCCGGGATCACCCCCCACCCCCCCCACACTGATTAGCATCGCTAGCATAGCGTCACAATTAAATAGTAGCATCTAAATATCATTAAATCACAAGTCCAAGCCACCTAATGAAAGATACAGATCTTGTGAATAAAGCCACCATTTCAGATTTTTAAAATGTTTTACAGGGAAGACACAATATGTAAATCTATTAGCTAACCACGTTAGCAAAGGACACGATTTTTTTACTCCCAACAGCTTTTTCCTGCGTCAGTAGCTATCACTAATTCGACTAGATAAAAATATATATAGCCACTAACCAAGAAACAACTTCATAATATGACAGTCTGATAACATATTTATGGTATAGCATAGTTTTTTTTGGGAAAAATGTGCATTTTTCAGGTATAAATCACAGTTCTACATTGCAGCTGCAATCTGAAATAGTGCTGACCCAGCCAGAACAATTACAGAGACCAACGTCATATAACGAATTACTCATCTTAAAACATTTCAGAAAAATACACAGCGTACAGATATTGAAAGCCCAACATCTGGTGAATCCAAACAATATTTCAGATTTATTAAATGTTTTATAACGAAAACAAAATGTAGCGCTAAATTAGCATAGCTATACAAGGCAGATTCGGCTAGGCGCCCACGGTCAGTTCACATGCACAACAGATATGATATAACATCGTAAATTGGGTCTTACTATGGCTGATCTTTCATCAGAATGTTGATCAAAGTGTCCTTTGTCAAGATGAGTCGTTGGTTCCGTTCAGAAATCTTCCTTTCCCACTCCATTTAGCACAGGTACCGGTCGAGTGGCACAGATCTCTCAAATGTAAATAAATTGTGACAACGGAACACCGCAAAACTCCCAAAAAAATTCAAATAATCTGATTAAACTATATTGAAAAAACATACATTACGATGATATGGTCACATGTATCAAACAAAATTCGACACGGAGATAGTTTTCATCCATAACGCCAGCAAAACAGTACACAATCGCAGCTCCAACTCGTGCGAATCAGCAAACCGGAAGTTGTCGGTCACGCCAAAGAAATAGGTCTTATTTCACGTCAGTACCAGATAAACAAAGAATTTCTCCTCTGACGTCCTCTTGACACCCAGAGGAAGGCGAATGAGGTGTGTTTCGGGTCATAGGGGGCACGACCATATATAGGCAGAGCTTTGAAGCCAGCATAACACATCTTGATTTTATGTTCTTGGTCATGGAAAGTGCTGTGAAATGACTTCTGTATCACTCAGAGACAAAATTGAAACGGTTTTAGAAACTAGAGATTGTTTTCTTTCCAATGGTATTATTTATATGCATGTAGTAAGAGCAATAATTGAATAAGAGGCAGTTTAATCTGTTGAGCAAATTATGCTAATGGGAAAATAGCACCCCCTGTATTCTCAAGAAGTTAACCAGCTTCATGGGGTAGCCACCTAGAATGCATTAAAAGTTAATTTCCTTCTTAATGTGTTTGAGCCAATCAGTTGTGTTGTGACAAGGTAGGGGTGGTATACAGAAGATAGCCCTATTTGGTACAAGACCAAGTCCATATTATGGCAAGAACAGCTCAAATAAGAAAAGAGAAATTACATTCCATCATTACTTTAAGACATGAAGGTCATGTCAAGAACTTTGATCGTTTTTTCAAGTGCAGTCGCAAAAACCACCAAGCGCTATGATGAAACCGCAACAGGAAAGGAAGACCCAGAGTTACTTCTACTACTGTTCATTAGAGTTACCAGTCTTAGAAATTGCAGCCTAAATATATTCTTCACAGAGTTCAAGTAACAGACACAGTCTCCTCAACTGTTCAGAGGAGACTGCATTAATAAGGCCTTCATGGTCAAATTGCTGCAAAGAAACTACTACTACAGGACACCAATAAGAAAAAGACACTTGCTTTGGCCAAGAAACACAAGCAATGGATATTAGACCAGTGAAAATCTGTCCTTTGGTCTGATGAGTACAAATTTGAGATGTCTTTGTGAGATGCAGAGTAGGTGAATGGATAATCTCCGCATGTGTGGTTCCCAGGAGGATGATTTGTGATGGTGTGCTTTGCTGGTGACACTGTCTGTGATTTATTTAGAATTCAAGGCACACTTAACCAGCATGGCTACCACAGCATTCTGCAGCGATACGCCATCCCATCTTGTGCCAAGAATGTGCAAAGCTGTCATCAAGGCAAAGGGTGGCTACTTTGAAGAATCTCAAATATAAAATATATTTTGATTTGTTAAGCACTTTTTTGGTTACTACATGATTCCTTAGGTGTTATTTTATAGTTTTGATGTCTTCACTATTATTCTACAATGTAGAAAATAGTAAAAATAAAGAAACACTCTTGAATGAGTAGGTGTGTCCAAACTTTTGACTGGTACTATATATACGTATGTAGGGTATTGGAACTGTAGGCTTTGTATAGAAGTGTCTGATAACATTTAAATCCCTTACATTTTCCCAAGTACAGTACTCAATTCGTTGGGGCATGGACTCTACAAGGTGCCGAAAGTGTTCCACAGGATGCTGGCCAATGTTGACTCAAGTTGGCTGGATGTCCTTTGAGTGGTGAACCATTCTTGATACACACAGGAAACTATTGAGCGTGAAACAGCAGGGTTGACACAAACCGGTGCGCCTGGCACCTACTACCATACGCTGTTCAAAGGCACTTAAATCTTATGTCTTGCCCATTCACCCACTGAATGGCACACATACACAATCCATGTCTCAATTGTCTCAAGGCTTAAAAATCCTTCTTTAACCTGTCTCCTCCCATTCATCTTCACTGATTGAAGTGGATTTAACAAGTGACATCAATAAGGGATCATGGCTTTCACCTGGATTAATCTAAGTCATGCAAAGAGCATATAATGTTTTGCACACTCAGTGTATAGAGATCGTAATGTTTTATCTGTCCCATTATGGCGTCTGTGACCACACGGACAGCGCCATTGAGGACATTTCCATTTTGAAGTAGATCTTCTACTACGAGTTGGTAAACAAACTGAAAGGGTGCATACTGCCACCTGTAGTATGTTGTTTGAACAGGTAAAAAGCCAAGGTTGTTTACTGCCACTTGCAGTTATGGAATGTTTGCTCACGAGTAGGCTATCATTCATTGGCTGATCCCTCCTGATGACCTGGATGGAATTATGTGATCATTCCTTAACCCATAGGAAGTCCCACCCGGATGACTACTAAGGTCCTCAATGGCGCTGCCCATGCTAAAACGGGCTTTCGAGCACTAGAGTCCTCTATACATCTCTATGGTCAACACAGGCTGAGTGGTCAGTAAGATGGTTCACTATTGGTTAACAGACTGAGCTGTCAGTAAGATGGTTCACTATTGGTCAACACAGGCTGAGTCAGTTTGAGCCAGTTGCCTTTATAACTGAAGGAAAACTGCTCGACAGCACCAATCATTCGCAAGTAGATGTTTGATATTCTGCTCTTGTGTATAGAGTACATCTTTTATGTTGTACTCTTCATCAATTGTTGATTGCGGTGTTTAATTAATGCATAAGACCTGAAGCAGCTATCTCTGTGATGGTGTGAGTCGGATCCCACCCCTGGTAGGGCAGACTGAAGTAGAAATGTAGACCCAGCTGTAGCTCATCTCTCCTCTCTTCATCCCTCCTTCCCCCATCCCTCAGCTCTCCTACATGGAGCTCTTGGGGCCATTCCTTCTGACACATGCTCTGCTCTATCTATGCAATCATCCCTCTACAACAGTGCTTCCCGACTCAACAGTACATATTTTTGTTGTGGCCCCGAACAAGCACACATGATTCTATTTGACACGTTGAATCAGGTGTTTTTATCCAGGGCTACAACAAAAATGTGTGCTGTTGGGGGTACTCAAGGACCGCAGTTGGGAAACACAGCTCTACATCCATCCAACTATCTCTCTCGCCACTCTCTTGGTGCTCCTAGAGGGAGAGTGGAGCATGCCCCAGGGAGGCACTTTCCTGGGCACAAAGATGAAGCACTGCATGTGGTGTGTTTCTCTCTAGCTGGATGATATTTAATTGATTGTGTGTGTGTGTCTGTTGTGGCATTGCACAGTGTTAATTATGTAGCAGTTGAGTCTCCTCATACAGGCCTGATCTTGTGAGATTATTATATAAAAGTTGAGTCCCTCATCAATAAAACAGAGGCATTGGTGGGCGGTCACAAAAATTTACTGGGTTCTCAGTCCGGAGCTGAGGGCGGATGATGGCTCAAGGTCTTTCTTCAGGCACACACATACACGTCTTGGCCATGATCACTTTTCTCTCTCCACACCACAAACAAGGTCGAAACATACTCCCTCTACACAACACATATTTAAAAACACTTATTGTACACAGCACAAAGTTAAATACACTTATTTTACACACACAGGCACACACATTAATTACCAACATGCCTCTCCTGGCTTTACACAACACACAAATAAGGCCTTGTTACACATAGAAGTTAGATGAAATGTGACACTTTACACAACACTTTCAACGGGGTATATGTTTACTGAACCCCCAAAGCACCCCCTCTAAGAAACAACCAGGTGCAGCTTACCCCCCCCCCCCCCCCCGGTAGCCCCTTTCATTCAATGCAAAATAAAATACAGTACCTATGTCTCTCTCTCTCGCTCTCTCCCTCTCTCCTCTTTCTTCTTTTGTCATACACTTGTTTTCTGTTGTTGCCTGAGGACTCTGGCTGAATTGAACCCAGAGTCTGCTGACTCACGGCGCTTGACGGTGAAAGGGAGAGAAAGAGAGGAGGGAGAGAAAAGGCTCAGCAGGTGGTGGGCACCGCCACGAATCTTCAGCCTGCAGACTCCTTTCAGTGGGCACAAAACCGCTAGGCTGCCACAGAGAGGCCCTGCTTTCCATCAGAATATTACCCCTTCGTTTCCCCCTTCTTTAAACGCTAAACGGAGAGAACAGGCTTGGGCTGGAATAATGGGATCTTTTCTCTCTCTCTGCCGCCGGGGGTGAAAACGGCAACAATGGAGGCAAAATGATTCAAAGCGAGCTTTTTCACCTGCTCTCCTTCTTCTCCCCAGCTATCTGTGTCTTTCAGAGGATGCTAATGCCAGCTAATTTACCAAAAGGTACTGTATGACATGCACGCTCTCTCTCTCTCTCTCTCTCTCTCTCTCACTCTCCCTCTTTATCTCTCTCTCTCTCACACACACACTAAATGAAATTGCACAGAAGACCTTCTGCTGTTAGTGAAAGACAGTGGAGGCTATAGTTCGTCATCCATCTCAGTAATTGTTGTGGTTATCATCATTAACCTATTTGGATGCTGGCTACAGAAGTGTTTCAGCTGGTTGACTGTCCCAAATAGCACCCTATTCTCTATATAGTGCACTACTTTTGACCAGGACCTAATGCACTATATAGGCGATAGGGTGCCATTTGGGACACAGTGTTTCTTTCACTCAATTGAAAAGGCACCTTACTGTTTGCTTCAGGTCTCCAGGGCTCACTTGAGAAAGAGATGTTAATACCAATGTGACTTACCTGGGTAAATAAAGGATAAATACAAATAAAAAAAACTAGATGGTAATTGTCCATGAAATTGTGCGACTTGCTTTAATTCTTTAAAAGTGTTTTTGTGGCAGTGGAAGAAGATTAAAATGTTTTACTTGAAGGGCAACTCCACCACTTTTCAACCTCATATTCATTATCTCCAGCACCAAATCAGTGTCTACTTGTGGTTAGAGCATTGGGCCAGTAACCGGAAGGATGCTGGATCGAATCCCCAAGCTGACACGGTAAAAATATGTCGTTCTGCCCCTGAGCAAGGCAATTAACTTCTTTCAGCTAGGGGGCAGAATATTTATGTTTGGAAAAATAACGTTCCCAAGGTAAATGGACTATTTCTCAGGTCCAGATGCTAGAATATGCATATAATTGACAGATTAGGATGGAAAACACTCTTAAGTTTCCAAAACTGTCAAAATATTGTCTGTGAGTATATTGCCTGCCACTCCTCCATTTAAAGGGGTATCAACCAGATTCCTTTCCCAATGGCTTCCTCAGGCTGTGACCGGGCTTTAGACATAGTTTCAAGCTTTTATTTTGAAAAATGAGCGAGATTTTTCAAAACGCGTCAGGTGTCCTTTGATTAGTTCCTGCGCACGAGAGATGTAGCTCGACATTTTCTTTCTCTGTAGTATTGAATAGGTTACCGCCCGGTTGAAATATTATCGATTATGTATGTTAAAAACAACCTGAGGATTGATTATAAAAAACGTTTGACATGTTTCTACGAACATTACGGATACTTTTTGGAATTTTCGTCTGCCTTTCAGGACCGGAACGAGCCTGTGGTTTTCTCAACATAACGCGCAAACAAAATGGCGGTTTTTGGTTATAAAACTCCTCTTTATCGAACAAAAATAACATTTATTGTGTAACTGGGAGTGTCGTGAGTGCAAACATCCGAAGATTATCAAAGGTAAGCAATTAATTCTATTGCTTTTCTGACTTTCATGACCAAGCTAATTTGCGGCTAGCTGTTCTTACTGTTTTGTCTAGTGATTGATAAACTCACAAACGCTTGGATTGCTTTCGCTGTAAACGGTCAACGTTCCGGAATCACCTGAGACGGTCAACGGTCCGGAACCACCAGCGACGGTCTGCGGTCCAGAGCCTCCAGCGACAGTCCAGAGCCTCCAGCGGGGGTTCCCAGTCCAGAGCCTCCTGCGAGGGTTCCCAGTCCGGAGCCTCTGGCGACGATCTACGGTCCGGAGTCCCCGGCGACGAACCACGGTCCGGAGTCCCCGGCGGCGATCTACGGCCCAGAGTCCCCGGCGACGATCTACGGTCCTGAGTCCCCGGCGACGATCCACGGTCCGGAGCCTCCGGCGACACTCCACGTTCCGGAGCCTCCGGCGACGCTCCACGGTCCGGAGCCTCCGGCGACGCTCCACGGTCCGGAGCCTCCGGCGACACTCCACGGTCCAGTTCCACGGAAGCGGAGGGATCCACGAGCGGAGCGAGGTCTACGTCCCGAACCGGAGCCGCCACCGAGGCTAGATGCCCACCCGGACCCTCCCCCATAGTCAGGTGGGTGGTGTTCTGTCATGCCCTGACCTTAGAGAGCCTTTTTATTCTCTATCTTGGTTAGGTCAGGGTGTGGCTAGGGTGGGTACTCTAATTTTGCAGCTGTCTATCGTTGTCTCTGATTGGGGATCATATTTAGGCAGCCTTTTCCCACCTGTTGTTTGTGGGATCTTGTTTTTGGTACTGTGCTGTTTAACCATACTAGACGTTACGTTTTGTATTTGTTGTTTTGTTGGTGTTCATTTAATACATTTAAAATGTAAGCCTTCCACGCTGCACCTTGGTCCGATCCTTCCATCGACGATCGTGACAATATTTATTTATTTATTTATTTAACCAGGTAGGCAAATTGAGAACACGTTCTCATTTACAATTGCGACCTGGCCAAGATAAAGCAAAGCAGTTCGACACATACAACAACACATAGTTACACATGGAGTAAAACAAACATACAGTCAATAATACAGTGAAAAATAAGTCTATATACAATGTGAGCAAGTGAGGTGAGATAAGGGAGGTGAAGGCAAACAAAATATATATATAAATAAATAAAAATATAAACAAGGCCAAGGTGGCGAAGTAAATACAATAGTGCAAGTAAAAAAAAAAAAAAACACTGGACTGGTTGGTTTGCAGTGGAAGAAAGTGTAAAGTAGAGATAGAAATAATGGGGTGCAAAGGAGCAAAATAAATAAATAAATACAGTAGGTAAAGAGGTAGTTGTTTGGGCTAAATTATAGATGGGCTATGTACAGGTGCAGTAATCTATGAGCTGCTCTGACAGCTGGTGCTTAAAGCTAGTGAGGGAGATAAGTGTTTCCAGTTTCAGAGATTTTTGTAGTTCGTTCCAGTCATTGGCAGCAGAGAACTGGAAGGAGAGGCGGCCAAAGGAAGAATTGGTTTTGGGGGTGACCAGAGAGATATACCTGCTGGAGCGCGTGCTACAGGTAGGTGCTGCTATGGTGACCAGCGAGCTGAGATAAGGGGGGACTTTACCTAGCAGGGTCTTGTAGATGACCTGGAGCCAGTGGGTTTGGCGACGAGTATGAAGCGAGGGCCAGCCAACGAGAGTGTACAGGTCGCAGTGGTGGGTAGTATATGGGGCTTTGGTGACAAAACGGATGGCACTGTGATAGACTGCATCCAATTTATTGAGTAGGGTTTTGGAGGCTATTTTGTAAATGACATCACCGAAGTCGAGGATTGGTAGGATGGTCAGTTTTACAAGGGTATGTTTGGCAGCATGAGTGAAGGATGCTTTGTTGCGGAATAGGAAGCCAATTCTAGATTTAACTTTGGATTGGAGATGTTTGATGTGAGTCTGGAAGGAGAGTTTACAGTCTAACCAGACACCTAGGTATTTGTAGTTGTCCACATATTCTAAGTCAGAGCCGTCCAGAGTAGTGATGTTGGACAGGCGGGCAGGTGCAGGCAGCGATCGGTTGAAGAGCATGCATTTAGTTTTACTTGTATTTAAGAGCAATTGGAGGCCACGGAAGGAGAGTTGTATGGCATTGAAGCTCGCCTGGAGGGTTGTTAACACAGTGTCAAAAGAAGGGCCAGAAGTATACAGAATAGTGTCGTCTGCGTAGAGGTGGATCAGAGAATCACCAGCAGCAAGAGCGACATCATTGATGTATACAGAGAAGAGAGTCGGTCCAAGAATTGAACCCTGTGGCACCCCCATAGAGACTGCCAGAGGCCCGGACAACAGACCCTCCGATTTGGCCCTCCAATATGGCCCTCCCACACAGACACCTCTCTAACAACTATTCGGTCTATAATGAAAACCCTGTTAGAGGATTAAGGGCATAGTCCGTGGACTCTTGTAACTGGAAAACCCTATGTCACTCACATATCTAGGATATCATATAAACAGAAGATCTAACTAGGAAAACCTGCAAAATTGGCAGTGTATCAAATACTTGTTCTCCCCACTGTATGTCAGGAAGTTCAACTGGACAATAAGGCCTTTCTGACCCTCTAAAATAACAAAAGTTTTTATTAAAGTCAGCACAGTCCCTATAATCATAAGGATTCGGTACCACCACTAACACAATAAGCAATTTGTCAATCTTAATTTAGAGGCTGTATATTGAGCCCATTCATACCCTTCATTACTTGCTACTCTCTTCAAAAATGTGTCCTTGTATTGTTCTGGGGTTGAATCACCAATTGGGGTTACAGTCTCCGTTTCCTGATGTAAACTACTGGGATTGATTGGAAGGTTCCAAATGTTTTGGAGGTACCCAACTGACACTGACGTTTCTGACCTATTTGAAATGGCATTGGGCGGTAGCTGGGTTGTTACTGCTGTTGTTTTTACTACATGAACTTCTTGACGCACGGATCCCTTTAGCGGGATCATTTTCATCAACAACCGTTGAATTGCAGAGCGCCAAATTAAAAATTGCTAAAAATATTTATATTCATGAAATCACAAGTGCAATATAGCAAAACACAGCTTAGCTTGTTGTTAATCCACCTATCGTGTCAGATTTAGAAAATATGCTTAACAGCGAAAGCAATCCAAGCGTTTGTGTGAGTTTATCGATCACTAGACAAAACATTACAAACACCTAGCAGCAATGTAGATTGGTCACGAAAGACAGAAAAGCAATAAAATTAATCGCTTACCTTTGATGATCTTCGGATGTTTGTACTCACGAGACTCCCAGTTACAGAATAAATGTTCCTTTTGTTCGATAAAGATTATTTTTATATAAAAAAAACTCCATTTGTTTGGCGCGTTATGTTCAGTATTCCACAGCCTTAGGCAGGTCATCAAGGTTTGACGAAAATTCCAAATAGTATCCGTAAAGTTCGTAGAAACATGTCAAACAATCCTCAGGTTGTTTTTAACATAAATAATCGATAATATTTAAACCGGACTGTAAACTATTCAATACTTGAGAGAAAGAAAATGTCTAGCTAACAGTGTCGCGCGCATGAACTAATGGAAGGACATTCAGCTATCCACTGACACGATTTGATAAATCTCGCTCATTTTTCAGAATAAAAGCTTGAAACTGTGTCTAAAGACTGTTCACACCCAGAGTAAGCCATAGGAAAAGGAATCTGGTTGATATCCCTTTAAATGGACGAAAGGCAGGCAATGGAACAGTGATTTTTCAAAATAAGAGGCACTTCCGGGTTGGATTTCCTCAGGTTTTCGCCTGCAAAATCCGTTCTGTTATACTCACAGACAATATTTTGACAGTTTTGGAAACTTTAGCGTGTTTTCTATCCTACTCTGTCAATTATATGCATATTCTAGCATCTGGACCTGAGAAATATATATATATATACACACACACTTATATATGCACACACACACATATATACACACACACACACACACTTGAAGTCAGAAGTTAACATACACCTTAGCCAAATACATTTAAACTCAGTTTTTCACAATTCCTGACATTTAATCATAGTAGAAAGTCCCTGTCTGAGGTTCATTTAAGATCATAGCTTTATTTTAAGAATGTGAAATGTCAGAATAATAGTAGAGAGAATGATTTATTTCAGCTTTTATTTCTTTCATCACATTCCCAGTGGGTCAGAAGTTTACATACACTCAATTAGTATTTGGTAGCATTGCCTTTAACTTCTTATGGCTGCAGCCCGAGGCCGCCCACAATATGACAACAGCCAGCTCAAGTGCAGGGCGCGAAATTCAAAAGATATTTTAAAAAAAATATTTAACTTTCACACATTAACAAGTCCAATACAGCAAATGAAAGGTACACATCTTGTGAATCCAGTCAACATGTCCGATTTTTAAAATGTTTTACAGCGAAAACAGCACGTATATTTATGTTAGCTCACCACCAAATACAAAAAAGGACAGACATTTTTCACAGCACAGGTAGCATGCACAAAGCCAACCTAACTAACCAAGAACCAACCAAACTAACCAACAAACAACTTCATCAGATGACAGTCTTATAACATGTTATTCAATAAATCTATGTTTTGTTCGAAAAATGTGCATATTTCAGGTATAAATCATAGTTTACATTGCAGCTACAATCAGAAATTGCACCGAAAGCAGACAGAATAATTAGACACCAACGTCAAATACCTAATTACTCATCATAAAACATTTCTGAAAAATACATAGTGTACAGCAAATGAAAGACAGGCATCTTGTGATTCCAGACAATATTTCCGATTTATTAAGTGTTTTACAGCGAAAACACAATATAGCGTTATATTAGCTTACCACAATAGCCAGAAACACAAGCCCTTCCCCAGCAGTAAAAGTTAGCGATCGTGACAAACCAGTAAAAGATATATAATTTTTGACTAACCTTGATATTCTTCATCAGATGACAGTCCTATAACATCAGGTTATACATAGACTTATGTTTTGTTCGAAAATGTGCATATTTAGAGCTGAAATCAGTGGTTACACATTGTGCTAACGTAGCTACTATTTCCCACAACGTCCGGATATTTTTCTGACACTTTTTCTGACACACATATTCTGACCAAATAGCTATTCATAAACATAACTAAAAAATACATGTTGTATAGGAAATGATAGATCCATTAGTTCTTAATGAAATCGCAGTGTTAGAATTCTAAAAAATAACTTCATTACGACATCCAGCTTCGGTATAGCTAGAGTACCCAAAAGTTGGGCGCCGACGACTAGTTCACATGTACGACAGATATATGAAATAGCATCATAAAATGTTTCTTACTTTTGCTGATCTTTCATCAGAATGTTGGACAAGGGGTCCTTTGTCGGGAACAATCGTTGTTTGGATTTAGAACGGCCACTTTCCCTCTTGAATTAGCAAGCACACTAGCCAAGTGGCGCGAATCTCTCCATCGTCAACAAAGTCAGAGAACGGAACACGGCAAAACTCCCGAAAAAATTTCAATAATCTGATTAAACTATATTGAAAAAACATACTTTACGATGATATGGTCACATGTATCAAATAAAATCAAAGGCGGAGATAGTAGTCGCCTATAACGGCAGCTAAACAGAAGGCAAATCCAGGTACCTCCTCGCGCTCTCCAGAAAACCGGAAATGGGGGACACGTCATACAAAGAGCTTGTATTCCACTTCAGACCAAGATAAACACTCAATTTCTTCTCTCACCGCCTCTTGACATCCAGGGGAAGGTCTATGAAGTGCATGTATACTAATACGTATCATGCCCATTTATAGGCAGGAAGTAGAACAGAGCCTCGATTTCAGACTTTCCACTTCCTGGTCAGGAAGTTTGTGCCAAATGAGTTCTGTTTGACTCACAGATATAATTCAAACGGTTTTAGAAACTAGAGAGTGTTTTCTATCCAATAGTAATAATAATATGCATATTGTACGAGCAAGATTTGAGTACGAGGCCGTTTGAAATGGGTACCTTTTATCTGGCTACTCAATACTGCCCCTGCAGCCCAAACAGGTTAAATTGTTTAACTTGGGTCAAACGTTTCGAGTAGCCTTCCACAAGCTTCCCACAATAAGTTGGATGAATTTTGGCCCATTCCTCCTGACAGAGTTGGTGTAACTGAATCAGGTTTGTAGGCCTCCTTGCTTGCAAACGCTTTTACAGTTCTGCCCCCAAATTTTCTATAGGATTGAGGTCAGGACTTTGTGATGGCCACTCCAATACCTTTAATTTGTTGTCCTTAAGCCATTTTGCAACAACTTTGAAAGTATGCTTGGGGTCATTGTCCATTTGGAAGACCCATTTGCAACCAAGCTTTAACTTCCTGACTGATGTCTAGAGATGTTGCTTCAATATATCCACATAATTTTCCTCCCTCATGATGCCATCTATTTTGTGAAGTGCACCAGTCCCTCTTGCAGCAAAGCACCCCCACAACATGATGCTGCCACACCCGTGTTTCACTGTTGGAATGGTGTTCTTCGGCTTGCAAGCCACCCCCTTTTTCCTCCAAACATAATGATGGTCATTATGGCCAAACAGTTCAGTTTTTGTTTCATCAGACCAGAGGACATTTCTCAAAAAAGTACGATCTTTGTCCCCATGTGCAGTTGCAAACCATAGTCTGGCTTTTTTATGGAGGTTTTGGGGCAGTGGCTTCTTTCTTGCTGAGCGACCTTTCAGGTTATGTCAACAAAGGACTTGTTTTACTGTGGATATAGATACTTTTGTACCTGTTTCCTCCAGCATCTTCACAAGATTCTTTGCCTGTCCTTTTCTGGGATTGATTTAAAATTTCCTCACCAAAGTACGTTCATCTCTAGGAGACAGAACGCGTCTCCTTCCTGAGCGGCATGATGGCTGCGTGGTCCCATGGTTTTTATACTTGCGTACTATTGTTTGTACCGATGAACGTGGTACCTTCAGGTTTTTGGAAATTTCTCCCAAGGATGAACCAGACTTGTGGATGTCTCCAATTTTTTTTCTGAGGTCATGGCTTATTTCTTTTGATTTTCCCATGATGTCAAGCAAAGAGGCACTGAGTTTGAAGGTAGGCCTTGAAATGCATCCACAGGTACATCTCCAACTGACTCAAATTATGTCAATTAGCCTATCAGAAGCTTCTAAAGCCATGACATCATTTTCTGGATCTTTCCAAGCTGTTTAACCTGTCTAGGACTGAGGTTCCGCTAGCGGAATTGCAGGGCGCCAAGTTCAATCAACAGAAATCTCATAATTCAATTTTCTCAAACATACAAGTATTAGACACCATTTTAAACATAAAATTCTCGTTAATCCAACCACAGTGTCCGATTTCAAAAAGGCTTTTCGGCGAAAGCAGAACATATCATTATGTTAGGTCAGCAACTAGTCACAGAAAGCATACAGTGATTTTCCAACCAAAGAGAGGAGTCACAAAAAGCAGAAATATGGATAAAATTAATCACTAACCTTTGATATTCTTCATCAGATGACACTCCCGGGACAACATGTTACACAATACATGTATGTTTTGTTCGATCAATTTCATATTTATATCCAAAAACCTCAGTTTACATTTGGCTTTGTCTCCAAAACATCCCGTGAATTTGCACAGAGCCACATCAAATCAAAGAAATACTCATAATAAACATTAATAAAAGATAAAAGTGTTATTAACAGATTTAACTCCCAGGAATCCCAGTTCCACAATAAATGTTTGATTTGTTCCATAAAGTACATCATTTATGTCCAAATTTCTCCTTGTTGTTCGCGCATTCAGTACACATTCTAAACTCATGACGCGCGGGCAGGTCCAGGCAAAAGTTCAGACGAAAAGTCTTATTACAGTCCGTAGAAACATGTCAAACGAAGTATAGAATCAATCTTTAGGATGTTTTTAACATAAATCTTCAATAATGTTCCAACCGGAGAATTCTTTTTCTTCAGAAAAGCAATGGAACAGAGCTCGCTCTCACGTGAACACGCATTGTCAGCGGATGTTCAGCTCATGGCACTCTGGGAGAGACCTTACTCAATCCCCTCTCATTCGGCCCCACCTCACAGTAGAAGCATCAGACAAGGTTCTAAAGACTGTTGACATCTAGTGGAAGCCTTAGAAAGTGCAACATGACCCATATACCACTGTATCTTCAATAGGGAATGAGTTGAAAAACGACCAACCTCAGATTTCCCAATTCCTGGTTGGATTTTTTTTCAGGTTTTTCCCTGCCATATGAGTTCTGTTATACTCACAGACATTATTTTAAACAGTTTTAGAAACTTTAGAGTGTTTTCCATCCAAATCTACCTAATTATATGCATACCCTAGCTTCTGGGCCTGAGTAGCAGGCAGTTGTAACGGGTTTCATCCTCGTCTGAAGAGGAGTATGAAATGTCGGACCAATGTGCAGCGTGGTAAGTGTCCATTTGAATTATTATAAAACTGAACACTAAACAATACAAAATAACAAAGTGCAAAATACTGAAAAAACCCGAAACAGTCCCGTATGGTGAAAACACTAACACAGGAAACCACCACCCACAAAACACAAATGAAAAACAGGCTACCTTAATATGGCTCCCAATCAGAGACAACGACTGACACCTGCCTCTGATTGAGAACCATACTAGGCCAAACACATAGAAACAGACAACCTAGACATACAACATAGAATGCCCACCCACATCACACCCTGACCAAACAAAACATAGAAACATACAAAGCAAACTTTGGTCAGGGCGTGACAGCAGTTTACTTTGGGCACACTTTTCATCAAAATACCGCCCCCTATCCCAAAGAAGTTAACTGACTTGCCTAGTTATATAAAGGTTAAACATTGGTGGAATGTTATAAATATTCTTCCAAATTTTATAAACGTTTTCTTCTTTAAAAAAAAAATCCTCTGTTTCTATGGCAAACGGTTTTGTTATATTTCAGTCTTCTGTGATGTATAGAAAGTGTAATTTTGGGATGCAAACTCAAAATTCAATACATTTCAACTCTATATTTGACATGGTACAGGTGTTTTCGTTTTATTAAAGCCCATAATTAAAGCCCATTTGTTTGACTACCAAGAAACACTCAGCGTGACCCTGATTTAGCCCACTTCAGTTAAAGGTTAAGTAATTACAATTTATAGCACAGTCCAGAACTAGACCAGAGCTATTGCGAGCCAGAGAAATAGTTATGGTCAGTACTTGTGTAGTTGTGTTCAGGAGTTGTGTTGTTGTGGGCAGTAGGTGTGTGGCTGTGGTCAGTAGTTGTGGTCAATAGTTTTGTGGTTGCGGTCAGTAGTTGTAGTCAGTAGTTGTGTTCAGTAGTTGTAGTCAGTAGTTGTGTTCAGTTGTTGTGGTCAGTACTTGGGTGGTTGTGGTTAGTAGTTGTGGTCAGCAGTTGCGTTGTTGGGGTCATTACTTGTGTGGTTCAGTAGTTGTGTGGTTGTGGTCAGTAGCTGTGGGCAGTAGTTTTGGTCAGCAGTTTTGTGGTTGTGGTCAGGAGTTGTGTTCTGTAGTGGTCAGTAGTTGTGGTCAGTAGTGGTCAGTAGTTGTGGTCTGTAGCTGTGGTCTGTAATGGTCAGTTGCTGTGATCAGTAATTGTGTGGTTGTGGTTAGTCGTTGTGTGGTTGATGTCAGTAATTGTGTGGTTCAGTATTTGTGTGGTCAGTAGTTGTGGTCAGTAGTTTAGTGGTTGTGGCCAGTAGTTGTGGTCAGGAGTTGTGGTCAGTAGTTATGGTCATTAGTTGTGATCAGTAGCTGTGTGGTTGTGGTTAGTCGTTGTGTGGTTGATGTCAGTAATTGTGTGGTTCAGTATTTGTGTGGTCAGTAGTTGTGGTCAGTAGTTTAGTGGTTGTGGCCAGTAGTTGTGGTCAGGAGTTGTGGTCAGGAGTTGTGGTCAGGAGTTGTGGTTAGGAGTTGTGGTTAGGAGTTGTGGTCAGGAGTTGAGGTCAGTAGTTCTGGTCTGTAGTTGTGATGTTGTTCTTATTAGTTGTGTGGTCAGTATTTATGTAGTTGTGGTCTGTAGTATTATGGTTGTGGTCGGTAATTGTGATCAGTAGTTGAGTGGTTTTGGTAAGTAGTTGTTGTCAGTAATTGTGTGGTCAGTAGTTGTGGTCAAAAGTTGTCTGGTCAGGAGTTTTGTTGCTGTGGTCAGTAGTTTTGGTCAGTAGTTGTGTGGTTGGGGTCAGTAGCTATGGTCTTTAATGTTACGGCCAGACGTTCCACTAGCGGAACCCCTCGACAAAATCCGGTGAAATGGCAGAGCTCCAAATTCAAATGAAATTATTATAAATATTAAACTTTGATGAAATCACACATTCAATATACCAAATTAAAGCTACACGTGTTGTTAATCCAGCCAACGTGTGAGATTTCAAAAATGATTTACGGCGAAAGCAAACGATGCTATTATCTGAGGACAGCACCCCGCATACAAACACATGACAATCATAATTCAACCCACCAGACGTGACACAAAACTCAGAAATAACTATATCATTCATGCCTTACCTTTGAAGATCTTCTTCTGTTGGCACACCAATATGTCCCATAAACATCACAAATGGTCCTTTTGTTCGATAAATTCCGTTGTTATATTCCCAAAATGTTCATTTATTTGACGCATTTGATTCAGAAAAACACCGGTTAAAACTCGCCCAACATGACTACCAATAATCTAATAAATTACCTGTAAACTTGTTCCAAACATTTCAAACAACTTCCCTAATCCAACTTTAGGTAAATAATAAATAAATAAACATAAATAATCTATAACATTTTAGACGGAATACACTGTGTTCAATTGAGGCTAAAATGAAAATGGAGCGAGCTTCAGGTCGCGCGCCCCAAACAAAAGAGTAGACTAGTCTGGACCCTTGTTCTGAATAGCCATACTTCTTCATTTCTCTAAAGAAAAATATCAACCAATTTCTAAAGACTGTTGACATCTAGTGGAAGCAATAGGAACTGCAACCAAGTGCCACAGAAATCTAGTTTCCCATAGAAACTCAATTGAAAAAAGAGTGAAAAAAAAATTTTCCTGGATGGTTTGTCCTCGGGTTTCACCTGCCATTTCAGTTCTGTTATACTCACAGACATTATTTTAACAGTTTTAGAAACTTCACAGTGTTTTCTATCCAAATCGACCAATTATATGCATACCCTAGCTTCTGGGCCTGAGTAGCAGGCAGTTTACTTTGGGCACGCTTTTCATCCGGACGTCAAAATACTGCCCCCTATCCCAAACAGGATATGTTAGGTATGCGTAACTGGCTGTAAGGGAGTCAGGCGCAGGAGAGCAGAAGTTGGGTAGCCAAAGGAGCCTTTTATTTCGGCGAACAAAACACATGGCACTAAGAACACTAAACACAATATGGGTTGACATAGCGCAAACCAAGCGCAAACCAGTCTAGCGTGCACATACACGAAACAACAAACAATTCCACACACAGACATGGGGGGAACAGAGGGTTATATACACGTCTAATACTGAGGGAAAGGAAATCAGGTGTGCAGGAAAACAAGACAAGACAAATGGAAAAATGAAAGGTGGATTGGCGATGGCTAGAAAACCGGTGACGTCGACCGCCGAACGCCGCCCTAACAAGGAGAGGAACCGACTTCGGCGGAAGTCGTGACACTATAGTTGTGTTGTTGTGGACAGTAGTTATGTGGTTCAGTAGTTGTGGTAAGTTATTGTGGTTAGTAGTAATCATTAGTTGTGTGGTTCAGTATTTGTGGTCAGTAGTTCTGTGGTTAGCATTGCTTGAACATATGAAAGTTTGTTTGGTGTATCTAGCTTGAACAGTTCAAGAGTTGGTTGTTTATTTTATATGCTAATTTAGCAAATGTTTAAAACAATTATACTTGATAAAAGTTTGTGAATTCAAAGATAGGATATACTGAACTTGAGAAAGAATCTAGAGAAAGGTTTCTCAATGTTCTCAATGTTGGTTTGGCGTTTATAGGTTACATTTTGTAGGAGGAGATACATTTCAAAATGTCCCCCATCTACAGTGTTTGCATAAACATTGAATGAAATACAATGTGCTCTTTTAAAAGGAGAAACAAAATACAAGTTCATACCTAGTATCAAGTTTGTCAATCAAAATACAACATTTAACTGTACTTGATGCAGTGGACACTACAAATACACATGTAAAGCAAACGGTTGCATTATATTGACTAATATTGCGTTTCTTTACAATAAAAAATCTAACCTGTTTCACAAATCACAATCTATACCTTCAACATCCCAAATAAAGAACGAAAAAGGTTTAGCCTAAATAAAATTGAAATACCTTAATTTACAGAACAAAATACAATTCCGTAGTCAAGAGCACTGGAAAGGGAACTATAGTGTTGATGTTTAAATAGAAATGCATCAACTCTGCTCTTGCTCAAGCAGTCAAACAAAGTCATGTTTTAATCATTAGTCTTCCAGGCCAGGTTCCTCTTCAGACATCTTTCCTCTTTCTCAGCTTCTGGTCATCAACAGTCAGATGTAAAACAGTGTTAGCAATGTGTAGGGAAGGGGTAATGTTAAGATATTTTATCAAGGTTTAAGATAAATGATTAAATAATTCTACCCAGAAACTTAACCATTATGATTAGAGGTTATGTAGCATGGACAACGGGTAATTAAAAATGATAACCATTGTGGAAGAAAGGAATGTATGTATGTGCCGAAAGAAAGCAAAGAGACTCGTTAACCTATGTTTGAACCGACCCAGCTATAACTCTGTGGAGATAAAATAAGACAGCGAAAGCTCCTCCAGGTTTTCCGTATCTGGGGGGGACTGGAACTGTCAGCTAAGTGGTAATAAACTGTGGTGAGACTTCAGGAGATAATCCAGATATAGGGTGTAATGTATGTGCGTTAGTGTGTTGGAATGGACTTTTGAATTAGCTTTGTCCTTGCCGGAGAGGAGGAGGGACATAAACGACGCTATAACCATATGTGTGATATATAAACTAATGTACATGGTATTTTGAGTGGAGATCTCTCGAGAATAAACGCTGTTGATTCATCTGGTGGCTGGTCTTTGTCTATTTTATGCAAATAAGAATCTTCCAAATTCTTAGAAACGGACAGAGTGTTTGCTTTGTTATAATTAAATTGGTTAACCTTTTCTCAATAGGGGGTGCTGTTTGCACTTTGTAAAAATTTCGTTCCCAAATTAAACTGCCTCGTACTCAATTCTTGCTCGTACAATATGCATATTATTATTACTATTGGATAGAAAACACTCTCTAGTTTCTAAAACCTGTGAGTAAAACAGAACTCGAGTTGGAGCAATTTTCCTATGAGGAAGTGAGAAATCTGAAATCATGCAGGCTGTTCTGAGGTCAGTTTATTAATTTGCATGTCTTCTATTGGTTGAGATGCACTGCATACGCCTTCCCCTGGATGTCAGCAAATAGTGAGAATTGGAATGGAGTTGCTAGGCAGATCTGAGGCCATATAAATGGGCTCGGAACGGGGGGTCCTCTCTTTCCTTCATTCGCCATGACGCAAGACAGACCTCAGGATGGCGTTCTAGAAAGCTCCCGTTATAGCCCTTAGATATATCCGGCTCTGATTTTATTCGATATAGGTGTTAAAGACATCATAATGTTGTTATTTTAAACCGAGTTATATCAGTTTATATCAGTACATTGCGATTTTCGGATATTTATTTGTGCTGCGTTCTAGTGAGTTGGGCACGTCTGGGCCACATGGCTAATGTTTACTGCTAATTCCAAAGTTGAAGGCGACAATCTACAACCGAGCAACGATTCTTTTGGACAAAGGACAACTTGCCCAAGATTCTGATGGGAGCTCATCAAAAAGTAAGAACTATTTATGTTGTTAATTCGTTGTTCTGTTGAAAAATGTAAAACTCATATTCCGACATTAATTTCGGTGCGGTCTCGCTTTAACACACGCTGTATGTCGTAGTAACGTTAATTTTAAAAATCTAACACAGCGGTTGCATTAAGAACTAATGTATCTTTCATTTGCTGTCCAACCTGTATTTTTTTGTCAAGTTTATGATTAGTTACTGATTAGATTAGGTGCCTCTCCCAAGATTTCTCCCGACATATTGTTGGCAGCTTGGCTACTATTCTCATTGTATAACCACGATTTGTGCCGCTAAATATGCACATTTTCGAACAAACTCTATATGTATTGTGTAATATGATGTTATAGGACTGTCATCTGAAGAAGTTTGAGAAGGTTAGTGAAAAAATTAATATCTTTTGCTGGTTTATTCGTTATCGCTATTGTTGGCTTGAATCAATGCTGTTGTGTGGTTGGCTATTGTAGTAAGCTAATATAATGCTATATTGTGTTTTCGCTGTAAAACACTTAAAAAATCTGAAATATTGGCTGGATTCACAAGATCTTTGTCTTTCATTTGCTGTACGCTGTGTATTTTTAAGAAATGTTTTATGATGAGTATTTAGGTAATTCACGTTGGTCTCTGTAGTTATTCTAGTTGCTTTGGTGAGAGTTGTGATGGTGGCTGCAATGGTAAACTACGATTTATACCTGAAATATGCACATTTTTCTAACAAAACATATGCTATACAATAAATATGTTATCAGACTGTCATCTGATGAAGTTGTTTCTTGGTTAGTGGCTATTTATATCTTTATTTGGTTGAAATTGTGATAGCTACCTATGCAGGAAAAAAATGGTGGAAAAAAAGTTGTGTCTTTTGCTATCGTGGTTAGCTAATAGATTTACATATTGTGTCTTCCCTGTAAAATATTTTAAAAATCAGAAATGATGGCTGGATTCACAAGATGTGTATCTTTCATCTGGTGTCTTGGACTTGTGATTTAACCTGTTTGGGCTGCAGCCCGACACCGGTACACTTATGACAACATCCAGCTCAAGTGCAGGGCGCGAAATTCAAAAGATATTTTTTTTAAATATTTAACTTTCACACATTAACAAGTCCAAGACACCAGATGAAAGGTACACATCTTGTGAATCAAGCCAACATGTCCGATTTTTAAAATGTTTTACAGGGAAGACAAAATATGTAAATCTATTAGCTAACCACGTTAGCAAAAGACACCACTTTTCTTACTCCATCAGTTTCTTACTCCGTCAGTAGCTATCACAAATTCGACCAAATAAAGATATAAATAGCCACTAACCTAGAAACAACTTCATCAGATGACAGTCTGATAACATATTTATTGTATAGCATATGTTTTGTTCGAAAAATTTGCATATTTCAGGTATAAATCATAGTTTACATTTCAGCTACAATCAGAAATTGCACCGAAAGCAGCCATAATATTTACAGACACCAACGTCAAATACCTAATTACTCATCATAAAACATTTCTGAAAAATACATAGTGTACAGCAATTGAAAGACAGGCATCTTGTGATTCCAGACAATATTTCCGATTTATTAAATGTTTTACAGCGAAAACAAAATGTAGCGCTATATTAGCATAGCCACAATAGCCAGAAACACTTGGGCGCCCACGACCAGTTCATATGCACGACAGATATTAGAAATAGCATCATAAAATGTTTCTTACTTTTGGTGATCTTCCGTCAGAATGTTGGACAAGGTGTCCTTTGTCCAGAACAGTCGTTGTTTTGATCTGGAACGGCAAATATCCCTCTTCATTTAGCATGCACCCTAGCCGAGTGGCACGGATCTCTCCAACGACAACAAAGTCAGAGAACGGAACACGGCAAAACTCCCGAAAAAATTTCAATAATCTGATTAAACTATATTGAAAAAACATACGTTACGATGATATGGTCACATGTATCAAATAAAATCCGAGCCGGAGATAGTTGTCGTCCATAACGGCAGCAAAACAGAAGGCAATCCCACTGTCCAAGTCGCGCGCTTCAGAGTACCGGAAATGACGGTCACGTCATACAAAGAGCTTGTATTCCAATTCAGATGAAGATAAACACAAAATTTCTTCTCTCACAGCCTCTTGACACCCAGAGGAAGGCGTATGAAGTGTACGTAGACTCTTACGTATCATGACCATGTATAGGCAGGAAGTTGAACAGAGCATATATTTCTGACATTCCACTTCCTGGTCAGGAAAAGTGCTGCAGAATGAGTTCTGTTTCACTCAGAGAAATAATTCAAACGGTTTTAGAAACTAGAGAGTGTTTTCTATCCAATAGTAATAATAATATGCATATTGTACGAGCAAGAATTGAGTACGAGGCCGTTTGAAATGGGCACTATTTAACTGGCTACTCAATACTGCCCCTTGCAGCCATAACAGGTTAATGATATTTAGATGCTAGTATTTACTTGTGATGCTATGCTAGGCTATGCTAGTCAGCTTTTTTACTGATGGGGTGCTCCCGGATCCGGGATTGTGTGCAAGTAGAAGTTAACGGACACATAGGAATGAAATTCCTTTATCAGGTACCAGCTCTGATCTTGGAAAGAAACTCGATCATAGATATCATAGTCTGCTGATGGAAAAATGTATGTATTAAGGCTTATTATTACACACCCTGTTATAATGTGGATAAAGAGTTACTTATCTAACAGAACACAGAGGGTGTTATTTAATGGAAGCCTCTCAAACATAATCCAGGTAGAAGCAAGAATTCCCCATGGTAGCTGTTTAGGCCCCTTGCTTTTTTCAAAATTTACTAAACGAAATGCCGCTGGCTTTCAGTAAGGCCAGTGTGTCTATGTATGTGAATGACTCAACACTATACACGTCAGCTAATACAGCGACTGAAATGATTGCAACACTCAAAGAGCTGCAGTTAGTTTCAGAATGGTAGCAAGGAATAAATTAGTCCTAAATATTTACAAAACTAAAAGCATTGTATTTGGGACAAATCATTCACTGTACCCTAAACCTCAACTACATCTCATAATAAATAATGTGGAAAGTTGAGCAAGTTGAGGTGACTAAAATGCTTGGAGTAACCCTGGATTGTAAACTGTCATTGTCAAAACATATTGATACAATGGAAACTAAGATGGGGAGATGTCTGTCCATAATTAAAGCGCTGCTCTGCCTTCTTAAAACTTCTTATGGCTGGGGGCAGTATTGAGTAGCTTGGATGAATAAGGTGCCCAGAGTAAACTGCCTGCTACTCAGTCCCAGAAGCTAAGATATGCCTTAGTATGCATACATTAGTAGATTTGGGTAGAAAACACTCTGAAGTTTCTAAAACTGGTTGAATGATGTCTGTGAGTATAACAGAACTCATATGGCAGGCAAAAACCTGAGAAAAAATCCAACCAGGAAGTGGGAAATCTGAGGTTTGTAGTTTTTCAACTCTTGGCCTATCGAATACACAGTGTCTATGGGGTCATATTGCACTTCCTAAGGCTTCCACTAGATGTCAACAGTCTTTAGAACCTTGTTTGATGCTTCTACTGTGTAGTGAGAGGGGATTGAGTAAGGTCTCTCCCAGAGTGCCATGAGCTGACCATGCGTGTTCATGTGAGAGTTAGCTTGAGTTCCATTGCATTTCTGAAGACAAAGGAATTCTCCAGTGGAACATTATTGAAGATTTATGTTAAAAACATCCTAAAGATTGATTCTATACTTCGTTTGACATGTTTCTACGGACTGTAATGGAACTTTTTGGACTTTGTCTGCTCCTAGTGATCCTAGTGCTCCTAGTGATCGCGCGTCATGAATTTGGAATACTGGGCTAATACTGGGCTAAACGCTCGAACAAAAAAAGGAGGTATTTGGACATAAAGATGAACTTTATCGAACAAATCAAACATTTATTGTGGAATTGGGATTCCTGGGAGTGCATTCTGTGAAGATCATCAAAGGTAAGTGAATATTTATAATGCTATTTCTGACTTCTGTTGACTCCAAAATGGCAGATATCTGTTTGGCTTGATTTGTTGTCTGAGCGTGCTTCTACACCTGCATTGCTTGCTGTTTGTGGTTTTAGGCTGGGTTTCTGTACAGCACTTTGTGATAGCAGCTGATGTAAGAAGGGCTATATAAATAAATTTGATTTGATATAGTTAACCCAACAAGCCTTAGAAAGCTCAGGAACATCAATGGGGATGGATGGATGTTTATACATTTTCTCCCTTTTTGGGAGGGCCCTAGGCAGATCCTGTGGCTGTCTCTGCAGAAACTGCAAACATGATGATATTTACAATTATACAGAGAACAAAGACTTTCATTAAATCTGTTGAATAGTGTACCTGTTCCTTTAACCGTTTGTCACTGGCCAAACCCGGCTCGGACTAAACTCTGGAAATCCCCTTACTGCCGAGCAGATTTAGGGCACATATTGATGGAGTGACTGAAGGAACCTCAGACAGCACATTAGACTGAGCATTAGAATGAATATGCTGGGGATGAGGCCCAGATCTATGACAGCCCAATCCAGCCTGTTAAACCTTTGAAGATAAATAGCAAATTTAGCAGAAAAGCTCTCTCCCGGTAGTAAGAGAGCGACAGATATGAGATGCCAAAATTGTTGAGTTTAACCCGGCGATCTGGGAGCACATCACACAAAGGGTCCCAGAACACACCAAATGTCATCAAATATTCAACTAGTGTGAGAGATTTCGACATCCTAGGATCACTCTCTTTAAGGATAACCGATACATCCCCACACTCGACCAGTCACTTGTCCGTTGATTCGGAAGCACACATCAGAATTTTTGCCAGATTAACGTCACTCCCTGTATAACGAAATTAACTTAATTAGGCTACTAAGCAACCATATAATGACTGATAATATGCCGCAAGGCATGCATGTAGCTACATAATACTATATTACCTGCTATGATCTGATTCCAAAGGTGCTCGTGGATAGCCGCTGCAGGGGAGATGAACGGAACATCATTAAGCACAGCGGGGACTGCACTTCCCAGGGTACGCCAGCTCATGACGTCAGGTACTGGCACGTGCAGTGCTGCGCTGTGGGAAGCCGATGCGCTGACAGACTGACCAGAAGCTGTGTATTTCTCCAGTGTTGTAATCCTATCATTCATGCACCCAAGATACGTTTTAATGTCTAAGACAGCTGAAAGAACCGGGTCGGAAGGTTGACTGGGCCCAGGTGCTGCCTGAGGCTCAGAATTTTTTACTTTCTTCGCCTGCTTGTCGGCATTGGAACGCCCAGGTTTCTTAGCTGGAGCCTTACCGTGTGGTTTGCCTGGGGCAACCAACTGATTCATTAGCTTCTAGCAAAAACTCAAAAAACTCTTCATGGGAAAAACCCACGGGTTTTAACGCTATATATTAATAAACGCTATATATTAATAAACGCTATATATACACAAGTATGTGGACACGCCTTCAAATTTGTGGATTCGGCTGTTTCAGCCACATCCATTTGCTGACAGTTGTATCAAACCGAGCACAAAGCCATGCAATCTCGATAGACAAACATTGGCAGTAGAATGTCCTTACTGAAGAGCTCAGTGACTTTCAAAATGGCAACGTCATATAATGCCACCATTCCAACAAGTTAGTTATCCTGCTAGAGTTAAACCGGTCAACTGTACGTGCGGATATTGTGAAGTGGAAACATCTAGGAGCAACAATGACTCACAGAAATTGACTGTCAAATGCTGAAGAGTGTAGCACGTAAAAATCGTCTGTCCTCGGTTGCAACTCTCACAACCGAGTTCCAAACTGCCTCTGCAAGCAAAGTCAGCACAATAACTGTTAGTCAGAAGCTTCATGAAATGGGTTTCCATGGCCGAGCAGCTGCACACAAGCCTAAGATCACCGTGCGCAATGCCAAGCGTAGGCAACAGTGGTGTAAAGTTTGCCGCCATCATGCTTCACCATCTGGCAGTCTGACGGATTCATCTAGGTATGGCAGATGCCAGGAGAACGCTACCTGCCGCATGTAAAGTTTGGTGGAGGAGGAATAATGGTCTGGGGCTGTTTTTCATGGTTCGGGCTAGGCCCCTTAGTTCCAGTGAAGGGAAATCTTTATGCTACAGCATACAATGGACAACTTCACGGCAATTATTGGTACAATTAGAATACCTTTCCCATATATATCAATCAAGAATGAGAATAACGGGTTAGTTTATGTTGTGAAGTGTCCTCCTCACTGCAAGCCACTTGGGGCGTTTTAGCCTTTTGCTTCTTAGTGGCACTGACACATGACTTCAGTAGATTTGAAAGGATCAGTTAAAGTAATAGGGTAAAAGGTCCTCCCAGTTTATCCAAAGACACATCTCGGACACAACTGCGCGTGTCCTTATCCAATTCCGAGGTGCATATTGAATATAATATTGTAAGATCTTTCCACAATTACTTTTCATCCAAATGAGGCGGCAGGTAGCCTAGTGGTTAGAGCGTTGGACTAGTAACCGAAACATTGCAAGATCAAATCCCCGAGCTGACAAGGTAAGAATCTGCCTTTCTGCCCCTGAACAAGGCAGTTAACCCACTGTTCCTAGGCTGTCAGTGAAAATAAGAATGTGTTCTTAACTGACTTGCCTAGTTAAATGAAGATAAAATTACATTTGAGTAGGCCTAACAAACAGCAAAAGCACTAGCCTATATCAATCCACTATCCCCCATAGTACAAAAGTTGACCTATTCTGTGCAATAAATATTCCAAACAGAAGTGGGATGAAATAGATCCCAAATTATTCCAACAACTAGCATCAAAACAACCTTTTTGCGCAATGTGGCTGACGCGACAGATCAGAACGTTTAGCTTAAATGTTGATAAACTATTAGGCTATTTCTTCACAATATAAGCGCAACAATGCGCACATGGTAGTAAGTTATATGTGCGAATGTTCCATTAGCGGGAAAACACAAATGCAATTATGCATGCAATGCTTTAATTTTAAAGGTGCATTTTTATGGTGAAAAGTATCTTCCCCAAACTTGAAACTCTAGCACTTCTTATGTATGGCAGTTAAGCTCTACACCCCTTGTAAAGCGGATGTATGTGCTTAATTTTAAGAAGTTATTTGGCCACTTTAGTTGTGATACAAACCTTATTAAAACACACAGGCCTGTGGGCTAGGCTACATGAGGTGTATGACTATGATTCTAAAAAATCACAAAAAAAATGTATTGTTTCTTATGCAGGACATCATTCACAAGTGATAGGTTTATATTGTTACCCATCAGACTAATCTTGATTTAATCTTGTCTTTACAAGTACTAAATAATATACAGTTGAAGTAAGAAATGTACATACACCTTAGCCAAATACATTTAAATTCAGTTTTTCACAATTCCTGACATTTAATCCGAGTAAAAATTCCCTGTTTTAGGTCAGTTAGGATCACCACTTTAATTTCAAGAATGTGAAATGTCAGTATAATAGCAGAGAGAATTATTTATTTCAGCGTGTATTTCTTACGTCACATTCCCAGTGGGTCAGAAGTTTACATACACTCAATTAGTATTTGGTTTTAAATTATTTAAATTATTTAACTTGGGTCAAACGTTTTGGGGAGCCTTCCACAAGCTTCCACAATAAGTTGGGTGAATTTTGGCCCATTCCTCCTGACAGAGCTGGTGTAACTGAGTCAGGTTTGTAGGCCTCCTTGCTCACACATGCTTTTTCAGTTCTGCCCACAAATTTTCTATAGGATTGAGGTCAGGGCTTTGTGCAGGCCACTCCAATACCTTGACATCGTTGTCCTTAAGCCATTTTGCCATAACTTTGGAAGTATGCTTGGGGTCATTGTCCATTTGGAAGACCCATTTGCGACCAAGCTTTAACTTCCTGACTGATGTCTTGGGATGTTGCTTCAATATATCCACATCATTTTCTTTCCTCATGAAGCCATCTATTTTGTGTAGTGCACCAGTCCTTCCTGCAGCAAAGCACCCCCACGACATGATGCTGCCACCCCCGTGCTTCGCGGTTGGGATGGTGTTCTTCGGCTTGCAAGTCTTCGGCTTGCAAGCCTCCCCCTTTTTCCTCCAAACATAACGATGGTCATTATGGCCAAACAGTTCTATATTTGTTCCATCAGACCAGAGGACATTTCTCCAAAAAGTACAATCTTTGTCCCCGTGTGCAGTTGCAAACCGTAGTCTGTATTTTTTATGACGGGTTTGGAGCAGTGGCTTCTTCCTTGCTGAGCGGCCTTTCAGGTTATATGGATATAGATACTTTTGTACCTGTTTCCTCCAGCATCTTCACAAGGTCCTTTGCTGTTTTTCTGGGATTTATTTGTACTTTCCTCACCAAAGTACGTTCATCTCTAGGAGACAGAACGCGTCTCCTTCCTGAGCGATATGACGGCTGCGTGGTCCCATGTTGTTAATACTTGCGTACTATTGTTTGTACAGATGAACGTAATACCTTCAGGCGTTTGGAAATTGCTCCCAAGGATGAACAAGACTTGTGGAGGTCTATAATCTTGGCTGATTTCTTTAGATTTTTCCATGTCAAGCAAAGAGGCACGGAGTTTGAAGGTAGGCATTGAAATACATCCACAGGTACACCTCCAATTGACTCAAATGATGGAAATTAGGCTATCAGAGGCTTCTAAAGCCAAGACATCATTTTCTGGAATTTTCCAAGATGTTTAAAGGCACAATCAACTTAGTGGATGTAAACTTCTGACCCACTGGAATTGTGATACAGTGAATTATAAGTGACATAATCTGTCTGTAAATAATTGTTGGAAAAATGTCTTGTGTCATGCACAAAGTAGATGCCCTAACTGTCACGGCCATTTAAAGGAGTGGACCAAGGCGCAGCATTTTGAGCGTACATACTTTTTGTTTATTTAACAATGTCGCCAACAAAACGATAAACAACCAACCGACACGTGACGCCAATGTGGTGCTCACAGGCAACTAAACATGGACAACTACCCACAAAACCAACATGGAAAATGGCAACCTAAATAGGCTCCCCAATCAGAGACAATGATAAACAGCTGTCTCTGATTGGGAACCCATTCAGGCCACCATAAACCTACATACCCCTGGATAATACAAAATCCCCATAGATAACCAAAAAACCCTAGACAAGACAAAAAACCCTAGACAATACAAAAACTAAACAAACCACCCTTGTCACACCCTGACCTAACCAAATAATAAAGAAAGCAAATATAACTAAAGTCAGGGCGTGACACTAACCAACTTGCCAAAACCTGTAGTTTGTTAACAAGACATTTGTGGAGTGGTTGAAAAACAAATTTTAAAGACTCCGACCTAAGTATATGTAAACTTCCAACTTCAACTGTAGGTCCTACAATCACAGTTCGCCACTGTGTAGAATAGTAAATAAAGCCTTGCTTACCAGAATAATGTAATATATCGATAAAATGATCAATGCATCATCAACAATCTAGTTGACATCAGTAATGATCTCTTTCATTTCTGCGTCTCTCACAGAGAGTTGACGTTTAGGTACCAGGGAGATTTTCCATGCAGTTTCACCAGTTTTAAGGAAATTAAAAGCTGTGAAAAAGGTCCAACATGTTTCTGATAGTACTTTAGTTAGTCTTTGATGCATATTTTATGTGGCTGAAAATGAAATACTGTCAGCTTTCATGTCCCTGAAAGAAATTGCACATTTAGGCTACAATACAGTCCCTAAACACGCGTCCGCATTCTCTCAAGATGCTGAAAGAAATCATATTTTTCCACTCCTGTTCCAGAGACAAAAATAACATTTGGTCTATCATTTTACAGCAAGGAACACTTAGTTATGCAGTAGTTAATATTATAATGGGCTACATGTGAGACCTACCAGTCAGTGTCCAGACTTCAGTTACTATTCCAACTATTAGGCTACTCCCCTTCTAAAAAATTCCAGCATCCATACCGTGCCATTTAATACATTTAAAGAGACATCACTTACAGAACACCAACAAGTGTTATGAATGACATTCAGTGATTGTCATTCATTAGGCCTCACAAGTCTTGCATCCTGAATTGATGCGTACACTGCTGTCCACTTGCTTTTCTGTTTTCAACACTCACCTCCGTGTTATCATTGAACCCCACCCCATTTTGGAGAGTATTCAACAAGTTTTCAAGTCTATTCACACATTTTTATGCGACTGACATGCAGTAATGATAAATAGTTTAATGTTCTACAGTTTTCTTGCAATCTATGTTTTAATTCATGTAATACTGGTAAAGCGTACCCTCACTAATTATTTTGCAGTACTCTGTATTGGACCTTTCACTCCTGTGTATGTCTTGTGATTTCAGAAAATACAAGTAAAGGTATTATTCAAGTGTGTAACAACATTTGTTAGCTAGCCAGTAGCAGCTAAAAATATAACCAGATCTTGATTGACAGCGTTCGTGTGATCTCCGCAGGAAGAGGGGGAGCATGCACACAGAGAGTATGGAGCTGGAACAGTGCCAATATGGGGTGAATGAGAAATCACTGCACATGTGTCTGGAACAGCTTAAATAAGTGTTTGTTTGTTCATGTAAGGGAAGTGTTTTGTACAAGTTTATTTCATTTATGAGAATGTCCATATTTGTGAAATAGAGATTATTGACCGCCAGCAGAACGAGGACTAGTGATGATAGACAGCATATCTGATGTCCCGTGTATGTCTTGTGATTTCAGACAAGAAAAGTCAGCGTTCTAAACTTCTATATGCTTGATAGTCGTTGTCGTTTTTCAAGTGTGCATCACACACACACCGCCTAATTTCCTGGGGTAAATCCAGGGATAATTTATAAATGTTGGCACAGCTAACCTAGGCAGCCCCACTGCAATGATATACTGTCTTACTGAGTGCCACGGCTAGTGTTACCATGGTGATCATTTGCCATCCCCCCTGCCCCCATCTCACCAATTGAATCTAGTAATCTTGGCTGGAGAGCGAAGAGTGGGAGTAAATTATTTATAAATGGCTGATGGAATTACTACTGATCATCATTCACAAACATAAATGCATGATGTGGTCAAATGTGACATTGTACATGCATTAATTTGCTGTTTAAACACACAGGCATATTTCAAGTGCTGGGGTTCTCTCTTTCATCGAAGAACATGGAATGCCAACACCACAAGCCCATTGGAATTCCATTTAGAATCTTAGCAAGCCAATCAAATGTTATTGGTCACATACATGTGTTCATCAGATTTTATTGCAGGTGTAGCGAAATGCTTGTAGTGTATGTATCAAAATGTGTACAGTAGATTTCATTCTAAATCATATTCTTGTGTAGTGTCATTGTTGCGGAATTTGTAACCAACCATGGAGGATATTTATATTTTTTATCTACTGTATGTACAGTATGGTTCTCCTCTATTCCCTCCCTGTCCTCTGCTGGCCCTCTGACATGCAGGTTTGGAAACATGGATGCTCCTCACAACACAGGGGTGAGCCCCCCCGGCCGCTATCATAACCGCTACCAACTGGGAGACCAGGGGAACTGAGTGAACCCTGACACACCTCCAGCCTCCATAATAAGCCCTCTCTCTTTATCTCTCTCTTTATCTCTCTCTCTCTTTATCTCTCTCTCTCTTTATCTCTCTCTCTCTTTATCTCTCTCTCTCTTTATCTCTCTCTCTCTCTCTCTCTCTCTCTCTCTCTCTCTCTCTCTCTCTCTCTCTCTCTCTCTCTCTCTCTCTCTCTCTCTCTCTCTCTCTCTCTCTGCCTTGCTCTCTCTTCGCCTCTTTCTCTCTACCTCTCTCGTGCTCTCGCTCTCTCTCTGCCTCTCCCGTAACCCTCGCTCTCTCTTCTCTCCCCCCTCTCTCTCCTTCTTTCTTCCTTTCTCTTTCCTCCCAACTCTCATTCCCACTTTCTATCCCTTTCCTCTCTATCTGTCCCTGTCCATTAGTGTGACGTGTTAGTGGTAATCGCGATGACTGGAGGAGACCGAGGGAGCGGCATGGCTATAATGGGAAACAGCATGGTGCATATGCTGCATGAACACACTAGAACCGCAGCCAGAGCTACCCTGTGGATGTGAGTGTGTGTATGTGTGTGGTGGTGTTGGCTGAGAGCGAAAGATTACAGTTAAAACCTCCTATTTGACAAATTGGGAAAATTAAGGGGGAAAAAACTAAATAAACAAAACAATTCTACTCTGTCAGAGATCCAAAACAGAGACTGATCCTGCCCAAATACAGGCTCTGTGACCACCAATTGGCTATAGAAAAAGGGAGACATAAAAAGACATTGCTACACAAGGAGGAGTGTGTGTGTGGTCACTGCACGACAGAGATGCACTTCCTCCTCCTTTGCAAAACTATTCTTCAGCAAGAGTCTTTCTTCGAAGAAATTGCTATATTTCTTAAACATTTTTAATTATTAAACCCAGAGGTGAAGGAGAAACAATATGTATTTGTATACTGTATTTGCCTGCAATAGCCTGAGGGTCATTGACTAACTAATGAAATATCAATAAGCAGGAACACTTGCTATTATTATTATTATTATGATTATTATTATTATTGCCGTGATTATTATTTGAAATGGTTGTCATAAGGGTAGTAGGGGTAATGGTAACGGAAGTAGTTTAAGGGTAGTAGTGGTTGGGTGTCACGATCGTCAAAAGGACTGAGAGAGGACCAAGGCGCAGCGCGTGGAAAGTACATCTTCTTTTTATTTCAAGAAGGAAAAAACAAAACAACAAACAAAACAGACGACCGTGAAGCTATCAAACATAAGTGCTGACACAAAACACTTCGACATAGACAATTCCCCACAAACTACTAAAGCCTATGGTTGCCTTAAATATGGCTCCCAATCAGAGACAACAATAACCAGCTGTCTCTAATTGAGACCCAATTCAGGCAACCATAGACTTTCCTAGATACCTACACTCAACCATAGACACAGCTAGACTTCTATACTAAACATAAACCCAACTACTCTAATAAACCCCCTAAACCTTACAACCACCCTAGACACTACAAAAAACACATACATTCCCCATGTCACACCCTGACCTAACTAAAATAATTAAGAAAACAAAGAATACTAAGGCCAGGGCGTGACATAACCCCCCCCTAAAGGTGCGAACTCCGGGCGCACCAGCACATAGTCTAGGGGAGGGTCTGGGTGGGCGTCCGTCCACGGCGGCGGCTCCGGCACTGGTCGTGGTCCCCACCCCACCATAGTCACTACCCGCTTACGTAGCCTCCTACAAATGGCCACCCTCCACATTAACCGCACTGGATTAAGGGGCAGCACCGTAATAAGGGGCAGCACCGGACTAAGGGGCAGCACCGGACTAAGGGGCAGCACCGGACTAAGGGGCAGCACCGGACTAAGGGGCAGCACCGGACTAAGGGGCAGCACCAGGATAAGGGGCAGCACCAGGATAAGGGGCAGCACCAGGATAAGGGGCAGCACCAGGGTAAGGGGCAGCACCAGGATAAGGGGCAGCTCCGGACTGAGGGACGGCAGCTCCGGACTGAGGAACGGATCCTGGCTGGATGACGGCTCTGGCGGATCCTGGCTGGACGGCTCTGGCGGATCCTGGCTGTACGGTTCATGGCTGGCTGACGGATCTGGCTGCTCATGGCTGGCTGACGGATCTGGCTGCTCATGGCTGGCTGACGGATCTGGCTGCTCATGGCTGGCTGACGGATCTGGCTGCTCATGGCTGGCTGACGGATCTGGCTGCTCATGGCTGGCTGACGGATCTGGCTGCTCATGGCTGGCTGACGGATCTGGCTGCTCATGGCTGGCTGACGGCTCTGGCAGATCCTGTCTGGTTGGCGGCTCTGGCAGATCCTGTCTGGTTGGCGGCTCTGGCAGATCCTGTCTGGTTGGCGGCTCTGGCAGATCCTGTCTGGTTGGCTGCTCTGGCAGATCCTGTCTGGTTGGCGGCTCTGGCAGATCCTGACTGACGAATGGCTCTAGCGGCTCCTGACTGACTAACGGCTCTGACGGCTCGGGACAGACGGGCGGCTCTAATGGCTCGGGGCAGACGGATGGCTCAGACGGCGCTGGGGAGACGGATGGCTCAGACGGCGCTGGGGAGACGGATGGCTCAGACGGCGCTGGGGAGACGGATGGCTCAGATGGCGCTGGGCAGACGGATGGCTCTGGCCGGATGAGGCGCACTGTAGGCCTGGTGCATGGTGCCGGAACTGGAGGCACCGGGCTAAGGACACGCACCTTCAGGCTAGTGCGGGGAGAAGGAACAGGGCATACTGGACCCTGGGGACGCACATTAGGCCTAGTGCGTGGTGCCGGAACTGGTGGTACCGGGCTGGGGACACGCATCTCAGGGCTAGTGCGGGGAGCAGCAACAGGATGCACAGGACTCTGGAGACGCACAGGAGGCTTAGTGCGTGGTGCCGGAATTGGTGGTACCGGGCTGGAGACACGCACCATAGGACGAGTGCGTGGAGGAGGAACAGGGCTCTGGAGACACACTGGAAGCCTGTTACATGGTGTAGGCACTGGTGGAACTGGACTGGGGCGGGGAGGTGGTGCCGGAAATACCGGACCGTGCAGGCGTACTGGCTCCCTTGAACACCGAGCCTGCCCAACCTTACCTGGTTGAATGCTCCCCGTCGCCCGACCAGTGCGGGGAGGTGGAATAACCCGCACCGGGCTATGTAGGCGAACCGGGGACACCATGCATAAGGCTGGTGCCATGTATGCCGGCCCGAGGAGACGCACTGGAGACCAGACGCGTTGAGCCGGCATCATGGCACCTGGCTCAATGCCCAATCTAGCCCTACCAATGCGGGGAGGTGGAATAACCCTCACCGGGCTATGAACACGTACAGGAGACACCGTGCGCTCTACTGCGTAACACGGTGTTCGCCCGTACTCCCGCTCTCCACGGTTAGCCTGTGAAGTGGGCGCAGGTCTCCTACCTGCCCTCGGCCCACTACCTCTAAGCCCCCCCCCAAGAAATTTTTTGGGCTGACTCACAGGCTTCCTACCGCGTCGTCGTGCTGCCTCCATTCGCCGGTATCCCTCCTCACACTGCGCCAGAGAATCCCAGGCTGGCTCCGGCACTCGCCCTGGGTCGATCGCCCACCTGTCGATCTCCTCCCACGTAGTGTAGTCCATATTACACTCCCATTTCCATTCCTCCTTGCGCTGCTCCTGTTGCCGCTTTTCACGCTGCTTGATCCCGCATTGGTGGGGAATTCTGTCACGATCGTCAAAAGGACTGAGAGAGGACCAAGGCGCAGCGCGTGGAAAGTACATCTTCTTTTTATTTCAAGAAGGAAAAAACAAAACAACAAACAAAACAGACGACCGTGAAGCTATCAAACATAAGTGCTGACACAAAACACTTCGACATAGACAATTCCCCACAAACTACTAAAGCCTATGGTTGCCTTAAATATGGCTCCCAATCAGAGACAACAATAACCAGCTGTCTCTAATTGAGACCCAATTCAGGCAACCATAGACTTTCCTAGATACCTACACTCAACCATAGACACAGCTAGACTTCTATACTAAACATAAACCCAACTACTCTAATAAACCCCCTAAACCTTACAACCACCCTAGACACTACAAAAAACACATACATTCCCCATGTCACACCCTGACCTAACTAAAATAATTAAGAAAACAAAGAATACTAAGGCCAGGGCGTGACATTGGGGTAAAACAAATACCTTATTTACATAAGTATTCAGACCTTTTGCTATGAGACTCGAAATTGAGCTCAGGTGCATCCTGTTTCCATTGATCAACCTTGAGATGTTTCAACAACTTGATTGGAGTCCACCTGTGGGAGATTCAATTGATTGGACATGATTTGGAAAAGGCGCACACCTGTTTATATAAGTTCTCACAGTTGACAGTGCATGTCAGAGCAAAAACCAAGCCATGAGGTTGAAGGAATTGTCCGTAGAGCTCCAAGACAGGATTGTGTCGAGGCACAGATCTGGGGAAGGGTACCAACAAATGTCTGCAGCATTGAAGGTCCCCAAGAACACAGTGGCCTCCATCATTCTTAAATGGAAGAAGTTTGGAAGCACAATCACTCCTCCTAGAGTGGCCGCCCGGCCAAACTGAGCAATCAGGGGAGAAGGGCCTTGGTCAGGGAGGAGGCCAAGAACCCGATGATCACTAACAGAGCTCTAGAGTTCTGCTGTGGAGATGGGAGAACCTTCCAGAAGGACAACCATCTCTGCAGGACTCCACCAATCAGGCCTTTTAAGGTAGAATGGCCAGACAGAAGCCACTCCTCGGTAAAAGGCACATGACAAACGCTTGGAGTTTGCCAAAAAGCACCTAAAGACTCTCAGACCATGAGAAACAAGATCCTCTGGTCTGATGAAGACCTGCAGGCTTTTTGGAGTGTGGTGTCAAAACAGCAGAGCATCTCTTTATTTTGGACAAATATTTTTTTCCCCAACAGTTTGCGAAGCACTGGCAACACGCTGAGAAGTCTGCTGTTAGCACCAGTAAAGGCAGCTTTTCCACTCTTGGGTAGCGGAATTACTTACCCTCCAGGCCTGAGGACAAACGCATTCCTCAAGACTCCGATTAAAAATATGACAGATACGATTGGCCTTATATTCACCTACCATCCTCAGTAGCTTTCCATCTAAGTTGTCAATGCCAGGTTTGTCATTATTGATCGATAACAATCATTTTCCCACCTCTCCCATACTAACTTTACAAACTTCTAATTTACAATGCTTTTCTTTCATTATTTGTATTTTTTTATCCATGAAAATGATGACTCACTGTTCATTGTTGGCATTTCCTGCCTATGTTTGCCAATGAAGTAATCATTAAAATAATTGACAACATCAAATGGTTTTGTGATGAATAAGCCATCTGATTCGATGAACGATGGAGTTGAATTTGTTTTTCTGGCCATAATTTAATTTAAAGTGTTCCCCCCCCCCCAAAAACAATGCCATCATTCTTTGAGCCATTTATCTTGGCTTCATAATACAGTTTCTTCTTCTTCTTGTTGAGTTTAGTCACATCATTTCTCAATTTGCAGTAAGTCAGCCAGACTTATTAGCCACTCCTTTTGCTCCATCACTTTCAACCGTACAGATTTTCCATCCCTCATCATTCCATGGAGCCTTAATAGTTCTAACGGTCAGTTTCTTAAACGGTGCACTTGAATCAATAATTGTATAATATAAATTCATCAAGTGCAGCGTCAGAATCTCCTTTTTAATCACATCAGAGTCACAGCAAAATCTTTTGTATGATCTCTTTTATACACTATTTTAGGCCTAGCTTTTGGAACTTTGGCTTTCCTGGATATAGCCACAATATTGTGATCACTGCATCCAATGGATATGGATACAGCTTTAGAACAAAGTTCTACAGTATTAGGAAAAATGTGATCGATACATCAATACATGCTCTTGTGACTGTTGTATTTGTAAACACCCTGGTAGGTTGATTAATAACCGGAACCAGATTACAGGCACTCGTTACAGTGAAAAGCTTACTCTTGAGTGGACAGCTTGATGATAACCAGTCAATATTCAGGTCCCCAAGAAAGTAGACCTCTCTGTTTACATCACATACACGATCAAACATTTCACTGAAATTATTTAGATTCTGACTACTAGCACTTGGTGGCATTTAGAAACAACCCAAAATTATAGGCTTTTAATCTGGAAGGTGAACCTGCAACCACAGCACTTCAATAACACTTGACATGAGATCTTCTCTATGCATTACAGGGATATGGCTCTAAATATATAACGCCTTCCCCATAAACTTCCCTGTCTCTTCTATAAATGCTATTGCATTGCTACTGCTGTATCATCAAAGGAATTACAGTAGCTTAGTGAGTCTCAGAGATGGCTAACATATGAGTGTTATCTGATATTAGCAAGTTATTGATTTCATGAATGTTATTTCTAAGGCTACATATATTAATATGGTCTATTTTCAACCCTTTCCTGGGTAGCTTCTCAGAGATAGACATAACATGGAAAAGAACAAACAAAGCAAGAAATATATTACAATAATTCAGCAGTCCATTAATCAGTTGGTGTGTGTGTGTGTGTGTGTGTGCTGTGGGGTTGACGCTACGAACCCATAGGCTTGGATCTCTCATCCCTTCCGGGCTTTTGGGAGGGAGGGTGGACAATGAGCCTGTCATAGCGGATGTAAGCAATGTCCCCACGCGCTCTGGCAGCTTTCAGTCATGAATAACCATGACGAACACTCCAGATGAAACTTTCATTAGAACCTGTCACCAATGTTTGATTAATATTAATGGTGCCTTCCCCCTTTCTCTATCCATCCCTCCTCTGGTTCCCTCGCTCCCAACTATCTCTCTCCCGCTCTCTCGATCCTCGCTCCCCCGTCTTCATAACCCTCCCCCTTTCTCTCACTTTCATATCTCTAACCCCTTTCTTTATCTATAATTTCCCCCAATACCACACTATTCTTCTCTCTCTTCCCCAGTGTGCATCCTTTCCATCTGTCCTCCATAGGCCCTGGTTCCTTCAGCTTGAACCTTCATTGATTTATCCTAGTCTCTCTCCACCCTCTTCTTTCTCCATCTGTCCTCTCTCTCTTTCTCTCTCTGTCCTCTCTCTCTCTCTTTCTCCCTCTGTCCTCTCTCTTTCTCTCTCTGTCGTCATCTCTCTCTCTCTCTCTCTCTCTCTCGTCATCTCTCTCTCTCTCTCGTCCTCTCTCTCTCTCGTCCTCTCATTCTCTCTCTCTCTCTCTTTCTCCCTCTGTCCTCTCTCTCTCTCTTTCTCCCTCTGTCCTCTCTCTTTCTCTCTCTCTCGTCATCTCTCTCTCTCTCTCTTTCTCTCTCTCTCGTCATCTCTCTCTCTCTCTCTCTCTCTCTTGTCATCTCTCTCTCTCTCGTCCTCTCTCTCTCTCGTCCTCTCATTCTCTCTCTCTCTCTCTCTTTCTCCCTCTGTCCTCTCTCTTTCTCTCTCTGTCCTCTCTCTCTCTCTTTCTCCCTCTGTCCTCTCTCTTTCTCTCTCTGTCGTCATCTCTCTCTCGCTCTCTCTCTCTCTCTCGTCATCTCTCTCTCTCTCTCGTCCTCTCTCTCTCTCTCGTCCTCTCATTCTCTCTCTCTCTCTCTTTCTCCCTCTGTCCTCTCTCTCTCTCTTTCTCCCTCTGTCCTCTCTCTTTCTCTCTCTCTCGTCATCTCTCTCTCTCTCTCTCTCTTTCTCTCTCTCTCGTCATCTCTCTCTCTCTCTCTCTCTTGTCATCTCTCTCTCTCTCTCGTCCTCTCTCTCTCTCGTCCTCTCATTCTCTCTCTCTCTCTCTCTTTCTCCCTCTGTCCTCTCTCTTTCTCTCTCTCTCGTCATCTCTCTCTCTCGCTCTCTCTCTCTCTCTCTCTCTCGTCATCTCTCTCGTCCTCTCTCTCTCTCTCGTCCTCTCATTCTCTCTCTCTCTCTTCCTCCCTCTGCCCTCTCTCTCTCTCTCTCTCTCTCTCTCTCTCTTTCTCTCTCTCTCTCTCTCTGTGTCTCTCTCTCTCGTCCTCTCATTCTTTCTCTCGTCCTCTCTCTCTCGTCATCTCTCTCGTCATCTCTCTCTCTCTCTCGTCTTCTCTTTCTCGTCATCGCTCTCTCTCTCTCGTCCTCTCTCTCTCGTCATCTCTCTCTCTCGTCATCTCTCTCTCTCTATCGTCCTCTCTCTCTCTCTCTCTCTCTCTCTCGTCATCTCTCTCTCTCTCTCGTCATCTCTCTCTCTCTCTCTATCTCTCCCATCCTCTCTCTCGTCATCTCTCTCTCTCGCTCTCTCTCGTCCTCTCTCTCTCTCTCGTCATCTCTCTCTCTCTCGTCATCTCTCTCTCTCGCTCGTCATCTCTCTCTCTCGTCCTCTCTCTCTCTCTCGTCCTCTCTCTTTCTCTCTCTTCCTCTCTCTTCCTCTCTCTTTCTCCCTCTTTCTCCCTCTTTCTCCCTCTGTCCTCTCCCTCTCACTTTCTCCCTCTCTCTTTCTCCCTCTGTCCTCTCTCTCTTCCATCCCCCCCCCCCTCTATATGGAGATGACCACCCTCCTCCTGTCTTTGCTCTGTGAGCCATGGTCTCTGTAGCCTAGCGGCCCACAACCATTAATCTTTGTCAGCCGGCATTACCACTGGTGCGCACACATGCACCAGTACGCACACACGCGCACACACACGTGCACATACACAGACACACTCACAGTGGTCCCCTGGTCTGGCCTGTCATGGTGGTGGGGAGGCCATGACAGCAGGCCCCCTCCAAATCTGACCAATGAATATAGATTACGTCCCTACCACCAGCACAGCACCATCGGGACCGTGAGACCACTACTGGCCCTCAGGGACCACAGGCCTTTGACTGAAAGTGGCCCCTGTATGTGTGCATGTGTGTGTATTGATAGAGGACCTTAATTTGATCACCCTGTTGAAGGAGAACTTTCCTATTATCTATTATCATTCTGAATTTATTTAAAAAACAGACTTTACTTGCTGTTTGAAGTGAAGAAAAAATACTTTGAGAAGCTCCACAGCTCATTAGTTGTTCTAGCTGTTCTTTTGTTCTTTGTCTAGTGATTGATAAACTCACAAACGCTTGGATTGCTTTCACTGTGAAGCATATTTTCAAAATCTGACACGATAGGTGGATTAACAACAAGCTAAGCTGTGTTTTGGTATATTTCACTTGTGATTTCATGATTATAAATATTTGTAGTAATATTTTTGAATTTGATACTTTTTGGAATTTTCGTCTGCCTTTCAGGACCGGAGCGAGCCTGTGGTTTTCTGAACATAACGCGCAAACCAAATGGCGGTTTTTGTTATAAAACTAATCTTTATCGAACAAAAATAACATTTATTGTGTAACTGGAGTCTCGTGAGTGCAAACATCTGAAGATTATCAAAGGTAAGCGATTAATTTTATGCTTTTCTGACTTTCGTGACCAAGCTAATTTAAGAATCTTGAATTATTTTCTATTGGATTAACAGGTTGTTAAAACAACTAAATTGAGAATATATCATATGTCGTGTTTTGGTGATTAAATCTATGTTCTTATGGTATTTCAAATCAAACTTGGATCAATGGTTATGTGGTGAAAGATGTCTCCAAACAAAAACATATTTTGAATATAAGACTTGCTGCTTTGCAGGTGTTACAAGTTTAGAGCTTTGTACTACGTTTTGAAAATGCACCATGCACGTACCTGTGAAAATAGCAGAAAAGTGATTGTGTGCGTGTGTGTGTTGTGTGGCTGCATTGGCCTTTAACTTCTTTGCGCACGATCCCTTTTACGGGATCAACAACCGCTGAATTGCAGGGCGCAAAATATTACTAAAAAATTTTATAATCATGGAATCACAAGTGAAATATACCAAACAACAGCTTAGCTTGTTGTTAATCCACCTATCGTGTCAGATTTTGAAAATATGCTTTACAGCGAAAGCAATCCAAGCTTTTGTGAGTGTATCAATCACTGCTAGAACAGCTAGCCCCAAATTAGTATGGTCATGAAAGTCAGAAAAGCAATAAAATGTATCACTTACCTTTGATAATCTTCGGATATTTGCACTCACGAGACTCCCAGTTACACAATAAATGTTATTTTTGTTCGATAAATATTACTTTTATAACAAAAAAAACGCCATTTGGGTTGCGCGTTATGTTCAGAAAACTACAGCCCCGTTCCGGTGCTGAAAGGCAGAAGAAAATTCCCAGAAGTATCAGATTCAAAAATATTACTAAAAATATTTATATCATGCAATCACAAGTAAAATATACCAAAACACAGCTTAGCTTGTTGTTAATCCACCTATCGTGTCAGATTTTGATAATATGCTTTGCAACGAAAGCAATCTAAGCTTTGTGAGTGTTTATAATTAAAAATGCAGTTTGGGTTGCTCGTTATGTTCAGAAAACTACAGCCTCGTTCCCGTTGACGAACATTCCAAAAAGTATCCGTAATGGTCTTAGAAACATGTAAAATGTTTTTTATAATCAATCCTCAGGTTTTTTTTTAACAAACATAATCGATAATATTTCAACCGGACCGTAACCTATTCAATAAAGAGAAAAAGAAAATGGAGAACTCCCCTCTCGCGCGCAGGAACTTATTCAGAAGACACCTAGCTCATTTTTCAAAATAAAAGCCTGAAACTATGTCTAAAGCCTGGTCACAGCCTGAGGAAGCCATTGGAAAAGGAATCTGGTTGATACCCCTTTAAATGGAAGAAAGACAGGCCAGGAAACACAGATTTTAAAAAATATATATCACTTCCGGGTTAGATTTCCAGGTTTTCGCCTGCAGAATCAGTTTTGTTATACTCACAGACAATATTTTGACAGTTTTGGAAACTTTGGAGTGTTTTCTATCCTAATCTGTAAATGATATCATATTCTACGATCTAGACCTGAGAAATATCCGTTTACCTTGGAACGTTATTTAAAATTTTTTTTAAATCTGACCCCTAGCGTCAAGAGGTTTTAATAAACGTTACATTCTAAACCCACTGGATTTATTCCTGTTTTTTTTGTGTGTTTGTGTATTTTTGTGTGTGTGTGTGTGTGTGTGTTTGTGAAAAGCAGCTATTGTCATAACAAACCTCACCACTTTAGATGCACAGAATGCAACAGGACTTAAAAGCCCACGCAGTCCAAAACTTGATTTTCCTGTTTTTTATATATCTTTCCACATATTGGTTAGAATAATACAGTGAAATTGTAAAAATTATGATAATGCTGTTTTAGTGTATGAGCTGTTTGAAAAGACTGACATTTCAGCCTGTTTTGGTGGGATGGTTTTTGGCCTGCCTGGTAACATAAGGCCTAGATTCAATCAGAAGTGTTAACCGGCGATAGCCAACACTCGCAGCTGATGTTTTGGCGTGTGTCGAGTGGTAACTGGTTGGAGCTGTCAAATCATGAGCAGCTGCTCTTGATCATTGTCACAAAGCCACACTCATGTTAGAAGTTCAGAATGAGAAAGTGGAGGCTATTTAGAAATAATGATGCTCAAATGTATGATCTATCAGTTTAATTGAGGTGCAGAGTACATCTCATATTCCAGTGTTCAAATTGTAAACAAGGCTGCATGGGATTTCTCTTAATGTGACTCCGTACAGCCAATGGCAATGGCTACTTTAGGTATTTGTGGATTTGACAGCTCTAATGCAGTTCCACCTCCGACACCACCAAAACAACCACTATGCGGTTGTCAAGCGAATCTGATTGAATAGAGCCCTAAGTTAACCTCTCTAGGGTACGTGGACGTTACGTCCCACCTCTTCAACAGCCAGTGAAAGTGTGGGGCACAAAATTCAAAACAACAGAAATCCCATAATTAAAATTCCTCAACATACATGTATTTACACCATTTTAAAGATACACTTGTTGTAAATCCAGCCACAGTGTCCGATTTCAAAAAAGCTTTACGACGAAGCAACCCAAACGATTATGTTAGGTGAGTGCCTATTCACAGAATAACACAGCCATTTTTCCAGCCAAAGAGATTCACAAAAAGCAGAAATATAGATAAAATGAATCACTAACCTTTGATGATCTTCATCAAATGACACTCATAGGACTTCATGTTACACAGTACATGTATGTTTTGTTCGGTAAAGTTCATATTTATATCCAAAAATCTGAGTTTACATGGCGCCTTACGTTCAGTAGTCACAAAACATCCTTTGATTTTGCAGAGAGCCACATCAATTTACAGGAATACTCATAATAAACATTGCTAAAAGATACAACAGTTATGCATGGAATTTTAGATGCCCTTCTCCTTAATGCACTTCTCTAGGATATGTGGGACGCTACCGTCCCACTTGGCCAATAGCCAGGGAAAATGTAGAGCGCCAAATTCAAAGAAATTATATAAATTCAAACTTTCATTAAATCACACACTGTAACATACCAAATTAAAGCTACACTCGTTGTGAATCCAGCCACCATGTCAGATTTCAAAAAGGCTTTTTGGCGAAAGCATAAGATGCTATTATCTGATGATAGCACAACTAAACAAAGAAGGTGTAGCATATTTCAACACTGCAGGCACGACACAAAACGCAGAAATAAAATATAAATCATGCCTTACCTTTGACGAGATTCTTTGTTGGCACTCCAATATGTCCCATAAACATCACAAATGGTCCTTTTGTTCGATTAATTCCGTCCATATATATCCAAATTGTCCATTTATTTGCGCGGTTGATCCAGAAAAAAACAGCTTCCAATTTGCGCAAAGTCACTACAAAATATCTCAAACATTACCTCTAACTTTGCCAAAACATTTCAAACTACTTTTTAATACAACTTAACCTCTAACACCTCCCAAACCCGGATCCGGGATCCTCCCCATCAAAAAAGCTGACTACATAGCCTAGCCTAAAGCCACAGGGATATCATATAATAAAATGTTCATGAAATCACAAGTCCAAGACACCAAATGAAAGATACACATCTTGTGAATCCACATCTTTTCTGATTTTTAAATGTTTTACAGGGAAGACAACATATGTAAATCTATTAGCTAACCACGATAGCAAAGACACCACTTTTTTACTCCACCATTTTTTTACTCACAGTAGCTATCACAAATTCGACAAAATAAGATATAAATAGCCACTAACCAAGAAACAACTTCATCAGATGACAGTCTGATAACATATTTATTGTATAGCATATGTTTTGTTCGAAAAATTTGCATATTTCAGGTATAAATCATAGTTTACCATTGCAGCCACCATCACAACTCTCACCAAAGCGACTAGAATAACTACAGAGACCATCGTGTATTACCTAATTACTCATCATAAAACATTTCTTAAAAATACACAGCGTACAGCAGATGAAAGACACAGATCTTGTGAATCCAGCCAATATTTCAGATTTTCTAAGTGTTTTACAGCGAAAACACAATATAGCGTTATATTAGCTTACCACAATGCAAACATCACAACAGCATTGATTCAAGGCAAAAATAGCGATAACGTATAACCCACCAAAAATATTAATTTTTTCACTAACCTTCTCAGAATCTTCAGATGACAGTCCTATAACATCATATTACACAATGCATATAGAGTTTGTTCGAAAATGTGCATATTTAGCGGCACAAATCGTGCTTATACAATGAGAATAGTGTCCAAAACCTCAAGCAATCTGTCCGGCGCCATCTTGGAGAGGCACCTATTCTAATCGAAAACTATTCATAAACTTGACAAAAAAAATACAGGTTGGACAGCAATTGAAAGACAAATTAGTTCTAATGCAATCGCTGGGTTACATTATAAATTAACGTTACTTCAAGCATACAGCGTGCGCTAAAGCGAGAGCCGACCGAATTCATGGCGGAATTATTATTTGACATTTTTCAACGAACAACGAATTATCAGCATAAATAGTCTTACTTTTTGATGAACTCTCATCAAAATCTTGGGAAAGGTGTCCTTTGTCCAAAAGAATCGTTGCTAGGTTGGAGAACGTCCTCTTCCACGTTGCATTAGCAGTAACATTAGCATGGGAAGAGAGAGATACCCAACCCCCTAGAACGCCAGGAAATGAAATACCCGAAAATCGCAATATACTGACATAAAACTGATATAACTCGGTTTAAAATAACAACATTATGATGTCTTTAACCTCTAACGAGCCTCAACCCCGGATCCGGGATCACCCCCACACCCCCCCCCACACTGATTAGCATCGCTAGCATAGCGTCACAATTAAATAGTAGCATCTAAATATCATTAAATCACAAGTCCAAGACACCTAATGAAAGATACAGATCTTGTGAATAAAGCCACCATTTCAGATTTTTAAAATGTTTTACAGGGAAGACACAATATGTAAATCTATTAGCTAAAAAAAGACACCATTTTTCTTTGTCCACCATTTTTTCTCTCCACCACTAGCTATCACCAATTCGGCTAAACTAAGATATTGATAGCCACTAACCAAGAAAAACCTCATCAGATGACAGTTGATAACATATTATGGTATAGGATAGGTTTTGTTAGAAAAATGTGCATATTTCAGGTATAAATCATAGTTTGCCATTGCAGCACCATCACAAATCTCACCAAAGCGCTAGAATTACTACAGAGAGCAACTTGTATTACCAATTTACTCATCATAAAACATTTCTTAAAAATACACACACATAGCAATGGAAAGACACAGATCTTGTGATTCAGACAACATTTCAGATTTTCTAAGTGTTTTACGGCGAAAACACAATAAATCGTTATATTGCATACCACATATGCAACGTACCCCGCATGAATCAAGCCAAAGGGAGCGATATCGTTTCATCGCCAAAATTATTAATTTTTTCACTAACCTTCTCAGAATTCTTCCGATGACACTCCTGTAACATCATATTACAACATACATATAGAGTTTGTTCGAAAATGTGCATATTTAGCCATAAAAAACCGTGGTTATACAATGAAAATAGTAGCAAAACAAGCCTCAAAATGTCGGTCGCCATCTTTGAGTGATCTAGTTTATCAATAGCTAATCATATACTTGACTAAAAAATACAGGGTTGACAGGAATCGAAAGACAAATTAGTTCTTAATGCAATCCTGATTTACATTTTTTAAATTATCCTTACTTTTCAATACAGGTTGCGCAAAGCGAAGCTATACAAAACAAAATGGCGGCATAAGCGTTTAACATTTTTCGACAGAACACGATTTATCATCATAAATTGTTCTTACTGTGAGCTGTTCTTCCATCAGAATCTTGGGCAAAGAATCCTTTCTTGGGTCTATAGTTCTTTTGGTCGAAAGCTGTCTCTTGCCATGTGGAAATGCCCACTAACGTTCGGCATGAACTGGAAACGTGCCCAGCGTTCAAAGTGTCTCAGAAATAAATGCCTCAAAATCGCACTAAACGGATATAAATTGCTATAAAACGGTTTAAATTAACTACCTTATGATGTTTTTAACACCTCTAACGAGTAAAAACAGGACCAGAGAAATATTACTGGCTAAACAAAGCTTGGAAGGAGCGAGTCCGACGTCCTCGTGCGCCAGGCGCAGGCAGCAAAGGGAAGCTACTTCCGGTATTTGCTGTTTTATACAGCCCCTGATTGCGCAATCGACTCCATTCAAAGCGTCATCACGTACTGACATCCAGGGGAAGACGTAAGAATGTCTGTTTCTCCATAGCATTTACACGGACCTTTAAACTGACTCCAGATCAGGCCAAGATGTCTGAAATCTGACTCCCTATCATGAAAGTGCTGTAGATTGAGTTCTGTTTCACTCAGAGACAACATTCCAACTGCTAAAACTAGAGAGTGTTTTCTATCCAATAATAATAATAATATGCATATGTACAGCAAGAATTGAGTAGGAAGCCGTTTAATCTGTAGAGCAATTATGCTAATGCGAAACAGCACCCCCCTATAGTGGCAAGAAGTTAACACCTATATCGAATAAAAACAGAGCCGGAGATATCTAAGAGCTAAAACAGGAGCTTCTAGCACGACATGCCAAGATCCTCCCTGCGTCAGAGCGAAGAGTCAAAAGAGGGACACCTCGTTTCCAAGCAATTTATAAACTTTCAGATCTGCCTAGAGACTCCATTTCAAGTCCTCTATTCGCTGACACCCAGGGAAGGCGTATGCAGTGCATCTCAACCAATAGAGGACAGGCAAATTAATAAACTGTTCTGGAAACAGCGAGCAATTTCAGCATTTTCAAATCCTCATAGGAAAATTGCTCTAAGTCCAGTTCTGTTTCACTCACAGACATAATTCAAACGGTTTTAGAAACTAGAGAGTGTTTTCTATCAATAGTAATAATAATAGCATATTGTACGAGCAAGAATTGAGTACGAGGCAGTTTAATTTGGGAACTCATTTTAACAAAGTCGAAATGGCGCCCCCTAGGCTCAAGAAGTTAGGTATTTGTAAACGTTAATAATCGATCAAATTGATACGGGTCTATCTGTTTTCAATACAGAGATCAACAAACTAACGCTACTTTTCTAGTCTTGCGCAATTCTCAAACAGTACACATGACGTTACACTGTTTCCAGGTGGCCTTACTTCTTCATTGCACAAAGGAATAACCTCAACCTATTTCCAAAGAGTGGTGACATCCAGTGGAAGCAGTAGGAACTGAAAACAGGGTGATTAGAAATCCAGTATTCCAATGAAATCTCATTGAACAGACCAGTGACTTAAAAATTAAAAAATAATAATGGTTAGTCCTCGGGGTTTTGCCTGCTACATAAGTTCTGTTCTACTTACAGACATGATTCAAACAGTTTTAGAAACTCAGAGTGTTTTCCATCCAAATCTACTAATAATATGCATATCTTATATTCTGGGGATGAGTAAAGGAAGTTGAAATTGGGCACGCTATTTATCCAATAGTGAATTTGCTGCCCCCTATCCTAGAGAAGTTAATGCAACTTCTGTGTCAGATTTCAAAAAAGCTTTACGGAAAAAGCAAACCATGCAATAAATATCAAGACACAAATATAGCCGCCATATTATGCAGTCAACAGAAGTCAGAAGTAACAATATAAACATTCACTTACCTTGATGATCTTCATCAGATGCACTCCCAGGAATCCCAGTTCCACAATAAATGTTCGTTTTGTTCGATAATGTCCATCATTTATTGTCCAAATTCCTCCTTGTTGTTCTAGCGTTCAGTACACTTTCCAAACTCACGATGCGCGGGCAGGTCCAGCGGAAAGTGTGGACGAAAAGTTAAGTTATATACAGTAAAAACATGACAAACCGAAGTATTAATCAATATTTAGGATGTTTTTAACATAATTCTTCAAATGTTCCAACCGGAGTATTCCTGTGTCTTCAGAATTGCGATGGAACAGAGCTCGCTCTCACGTGAACGCGCATGGTCAGAGCATGTTCAGGTCATGGCAGACCTGACTCAATCCTCTCTCCTTCGCCCCACTAAACAGTGAGGCATCAGACAAGGTTCTAATGATTGTTGACATCTAGTGGAACCTTAGGAAGTGCAACATTACCAATATCCCACTATCTTCAATAGGAGCTGAGTTGAAAATTGACCAACCTCAGATTTCTCACTTCCTGGTTGGATTTTTTCTCAGGTTTTTGCCTGCCTGATGAGTTCTGTTATACTCACAGACATCATTCAAACAGTTTTGAAACTTCAGAGTGTTTTCTATCCAAATCTACTAATAATATGCATTGGCTTTGTAGCATGGCTTTGTAGCAGGCCATTTACTCTGGGCATGCTTTTCATCCAGACGTGAAAATACTGCCCCCTACCCCAAAGAAGTTAATAGACCAATAACAAATAGAGTTTCAAATGTATCTGCCAATAACAGCTAGTTTTGAGGTTACATATTCTCCCATTAGGTTCGTCCAATTAGGCCCCTGGCTCAGACCAATCCCTGACAGATAATTATTTTTGACCATTTTCATTGAAAACAATCCCAGTAAGGTGCTTAATTGTTACCCAGAAATTATTGGGCCTTTAGCCGTTACATTCTAAACCCAACTAGATTTATTCATACCTGACACATTGCACTACTGGAAGGCAGAAATGGACTGGCCATAGGGGAGTTCTGGCTGGTCGATCTTTAGCTCAGTGGGCCTTTCTAAATTGCAGGTTCATCCCGGGTTTTGCGCAGAATTATATTTATGATGATGATACAGATATTATGATAATGATACAAATGGGCCATTGCGGGGGCTTTGGGAAATAATGGCCCGGTGGAAGTTTTTGACAATGATTCTCCTGTTAAATAACTTTTACCGACATCAGTAGATACATACATTCGTATGTAAACCTATAAACTACTATCTTACACCAACACACAGTTTCTGAAGTGTTAGATTGCACGCTAGAAATGTGTGTGCAAAAAAAAAAAAAAAAAG